>NW_009260413.1:3752500-3755255 GCF_000687185.1 Egretta garzetta | reverse complement strand
TTTTCTGTATCGGGCTTTCTGATATTTCGTTTTTCAAATGGCTTTTAAAAATTGGATTTCACATGTAAGATTAAGTTGTAGACAAACAATTTAAAATAATCTGTCATTCTGTGAATGCCTTAAACTTGTTCAGCAATATAAGCTAAACTATTATTTTTATACCCAAGTGTTCCAGAGATTTAACTGGAATAAATGAGACTCTCTGCAGCTGCAAAGAGCTGTTTGCAAAAAGCTATTTGAAGAAACTGGGTCTTACAGAGCAGTTCGGGAAGGATTGCGTGGAATTACGCAAATGAATTCTAATGATGAAATTGCTGTGCTAGCCGGATGCTCTGCCAGCAGGCTGTTGTGTCCTCTGCAATGCATAGGCCATGCCTTGAGGTCTTGGTCTTGAAAAGGTGTACGTGAGTGTGGGCTTAGATCGGCAGGATTGGAGCCAGAAGCTCCAGTCAGGCCAAGGGTGGGCAGGCCTGGCAGAGTGGGGTTTGGGTCAGCAGCTGACAGAGCAGGGTTTGAGACCTGAAATACAAAATCCAGTGTAACGCACCGATGCACATACATGGGAACTGAGTAAGTCACACGAGTCATGCTCCATCATCTGTATCTCTCATCAGTAGATACAGCAAGAGAACTAGACCATGGCCTACCTACATAAGTGCGCTTATCTGTAGAAAATAGATGAATCCGTGTGGGATATCCTCAGTTCTACACAGGTACTCGTGTGAGCGCGTGCATGTTGGTTGCAGGTGTAGTGCTTTAGTCAAGTCAGTGTTAAAAAAGCGGATTTGGGTTCAGGGTGTGATGTCTCAGCGCCTTCCAGTAGCTAGTGTCCGCAGGCGCGCAGACAGGCTCTGCTTCTTCCTCTGCCTCTCGTTTCATGCGTGTCAGGAAATGCGGGTAACTAACATCATATGCAAAGAGATGACAAAAATGTACAAAAAAGGACTAAAATAACTTGTGGTCTAAAATCTTTTATTGAAAAAGGCAGTTACGTAAGACGTATGTTTTTGAATCAGTATAGTATTGTTAGTTGGGGAAAGAAGTAAAATCTGAGTAAGTGACAAAGATGAGGCGGGAGGTGCATATTTCTGTTATCCAGTCATCTTTGGCTTTGGCAATTGCCGTACTGATTTTATTTTTTCTTAATGGTAGCTGAGAAGACAGACATATTGGTATTTTGGACAAGCTGTGCTAAGTGTGATCTTGGCTCTCAATTCAGTTTTAAATGACAGTAGATAGAAAGCTAGTTTGAAATAGCATCTTCGGTATAACACAAATAGATTGTAGTAAAGGAAGCAAAAATGGCAGGTATGTACAGTGCAGATGGGGGTTTTGAAACAACAAATACACTTTGCCTGTATTAAAAAACAAACAAACAAACAAAAAAAAAACCTCCAAAACAAAAAACTCCAAAACAAAACAACAAAACCTGACGACAACAACAACAATAAAACATAACTCCCCCAATCTTTGGTTATCTTTGACTTTATCCCTGGGAAGTTTTTGTTCTATTTTGCTTTTTTTGATCTCCAAGAGAAGGCCGGTAGGCCACTGAGTAACAGTGCATGTGGTGTATATTAGTATACTGTTGGTAATTTTACTGCTGCTAACTTAAAATCCTCAAGGGGGAGTTAATTACAGGAAAACCTTTCTAAATATCAGCTGCATATTTTCTGTGACAAGGTTTTCAACTCATGTTGAACAACTCCAGAATCTGAGTTATCATTATTTGCATGAGCACATTTTGGAAGAAAGTAAAATTTGTGTTTGTACAATGCAGTTAAAGCTTTACAATAATTTATTTTTAAAGGCTTACTTACAAGTGGCTGTTACTGGTTGGGGAGAAAGGATCATGCGTAAATTGCATTTTAATTTTGTATGGCAAGTTAAACTTCCTTTTCTTTGTGGTTTTTGTTTGTTTGGTTTGGGTTTGGGTTTTAGGGGTTTCTTGTTGTTGTTGTTTGGAGTTTTTGTAAGGCCTCAACCAAAACCCCAGGGTATTTGGTGGGTTTGGGGTGGGGTGGGTCGTTTTCTGTTTGTTTGTTTGTGTTTCTTTTTTTTTTTCTTTCACTTAATTGAAAAGTTTATTATTTGCAATTTATGTGCATAGATTTACTTAAACAATTTAAACTTTATATATTGCCACTGGGGAATTACCGCCTTCTGTAAATGTTTGCAGATTAACATATTTTTAAAGTAAGCCAGTGGAACCTCAAACCGGTGGGTCGTTTTCTGTTTGTTTGTTTGTGTTTCTTTTTTTTTTTCTTTCACTTAATTGAAAAGTTTATTATTTGCAATTTATGTGCATAGATTTACTTAAACAATTTAAACTTTATATATTGCCACTGGGGAATTACCGCCTTCTGTAAATGTTTGCAGATTAACATATTTTTAAAGTAAGCCAGTGGAACCTCAAACCGAGTATGGCAGCAATCAGAGCAAGGGAGGAGCCCTGTGCTGAAGTTAGTTGATCCTGATGTGTTGGGTGAATGTTTTTTTCAAGCACGGGCATGCCGTGGGCATTCTCGATCTAATTTTTTTTTTTTTAAGAAACAATATTTTTATTTTCAACTTAAAAAAACCAAACAAACAACATACACACTGATGGCTTTTTTTGGCTTTCACCACAGCAAGTGGTAAACTTACATGTAGAGCGAGCGATCACCTTCTTTTTTCCTCCCCGCCCCCCCCTTTTCTTTTTTTCCTCCCCTTTCTTTTCTTTTTTTTCCCTCACTTTCTTTTTTTTCCCCTCACT
>NW_009260413.1:3748126-3751408 GCF_000687185.1 Egretta garzetta | reverse complement strand
CGGCGGTGGTCCCCTGCGTGGCCGGGGAGCGGCCTCTGCTTGCCGCCGCCAGGGCAAAGCGGCCCTTGGACCCTGCGTTTGAGAGTCGGGGTAACGCAGCGGGCGCTCGGGACCCGCTGCCAGCAGAAGTCAGCTTCCGAAGGGAGGTGGCAGGGGAGAGAGCCTGTTGTGTCCTTTCCCCCTCTGCCGTAAACACGTGGAGTTAAACGCTGCAGAGAGCTCTGGATAGTTTTGAGCAGGCTTAATAGGATTAAAACTAGATGTGTCCTAACATTAGGGGATTAAGACAGGTACTTCCCACAGCTGGTACTGAACAGTTTTCTTCCTGAACTTCCATTAAAAAAAAAACCAAACAAAAAACAAAACACTACTTTGTCACTGTTGCCGCTGAGACCTGACAGACAGCGGTGTGTGTCTCTCTCATTTCAGCTCCTGATGAGGATATACTTGTCAAAGGAAAGCAGTCCATCAAGAGTCAAGTTTTGGGAAATCAGAACTCAGAAAGTGAGATTCTCTTGGAAGGCGATGACGATATCATGTCATTCATGGAGGAAAGAGAAGTGGAGAACTTAACGGGTAACTTCAGCTATCTAATTTTATCCTCAGCTTCTTTAGTTCTGATCTCCCCTGCTCTGCAGCGAATCATGTATTGGGATACACACTGATAAATTGTTCCTTCCATAATTGGGTCATTAAGATCATTTTTTTACGCACCTCAGATGCTGAGGGTTTACTTGAGGAGAGCTGTGCATTTTCTTTCTCTGGCTTTTATAACCCTCTCACTTCCGCAGTAGATGTCTGTATTCTAGGAAACCTTCCTTTAGAGAAAGCAGCTCTACCTTGAAAAGGGCTTCCTTTCTTTGTGTTTGACCTCGTTCCACTCCTCAAATCGTTAGACCTAGTGGACAATTAGGCAAGTTGTCTGTAATTAAAGGCTTTGGAGAGCTTTAATTTTTTTCCTGAGTTTATAAAATTGTACGTATTGGTTATTTACTTTGGGTTTTGAGGATCTGTACACTCACTGGATTTAACTCCTTTAAACCCTCTGTCATTCCCCCATTGAAGTCCCATCTCCACAGACCCAAGTCTTACTAGACTTTACTTCTTTTTTTTCTGCAGAAGAAACACTACTTCAGGTCTTTGAACTTAATTCATTTAACTCGGTCACACGCAACCTTTGCTGTGTTGCAGTCTGAGTGGAGCAGGTCCATTTCTGTACAGCTGAAAATGTAAAACCAGTGGAACCTCCTCAGTTCAGGGACTGGGAGTTATAGGAGTCTTTTGTTATTTGAAGAATGTGGGGTTTACAGGGAAAATGCAGACTTCTTGGTGGTGTTCTGCTTTTTCAACTGGTATCCCATGTACATTGACTTTAGAGAAAAATATCATTTCTTAGATAATTCTGGTTCTCTGAGAAGCTAGCAGTAGAATTGATACGTAGGATAATTCAGTGAACCTACTGGAAGTGATTATTTATTGGCAGTTTGCTTATCCCTGAACTGCATTCCACTCTATTTTTTTTTTTAAACAAAAGTTAAAAATGCAGCATAATAGAAAAAGAACAGCTGCGTAGGAAGAGCGAAGTGAAATAAAGTAACGGCAGAATAATGCAATGGCGTTTTCTGGATGTGAATCTTTTTTTTTTTTTTTTTTTTTTTTTTTCCCCTTACTACCACGAGCTTCCTTCTCAACAGCCTTCTCCATGTTTCCTTCTCTTTTATTATTCATTCATTGGTTCGAGTAATACATTCATACTGTAATAGAGGTGAAAGGGGAGTTTAATTATATAATCTTGACAATGGCAATAGGATTAAGAAGTAATCCTCACTAATAAAGTGGTGTGGGTTAGAAATGAAGTGGAAATTGTCAGGGGTCTTCTACAGGACCTGGACTGCCCCAGCTTCTGCAGCTGTCTGCTTGCCCTGTAATTGAATGTCTGCGAGTGATTGAAAAAATGTTATTTCTCCTCTGGATTACATGCTAATGTACAGAGGGCAAAGGGAGACAGCAAAAGAACACATAGCTGCTTATTTCATCCATTTGTGGGGGTGAGCTTTGGGAAATCATGGCAGTTCCGCAGCTATCTCATGCCCATCTGCAAACACAATGTATTTGTACGTTGGGAATAGAGGGCAAAGCTGCTCTGATCTCAGCAGAGCATCTCTTCTTTTGTCCTAGTGGCACACATTGAGATTGATGCGAGATTAAGGACCATCACCCTCCTAACAATCGATGGAAATGACAATTCATCTGAATTTTTTGTCAGTTATTCTCACGTTGATTACCTGAACGTGTGTACCTCATTTATAGATGCTTTATTAAAACAAAATTGTCTATGTCACTTTCATATCTTCCACGGTTTTACAAAAGTCAGATAATACTACAGCCAAGTAACTTCATTTCCGTACCTCTTAATCAGCTGGATGACAAACCTAACCTGTTTTCTTTCTCTGTGTGTTAGTTTATATAATAGGTTCTGCATTGTCAGATCTATGCTGAACCTATTGTTTTCTGTAGTAGTCTGATTTGTCCCTGTGATAAGCCCTGTGGAGATGTGATTATTCCAATAAAAATTCATTCAGTTGGAAACCAGCCCTCCAGCTGTTTACTCCCACAGTCCCCGAGCTACACGAACACTGTATGGAATCCTTGAACAATATTTAACGTAGAATCAAAAGCATCTTTAAAACATTTTACTTTTAGGCTCTATAACGTTGTGTAACCTTAACAATAGATCTCTAGCATCCATGAGGGAACACTTTGCAGTTGGACAACTTTGAGCCTTGACTGCTATGTTGGTCTTTGTGGAAAGCTATCGAAACTCCGCAGAGCCTAAAGAACACATCTGACAGTAAGGCTGCAAGTGTTCATGTGTGCACTCCCTGTATTGCACATACAGAAGATACGCAACTCCCGAAGTTTCTCAAAAAGAAAACGCGTCTGAGTAAAAACTCTATACTGCCATGCTACAGCCAGCTCTGGCACGTTTACCGTATGCAGCAGTTTGCAATTGTAGCCGCTTCAGTGTTCGGCAGCACAGAGACACTGTAAATCTATTACATATGTTCTTTTCCGGGATGAAGAGAGTTTTGCTTTTTAAGGAAGAGCCACGCTCTTTGCTTTATCTATTTTAACGTTCTAGGCTTGAAAAGCAAATATTTTGTGCTCGCGCTCTTTTCTGTTTTGAGTATTGTTGGTGTTTTCACTCTTTGGCAGGTCCAGTTGCCCTAAGCACACCAGCTCAGCTCGTGGCACCCTCAGTGGTAGTGAAAGGCACTCTTT
>NW_009260413.1:3746136-3747977 GCF_000687185.1 Egretta garzetta | reverse complement strand
CCATCACTCTTTGTGAGCTCTACTTTGAGGTGGATGAAGAAGATCCCAGTTTTAAGAAAATCGACCCGAAGGTAAGAGATCATTGACCCTGAGCTCTGAGAGATGATGACAAATTACCCAAGACCTTTAATTCTTCATTCGCCTTCCTTTACCTCTCTTGGTCCGCAGTGTTCCTGCTTTAGTAACTTTGTGACTGACCACATAAGTTACTGAACCTCACGTAGGTGTCACCTCCTTTCCTTCTCCTTTTTCTCCCCCTCCCACAATTCGACCCTGCTTGAATGTTAATTAGCTTGCTGCGAATAAAGCTCCAGGGAGGCATCTTAAATAAAGACATCTTGAATCACAGGCCTGTGTGAATACTGGAAAGTTCAACGGAGCTGTTAGCCCAAATGCTTTGCTTTACTTTCCTATTTCTGCATGATGACGTAGCGCTAAACTTTGTACACTCCTAAGTTTTCAGTGCTTCTGTATTGCATTATTCTATAACAGATTTTACAGGGCCTGCTATTATTTATTGTGCCTAAGCAAAAACCATAATTGCCCTCTTAAAATACGTTTCTGAACTGACTTGCTAATTTCCACAAACTTTATTTGCTCTGAGTTACTTGATTACTAGTGTTTTGTTTAAAATTTGTAACCGTCAGTAAAATTGCTATTTCAAAGGCAGTATATTGTGTGATTAGCTTAATAAGGCTGCACTTGAACGTTTTCTACAGTATTACAGCAACATTTCAAAAGTATGACGTGATGGGTAAACATTCTCGCATCCCAATTTAAGCTCAGCGATGGCTCTTGGCGTTTTAAATATCTGGTTAGAATTAAACAAGGTAATAATTTTTTTGCGAAGGGGGAAAAAAAGTCACTGGAAGAAGTAGTGGTTTTCTGCTTGTCTGTAGAGAATACCTTGTGTGTTACGCGCCAGTTCAGTTCTTTGTTCCTCTGGAGTAAATTGCTCTTGTCTGTATTAAAAATGGCATCAGTGGGTCTGAAAGCTGGGATTATCAAATCCTATCAAGGAATAAATTTATTCTGAGAAACAGTGCTCTCAAATTCTTAGAACTAGAATTGAATATAAGCAATCAAATAGAACTGTGATTTTTATGTGATACCATAAATGAGATTTAACTTCTCTTTTGATCCTGAAGTATTTTTGAAATATTTTTGAAATTATTTCAAGTATGAGATAGCTCTTACGATTTTGATATGCTTACTCCTTCCATAGTGCTTTTTAAAAATGTTTAATGGTAAAAAGGATATAAATATGAAACATAAAGACAGTTTGATATGCTACTGTATTGCATTTTCCATCTAAAATGTTCGGCTTTGTATTGCATTAGCATGAGAAAAGTCTTACGGATTGGCATTATTCTGCGTTTTTGTTTTCGATGTTTAGCACATAGGGCGTTCGAGTACAGTTACTAATTCTTACCATTCCTGTTCCATGTTTTATGGGAACATTGACATACGACATCTATTCAGCTTGCTTGCTTTTCTCCTGGTTTTGAGTATTTGGTAGTGGTGGTTTTCTTAACTGTGAGTAGGCATTCTGGTTTGATTTGACTGTATCTTTAGTTCTGTATCTGAGATTTTATTTGGGTTGCTATAAAAGGAGGAGTTGGTTGCATGAAATATAGGCTATGCCTTTTATATTCTGCTTGTGATGCTACTTTAGATGGAGGTCTTAAAAGAAAAAAAAAAGACCTTTTATAATGTTTCTTGGGGGGGGGGCTAAAAATCAAATCTGAATATTTTGATTTTAAAAAACAAATAAGCTTACATCGTAGCTTGCTTTCAAGCCTCTCTGCCCCACCCTGTGCGTAAGTTAGGGTACCTTGATA
>NW_009260413.1:3745883-3746115 GCF_000687185.1 Egretta garzetta | reverse complement strand
CCACGCGGGGGGGGCGTGGTGTGGGGAATCCTAATCTGCTGTAGCTCGGAAGGCCTGTTTAATTAACGCGGCTTCATCTGTTTGATAAATTTAAGTTCCTTGTATATTTGTCTAAACTACTGAAGAGAAAACATTGTGACAAGTTCCTGAAGCAAAACCTGCCGGGGAGATCGCATCAGCAGCGATAAGATCAGAGTTTATACTCCTACTGCGGGCTGTTTTCACAAGGAAA
>NW_009260413.1:3744487-3745459 GCF_000687185.1 Egretta garzetta | reverse complement strand
ACTTTATGCTGTACTTAAAAACCCGGGGAAAACAAATGTTTGTTTAAAAAAAATATCGACCGGTTGCTCTAAAGGGCATTAATTATGCAGGGTAGATCTATACTTCCTTCGTGTCAAAGTCAAATGGATCGCGCGTTCGCTCTGGGAAGCAAAAGCAAACAGCGATGAATTTTTAAAACAAAATAACCAGCTCTTGAAATTTACCGGGGGGGAAAAAAGGAAGGAAAACTATAAGGGGAAAAAAAAAAAAAGAAGGTGATGACCGTAGGGTAGGAAACGGCACGCTCTAACTCTGTCTAAATTCTGGCGAGCCGCTGTGCGATGCCCCATATATTCCCGAGATTTAGAGGGGAAGCTTAAAGTCACAGAAATATTGCCGATGTTGTCACATGCTGAACTACAGGATAGGTAAGATTTTTTTTTTTTTTTTCCCTTGGATGCGCTATTTTGGTAGAAACTAGAGGGAAGTTTAGAAAACGCCAATGAATACGCCGAACTCAGGCTTCAGCTCGGTGTCGCATTTAGACTATCCTTCCATCTCGTGTTTCCGTTCCTTCTAAACAATTTTGCTTCTGAGGTTCAGAAAGAATACTTGCCTGAATTTAAGAAGCATTCACGAAAAGTCAGCGTAAAGTTAAAGTAATATTTTTATTACTATTTGCAACGAGTCAGTTGTGGGGTAGGTAATCTGACCTTGGCACCGAAATACATTTAACGTCAGTAAAACTTTTTTTTTTAAAGGGCGATTTGTACATATAGTTAAATAATTTTTCACTTGGTGACAACATTCAGGCAAACGAGAGAGAATAAGAAAAGGACTATACACGGATTGGAAAAATGTACCTTTCGGGTTTCGTTTTGAGGTTGCAAAAGTCCGATTGCTTCTCTTTTTGTGACTTTTTAAAAAATTCACGCCGGGGAGCAGGAGGAGAGGCTCTTCCCGTCTTCCGTGCGGGGCGGTGAGGGTTTCTG
>NW_009260413.1:3742152-3744476 GCF_000687185.1 Egretta garzetta | reverse complement strand
GCGGGGGGGCGGTTTCTTTCCCCGCCTCTTTCCGTCGTCGTCGGCGTTAAATAAAAAGTTTTTGGGCGCTGTTGTTGTTTACGGAGGGCGAGTTTCGTGCGCGGGGGTGTCAGCCCTATAGCTTGTCGAGGCTTTTGGGATTGGTGAGGATCTCCCTGGCTAGCCTCCAGGTCTGTTTGGCAGCGCTTTCCAGGGCCGAGTGGGGCTTGCCCTGAAAGAGGTCTAGGTTGGGCAGGAAGTAGTGGGGGCAGCGCCGGCACTGCAGGCAGGAGATGAGCTGCAGGAGGATGCCGTTCAGCCGGTCGCCCAGGCACGCCTCGTCCCAGTCGGTCTCCCGCGGGTGCTTCTCGCACTCGTACAGCAGCAGCGTCTTCATGTGGTAGTTGTTGAGGGGCTGCCCGGGCAGCTCCAGGTGCCGGTCGCGCAGCGTCTTCAGCACCGAGAGGCACTTGTTCCGGCAGCCGCCCATCAGCAGCCGGTTCTCGGCCTCGCCGAACTGCAGCACCCAGGCGTCGCTCTCGGCCGAGCTCTGCTTGCCCGTCAGCGAGTAGCACTCCTTGGAGAGCAGGTTGAAGCCCTCCGCCTTCACCTCCGCCACCCGGTTGGGGCCGGGCCAGGGGATGTGCGGCATGGGCCACTGCGCCGCGCTGCGGGGCCAGATCCCGGTGCACTTGAAGGCGGGCGTGATCTGCACCACGTACCGCTCCCGGATGCGGAGCTTCACCTCGCTGGTGTCCGCGATCATCTTCACCACGTCCCGGTAGCTGCACTTGTCCACGGCCTGGGCCACCAGCGTCTGGAAGCGGGAGCGGATCTTGCGGGCGGACAGGTAGCCCGAGGCGGTGATGAACTCCACCCAGAGGGACATGCTGCGCTTGCGGCCGTCGCTCAGCTTGAGCACGGCGCAGCCCGGCAGGGAGCCGTCGTCCACAAAGTTGAAGACGCCCATCTGGTTGAGGTAGAGCACCACCTCAAACTCGGTGGGCGAGATCCCCTCCAGCCCCTCGTAGCGGGCGTCGATCTCGCTCAGGGAGCTGATGAAGCGCGGCTCCTGCACCTCCACCTCCTTCAGCACGTCCGACACGACCTTGCACACCTCCCGGATGGTCTTGGCGATGGCCGCCTTGCGGGCCTGGCAGCGCTCCGTGTAGTATTTGTTGAGCTGGTAGACCAGCTTGGCCTGCGCGGCGATCATGTTGGGGCACAGGTCCGGGCTGTACACCGGGCTCTCGCAGTACGTTGAGGGATCCAATGCTTTAGCGGTGGCTGCAGCTTTGCGGAGGGCACCAGCCAAATCGCAGACCCCCACCCCCTCCGGGAAGAAGGCGGCAGCGGCGCGCCAGGGAGAGCAATTAAAAAAATCGGGGAGGACGACGAAGCACAAAGGAGCGAAGCCCCCCCAGGACTCGCAGAAGGTCCCCGCAGAAAAGCCGGTCGGCGGCGAAGTTTAAAACCGCACACGATACGGGAGGAGGAGAAGAATGCGAGCAATGCCCAGAGCGGAAGAGTGATTTCTCTGTCTGTCTGTCTGTCTGCCTCTCTCTCTCAGTCCGTGGCACCGCCAGAGATGTGCATGAGTTTGGCTGCCGCGCTCCCAGCCTGTCAGGGGGTGTTGTTGATTTCCCTTTTCCTGCTGGAGGCGTTGGCTGAACCCGGCTCTGTGGCTTTTCTCTATCTTTGCGCGCAGACGTGTGCACTTGGTCTGTGATCTCTCATTCCTGTCCTGCAGCTCTACACGGATTGTTGTGAGAGAGAGATAGAGAGAGAGAGAGAGGTTGGTTGTTGGTTGGTTTTTGGTTTTGGTTTTTTTTTTGGTTTTTTGCCCCCACACAAGACACAAAATACGGACCGATTTAAAGGAATGCCTCAGGGAGGGAGAGAAAGACATCCAGAGTCATTCCGCGGTGAAACAAAAGGCCAGGAAAATTTCTCGTCTGAAACCGAGTAGTGGCTGAAGCGATATCTTCCCTTCTATCAAATGCGAGAGATTGGTGAAGCCCTGCCTCACCGCAGGCGCAAATCTTCCTTCGCGGAGGCCGGGCTGCAGCGGGGAAAGGCCGACCGTCGCCGGGGCAGAACCGCACACTTTGTTTTATTGCCCTCAGCCAGCGCCGTAGTCACGTTAATGTAGATGAATCTCGTGCCATAAAGTTCTGCTCATCCTCCTAAAGCGTAGGATTGAGTTATTCGAAAAGGAAGCGGCATTTTATGCGCGTTTGTATTAAAAAGAATATTGAATGATTTGGATGTAAAGCTTCAGTTATGTCAGTCCGGGAAGAGCAGCTCGCTCGCACCCCCGCCCCCCGGCCCGGGCCGTACCTGCC
>NW_009260413.1:3725986-3740813 GCF_000687185.1 Egretta garzetta | reverse complement strand
CGGGGGGGGACGCGCTTTCCTCTTTCCAGGGCAAAAGCAGAAGGAGCGGACGATTCCCCTCCCACCCCTCCCCGGTAAGGTGACTAATGATGGAGCGTTACTGGCTTTCAGATTTAAAACAATTCATTACCAATTTTCCTGTCTGAGGTTGAAGCTCTAGTAAATAATAAATCAGCTAAACAAAAGCCGACTTTAATTTATTGCCCCAGCGCTAATTAGAAACATCATTTGAGCAATAAACTTAAACACTTCCAGCAAATGATGCACGTGAAACCCTTCTCTCCTGTGTCTGGGCGTTTGTGGCCGCGCTGCATTAAGACCGGCTTCGTCTGCGGCGGAATTTGCTCTCGCCGGGATGAATAATTGAAGGGGGAACAGGATCCGAGGAGGCTATAATTGAAGAGCCCTTGTCACCTCTGCTTTTATGTGTGTTAGCGCAGAAGTCCATCAGCAGCTCCTCGGCGGTGCCTAGGACGAAGCGGCAGCCCCCCCGGCAGCGGGAGATACTGTATGCCATTAAACAGACCCTGGGCGTGCGGGTGTGCCGCGGAGAGGGAAACTCTCGGGGCTAAAAGCCACTTGAAGTCTTCAGAGCGATTGATCTGTATTCTCTCGTTATAATCCGTCTCATCATACTTGAGTTAATGAGGCAGGGGCGGGGGTGATCTGATGGTCCTTGACAAATTCATTAGGGAGGCTGCGGGACATTTTATTTGACTGTTAAACATCGTGTTTGTTTGGTTTAAGCAGTGCCAACACCAGCACGCCGCTGCCTGCAGCAATAGTGTTTTTTTTTTTCTTCCCTCCCCTTTTTTTTTTTTTTTTTTAAGAGAACCCTATGTATTTGTATTACCCCTTAAAAAAAACAAAAAACAGGAGAAAACTGGAAAGCAACTCGGGAGTTTTAGCAAGGAGCACGCAAGTTTCTCACCGGGTTATGATGTAGCGTGCTTGTGTATGCTTGCCTAACCAGCTTATTGAAGTGGCGTACGTTACATATCTCAGAGCTTTTTTTTTGTTCTGAATGGTGTATTTTAAAGTTTCTGTAACACGCTGCTGATACAAGGTGTAATTTTTAAGGCAAATCAAAGTTCAGTCATACTGACTTGAGGCTATTAAAGGATTTCTGCCAAATCTGCCCTTTTTCTCTCCCTCTCCCCTTGCTGAGAGGAGAGGGAAAAGTGCAGGCAGGAACAGGTGCTCCCAAAAGGGGTAAGAAGGATTTTTATGGGTAGCGTATGAAATATGTATGTGTACGCTTTGTTCACGGCAGCTTCGTAGGTGAGACCCAGCTAGCATTCCCTTATTTTCTAGTAGTTGGTTTCCTCTCTGCCCTTTCATTTAAGGGAAACGGTTTTGTGGAAAACAGAATAATTAATCTGCTTGTGGAACCTAACATTGTAATATTTTTTTCCTGGAGAACAGTCTTCAAACGTTCTCAGCTTTAAGTGCTTTGTAGGACTCTGCTTCCATTTATAGAAGAACAGTATGGGAAAAAGAGCTGGTGCCCTTTGCCTGTCATTTTCATACATTCCTGCACTGCTGATGGAGCTTGAACTGCTGCAGGGAATGTATGCGTTTGGAAAGAAATGATTCAGTAATGCATGCTGCGCTTCTCCACAGCAAAAGTGCGTTAATAGTTACAGTAAATGCTGCTGTGGGTTTGAGAGGTAAAATTCTGTTTGCATTCAATAGCATATAGTGTGTACCTTTTCTTGAAAGTGGTGGCTCGGCTTTACTATCTGCTGCTCTGTTCTGAGGTCTGTGTTTATGAAGTTAGTTGGTAGCGCACGCTGGTGGGGACGAGAGGGTTTCATTTCTACACGTGTAATGCATCTTATCAGTTAGGAGTATTGCATAAATCTCATACTTTTTTCTATGGTATGGTAATTAAATATTTTATACACGTTTCTAAGTCTCCCCTAGATTTCGTTTCTGCAGTGGCAGAGGGGAGGGTTCCCACTACTCCTTTGAGTATTTTTGCTGTCCTGTTCAGTCTTAAAATGCAAACATGTTCAGATTGCGGTGTTTAACCATGAGCAACCTGCAGCTTAAGGCTTTCTCTAATGCTTTGAGTCTTGTATTAAAGGCAACTGCTTCTCTTTTCTTGCGGTGACTAATGGCAACTTCTTTTAAGCCATAAGATTGCTTTGGATGTTAAACACTGTTTTGTAAGTTTGCCTTCAGTAAGTTGGCGATCAGGCAAAATCAGACATGTGCACCAGAAAAGAACATTTCCAGTGCTTTTGTAGCATTTTCTTCTCATTAAAAGTTCTTGCGGGCCTTTTGTTTTGCTTGGATGCAGTTGGGGTGGGTGCATGCTGTTTTATCCAGTAGAAATAACCAAATTCACGTGTGTTGGCTGGTCTTTATTTACAATAATTGATTAATTACATTAATGACATCAATTTTTTAAAGTACGAGAAGATGTAACATGCCAGGATTTTGTCAACTTGACCTCCAGTTGAATGCAGTAACACTTACTTGCTTGAGAAAAATGTGAGGTGGGCTGGAGAGATAATGCCTCGCCTGGTTCTGAAAAATGCTGCGAGGCTAAAATCAGTACTTTTTTAAAAAATAGGAAATTCCGAAGATATTCTAAGCAGAGTCAACGTTCTGGAAATTAAAAAAAATTATCAATTTGCAGGTATTTGGCCATAACTTTTCTTTTTATCAGTAGCTGTATAGATGCTTGCTGTGTTTATTGTCTTAGACATTCACATATGTGTGCATATGCGTAAATAATCATGCCAGCAAACAATAGCCTGTGTGGTTTCATTGGTTAGATGATTATTTTAAAGAGCAAAAACTTCACGCAGCTAGCCAAGATGAAGCATATTTATAAGGTAACCTAGAATTCTCCAGACTATACCCTTTAAAAACATCAATTTCTAGCTCCAAAAGCGAAAGCGTCTTGTTTACATGCTTACATTTAAAAAAGTGGTTTCTCAAATACTGCATATAGCAATGTGAAATCCTCTGCTCCTCACCAACCACTGTACAGGTTACAACCTTGTTTCTGTGAGTGCAGTTTATAAAGGGAAAGGGTGTTGCGGGAGGAGGGAACAGAGGGGGCTCAATCTTCTCAGTAGCACTGGTGACCAGTGTGGAATATATCAAGTCGCTCGCTCGCTCTCTGCTCCCTGTATTTTAGGATGGTTTTGGTTTGACTTTGGGTCCGGTAGAAAAGGCATGCAATTTTTATTTAATTAAAAAACCCCAAACCAACAGTTTCCTGTCTGAACAGTCTTCCAATTGTTCCTCCATTCAAATATAATACAGTTTAAATGCACAGTTAGAACCCTCTCCTTCTCTGCGTATTGTACTTCCTAGTATTAAATTTTTATCCTTTGAAAGTCCTTTGTTGACATAAAAGTAGTGTATTACTAGTTATAAAATCATTGCAGGGGTTTTGTTGCTACTTCTAATGAGAGAGTCAAATCATAGCTATTCCTATTTTATATCTTGCTGTGCATATCTTATTTCAAAATATCTTCTTTATGATAACACGCTGCTCTCTTTTTAGTTTTCTTACGAATTGGATAAAACCTGCGTGCAAAATAGTTCAAGGTACTGTGTCCCGTAGCTGGGAAGGGGAAACTGTGTTGGCTCAAATAATGCATAGAAGCCATCTGCATAGTTTAATTGAAATAATATTTGGTGATCTAAGGGATGGAAATTGTTCCTTTTCTTTAACCATCTGAAATAAAACTAGGATGTAAACCAGCTGTCTTGGCCTATGGAAATCAAGGTTCTGCCAGTCTGTTTCTTTTCTTCATTTTCTACTTCGATCTTCCTTTATTATCTTTGGATCCCAAGGAGTCTTTCTTATTTTCTAACTGGTTTTGTCTGCAACAAGGGGCTGGGTTGGTGGGTTTAAATAGACTTTGGATAGAGTGAAAAATCTTTGATCTATGGCTATGACTGCTTCCAAATGATTTGCTTGCTGGGACTGGACACTGTCCATGCCCTTTCACTTCACTATCAGATAGGCACACAAAAAGGACTTGACATGCTACCAGATGCATAGTTAATCATTGCATTAGGTCTGTAAAGGGGTCCATCCAGACTCAATTAGGTCTACCATTTTTAACTAGCATTTGCTCTGTAGTTTGTTTGGAGCCCAGTATTAATTCTAACCGCTGTTCTGTTTATTTGCAAATGCTTTAACGCAGGTCTAAGCTTTTATTTTCAAGGAGTCTTCTCTGCTTTTGTTCTGTTCTACGTTTATTTAGAACAGCAAATATTATTGCAGTGTAAGGCATTGTCTGAAGCTTTAATGAAAAAGTTTTTTGTCTTTTCATAATTCAGCTCTTTTCCTTTCTCAATACCGATTTCTAAAAGTGCATTAGAAATAAGCAAAAGGCAGTGAGTGGCATGTATTGAGGCAGTGTTCAGGGAAAAAAAAAGCTTGCAAGAATATCTAGAGGTTTGGAACCCAATCTTAAACTTTGAAAACCAAACAGCAGCAGTTTTCCTATCATTTATTTACGTAAGAGCTCATTCTTGTATCTGGCACTGCGTGCGCTTGTGTGAGAAGGATATTAAGGGTGCAGGAGTTAGAAAGGTTCAGCTGCAGGGTAAAAATCATCAGGTAAATTGTTGCTCTGAATCTTGCCTGGGGTTTCCAGGACTAGTTTTTATATTTACATTAGAAGTTGTTAACGGTGTGCACTGAATAAAGTGCATTGAAAATTCCTAGCGTTCTCAGCGTTTCAAAAAAACAATCGTCGTTTGTAGAGATAGCCAGTCCTTTCATGGTATGAAGAAGCTCAAGTGTTCAAATTGTGTAAGTTGTTTTGATCACGCGTGCTGTCTGTATTTCCCCGTAATGCTTATGTTGAGAGTGGTAGGCCTGTGGAAGCAGGAACATAAAAGGACAGAAAACCTCTGTTGCTAGAAAACTGATATATAAGAAAGGAGCGCTAATCAGAGTATTTTTAAAATATTTTTATTTGGTTTTAATATATTTTTTTAAAACATTTTGGAAGAAAGGAGGAGCATTAATTAATAGCATTTAGCTATTAAGTTTTTTTAAAAAGCTCTATATAGTTACTAAAGCTATTGTATTCAACTTCAGGATATAGTTCAGCTTTCAGATTGTAGTCACAGGGATATTCAGATGTTGCTAATGGACTTCCAAGGTACAGGATGTACGAGTGAACACTACTCAGAAGTGCCAGTTAGGGCTCTCTGGGGATTTTTAAATTATTTATGCCTACCTGCTGCTCTGAAGTATAGGTGTGTGCGTGTGTATAATCCATTAACGATTAGTATTCATGCATACAAATATGCAACGGAGAATAAGCCTAGTACAAGAGTCCTTCGGAGGCACAGGCAGGTAGCTTTTCCCCACTCATCCTCTATCTTGGAAGTTCATTCTAAATAGCATCTGAATGCAGCTCGCCTACAGAGGGGAATTGTTTATATGTACTTTGTGGGTTTCCAGAGTGCGAACTTGAAAGAAAGTGGGACTTGAAATGTGCGGTCATTTGCGAATTTATGTTTTATCTCCCTTCACTTGAAAATTTATGAGGAGAGTGACTTAGGGTGCTTGCGTTGTGTGTTCCAGGGCTTGCCCCCACTGATAACACCCTTGTTGGCGTGAAAGTGCAATGCAAATTATGACAGTTACAACCTTCTGTTTTGTTTAACCTGTCAGTGGATTTCCTGGCTCAGTGCTGAGGGCAATGGCGTGTTCAGCTAGTTCCATATTCACCTAAACTTAAAAGGTCAGGTTTCTACAGGCAAGCCTAGTCAAAGCCTAATTGATGAGGAGGGCAGGGGGACAGAATTTACTGTTCTGTTGGCTAGTTTCATATCGTTAGGTTGTCCTGAAAGCATCAGGCAGTCACAGCCCCTTTCATGTAAGTGCTGACCCTAGACAGGAGCTGACAATCAAAGGAGGCAGCCACAGGAACCAGTGCAAGTAGGCTATTGATTTTTCAGTTAGGTCTAAGTAGTTTGTAGTATGGGTAATGGGTGACAGAGGCAGGTATGTCATTATCAATGAGCTCCAGAACAGTAGCGACAGCTCCCTCTCATATTTCCTTCAGCACTGACAGTATGCATCCAGCAGTGGTCAATAAATCGCCCAACCTTTTACTGACAAGTGACTTGGAGGTGGGGGTGGGAGTCAAAGAGCTAAACTTCTGTACTTGAACTTGACGTGGATGCGGAGCAAGGATCTCGACATCTGCGTTCCTGGCTTGTCAGGCAAAGAGCCGAGGAGAACGTAGAGAACAAAACAATGCTAGATGCATAGCCGGGGGAGCTTAGCTGTATTTTAAGCTCTCTAGAAAGTCCCAAGTTTTTCTCCAGATCAAGTAGAACAGCTTAAAACGCCAGCTTTCTGTATAAACGTGGTCTGGTTCAGTAGTTAATTTAGGTTACCATGACAGGGTTTTGTTTTTACTTTAGTATTGCTCTGCATTTAATCAAGGTTATACTGCCATAGCAGTACAACAATCACAGTCTGCCATTCAAAATCCACTTTTAATTCCTAGTTTCCTCTTCTTAAATTTCATATTTGGAGACTATTTAAGGATATTGAAGCTTTCTTATAAACCCAAAGTGCTAGCAATAAAGTTTCTGTTCGACTACCGATGCTGTTTTGGGTCAGTAGTGGAGTACTAATACTTTAGGAAGCTGAATAAAGTTTTTATTACTTGGAGTTTACTAGCTGTGGTTTCTGAATTTAATAGAGGTAGATCCAAATTTTAGCTTTACACTTACTTAATTAAATTCTGGAAGATTGGGAGAACTTAAAAATTGTAATAAGTGGTGGCTTTGCTTTTTTTGTTTTTTTAAAAATATACTTGTATGGAAAATCAGTTAAATGAACTCAAGTATCTTAATCTGAATCTCCTGAAGCTTTCTAAGGTCGTTACTTTATTTGAGCGATGTAAGTTATCTGCATTTTTTCAGAAGTTGGAATTCAGTCAGGTTTTATGCTGTGCACAGATGTTAACAAAATAGCATATGCTTATAATTAAAAAAAATCTTTAGACAAATTGAAATAAAGCAGAAGAGTAAATGTTTTGAAAAACTTCCTTAAAATAACTCATTGCTATGGTATCTTGTTTAACAATGTTTGTAATGTTACACAGAGCAGGAATCTGAGACTGTGTATGTTGAATAGCTGCAAAGCATCATACGTGACTGAAACTTTTTTCATCTGCTTGCAGCAGCTAAAGCCATTTTCTTTGTGGCTGGCTTTTTAACTGCAAGAGCAATGCTGACACAGACTGAAATTTACCACTGGATTATGAAATCCTTTAATAAATATTTGTGTAAGCTAAAAACCTGAGTACCTGTATATTTGAAGCAGTTATAAAATTAATTGGTTATAAAAATCTCTTTAGATACTGTTACGTTGCCCATTGAACAACACTTGGGAAGGGGGGCTGTCTTCCAGAGGAAAAAAAATTTCAATTAGTTGGATCGAAGGTGTGCTGGGTATTTAATGGGAGTTTTTCCTCTGTCAGCAGCTAGTCGTTTAGTACATCTTGCAGGGCCTTTTTTTTTTTTTTTCTGTTAAACTAGGTAAAAAGTACAGCCGTGCAGTCTGAATCTTATCTGTTCTTATAAACAGGTACAGCATCTTTTAGTGCATTTTTAGTGTTGCTGGCATGTTGTGTTATTGCAGAAATGTAAAAAGGAGCTGCAGAAAGACGACAAATTAAATTTTCATGAAAGAAAACCCTAATCAGCAGTGACAGGGTAAGAGAAAGATGATTGCCACTTGGTCATTGTGGAGAGGCACTTAGACTTGGTGTCAGTGCTTCTGTTAATGATGACTAATGTCTTTCTCGGAGAAATGGCATGCTCAAACATAATGCTACAGTCCAGAGAAAGAGCGGAGAGATAGGCACTATTAAGGAAAAAGGCTGCGAATCCTAAAACAAAAGCTCAGGTCTTCAGATGAGACGGCTACAGTGTTTTTGCAATGCCAGAAAGCACAGCTGTAAACCTGTTCTTTTTTTCACTCTTTAAGCAAAATGGTAGGAATAATAACAACAACAATCATAATGTACACACATATATACGCATGGGTATTGTGTGCTCCCTAGTATCTGCTGCTTTAATTAAAAAAGAAGACAGAGATGGCACTGACATGTAAGCACACTAGTCAGAAGCAGTCAGATTTTATTCCTCTTCTGTTAATGAAGCTTGCTTTTTTAAAAGAACAAAACCTGCTGCGGTATATTCTGTCCTAAGCACAGTGCTATGTTTCCAAAGAAACCTTTCATAGTCAAATGTAAAACGACTCAAAAGACCTTTTCAAATCTTGAAGCTTTGGCTGTTAGGTATATTGGCAAAAAAGAGGTGGCATGTGTCATTTCTCCAGCTTTTCCCAAAGTGAGACCTTTCAGAAGGGCATTTGCAATGCTTGTCATATTTTTTCATATACATCTTATTGGCCTGACAAGTCTAGAGGACCATGAGAAAACAGATGTCATTGCATTCAGACAACACTAATTACTCTGGGATTTTTGCAGCCTCAGTGCCTGCATGTAACTGTCGATTATGACTGTTTATGTGGCCTATCATGGGTACACGCTGCACATTCAGATGGTACCACCAGCCTTTGTGTTTCCTATTATCACACAATAAGATGTAAAAATCAGCAACAAGCCCCACAACAAGGAAGTGCCTTAATGTGTGACTTTTATATGCATTTTGTTCAAGATTGCATTCACATTCGTTATTAGATTTAAGTGTTTTAGCATCTGTTTACTAACTGTAGCGCGGTGCTTTAGCTGTCAGTTTTCACCACGGTTCTTTATGTCACAGGCTTTACGTTCCTGCAGTTGCATAAACACTGTATGAAAAATGCTGATTGACCCAGCAGTTGTCAGAAATTTCCCATGTCTAACCTTCATACCGAACTGATAGATTTTTCTGATGTGTCACGGTTTGCGTTAGAAGCCACCAGTCTCATTCTCTTACCGGCTGCATTGTTGGTATTTTCTTTGTTAAATTTCCTTAGCGACTCTGTCGTTTCAGAATCTGTTCTTCCTGTGTAGCAGTAACCGCTGCATGATTTTTTAACACAAAGTTCAAACGGTGGTCACGACGTGGCCTTACTTTGTGTGTTATCACGAATTTTGGTGCACGTTTCGTAAGCAGAACGACCAATGTTAATCACAGATTGGAAAATAAAAGCTCCAATAATGTAACTTCACATGCTGATGAAGCAGAAATGGAAGCGGCTTTATCAAAGATGTATGATGAGATAAAACTGCAGTCTCTGCTGTACAGTTATAGTAATTATGACTAATGAACCGTCCAGTCTGGATGAAATGGCATGCCCACAGGGACTGTGGCCAATCAGTTGTGACTTATGCAAGCTGAACAAAACATTGATGGTGTTCCAGATTCCCTAGGAGAGCAGGAAGTGTGGTCTTTGTTTGGAACGTCAGCTTTGTCAAGTTGTTTTCAAGCAGTGTAGGACTGAAGTCTTAAGAGCTAGGGTTTGTTGATTTTTTTTTTTTTTTTTTTTAAATGGGCATAAAGAATTACAGTTTGCCATGATCAGAAATACCTGAATAAAAACGCCTTGCGTTGATGGTGCATTCCTGGTGCAATATACCTCCAAGTTGTTCTGATCATCTTGCTAATCAAAGTCACTGAAAGCACACGTTATGTTTTAATGTGGCAAACGTAATGAGAACGAAAGATCCAAAGCTTGTGAATGTAGGCATATTTAGGCTTACTGGGGTAATTTATTTTGTAACAAATTTGTTTCAGACCTGATACTTCTGTTTTAATTTTGAAGCACTCTGCACACCCTGCATTTTAAGCCAGTCTATAATTTGTAAGTAAAAGGCGACAGGTACTTCGTAGTGTTAGTACCTGAAAGACAGTTTCTTAGAGTAAGAAGGTTAATTCATGCAGGCAACATAAAACGGAGTTCCAGTACATTTGGGCAATGTATAGACTAGCAGAGTAAGACTTTTAAACCAGCTTCTTTTTATGAAGACAACGTGTGTAGCTGTAACAAAGAAAATAATATCAAAATTCTGAATGCTAGAATGCAGATTATGCAGGGACTTCTGAAGTTAATCGTAGGATTATAGCGCAGCACAAAAAATACTTTTCTATATATAAATTTGTGCTAAGTTACTTAGGCCCAGTCTGGAAGGAGCTGTGGGTCAGCCGGTCTATGTATGTGCAAATGTTTGAAGGATTTGGGAGTAAAATGATCAATACATTACAGATGTTAACAATACATTACAATCAATTTAGCATTTTGCCTGAACCCTTCCAGAAGGCTACAAAGAAAAATTATTTCAAAAATTAATTGCAAACAAGCTACAGGAAAAGTAAGAAAAAAATCCCAGCCTTAAAACATTTAGAACAAAGTTAATGCATCATTTGACAAAAAACCTTTTAGACTGTTCTGCTGTTTAAAAATGGTTTATGTTAGTCAGGAAGATTCAAGATACGTTGATCCTTAAAACACACCTGCAATTAATACATAGTTGTCAAAGAAATTGGCAATTAAAGACTGGCCTACCTGAAATCTGAAGTCATTATTGGTCTTCTGTATTGCTTGGTAGAAAGGTGAAGAGTGATTTGACGCATCTACAATTTTTCTGAAACATGTTTTTAAGTGATACATTTCTCTTCATACTGTATTGAAACTTAAAAGCTGACACTTTACTCACTATGTTTTATGTTCTTCTTTTCCTGAAAAGGAGGAAATCACAAGCATATCTCCAGTATTTTTCATCTATTCTGAACAAACCTCAAAGTGCCGTTAGATGTGGATTCAAGTAGATTTTTAAGTAAAGAATTTCTGTTAATCCAGAATCTTTAGACACGTGATTAAATTATTTAACTAAGTCTATTGGGGGGGGAACCCACAACCTCACAAAACGCCCCAAACCAAACAAACCCATCCACACTAGAAATCTAAATTAGCTTACCACTTCTGTTATTTCTGTTTTGGAAGTGTCCAGAGATACTGCGAGGGACATCCTAAGAATCAGAATCCTTTTCTTTCATCTCTCGCAACAAAGCACATTGCATTAAATATTGCAAATGTGACAATACTATATACAATTCAGAGTATAATGTTAAGATAAAGAACGTTGATAAGTAAACTCCTCTGAAAAATGGCTTCACTTTGGCTATGCTAAATAATTAAGGGTAAGATCTTTAGGAGACTGTGGCACTCTTAAGTATGAGTCTTCTCCACAATATCATTTCAGAATCAATAGGATGCAATGTATTATGTACATTATCTAATTTTACCACACTGAAGGTTGCATTATGATCACTTTTATTTAATGATTGTATCAGGATTGGGCCAATGAAGTCAGGACTGAATTTGCTAGGTGATGTACAAATGCACAAACCCCATTTTCATTCTTCCAAAGAGCTATTGTTTAAGAGCAATGGATTTAAATATATATAGAGATTATATATATATGTTATATGTTAGAAGAATTTTTGAAATAAGTATTTATCTGTATTAAGATGAAGCAATAACTTTTAGGTTGTGTTTTTTAAGAGACCTCAGTGTATAGTTCTGCCTTTTTCTTATGAAATCATTGGTAAAGTTCCTATAAATCTATGCCAGCATGGAACAGCTTTTTGCTTCTTTGGGACATCCATTGTTCTCACTCTGTTGTTAGACTCTACGGATCTGAACACATTATTGGTGTTCAACAAGTTGTGCTTCTAAATAAAATACCACATGGAGTTGTAGATATTCAGTGTATGTATGCATTATGTAAATTAAAATTGAGGACCATTGGATCTAAAGGATTTAGTTTTATCTTCGTATTGCACATGCATTTGTGTACATATGTACACATGTAGGCTGGCTCGCCTTCTCCATCCCAAATATATCCCTAATTAGTTTTACACTTGAGGCAGGTGTAGGAAAAGCTGTTGAAAGTGTTGGCCTTGTCTAAGATTTTCCTTGTAACAGGGTATCTTCAGGTGCTTGTTTAGGGAAGACTTGTCTTACTTGCAAAGTTCTGGCAATGCAGGAGGAACCTTTAAAGGGTTAAAGATTTCCCTCCTGTTACTCTTGGTGTGGATTCTCATCTCACCTGTGCTGACCTAAATCCACAATAATTCATTTAACTGAGTTATATTACATTGTTATAAAACAAAGAAGAGCCTAGCAGAGTCAGAAAGAAACCATTTTTCTGTTGTGTCAGTTTTGAGATTTTTTTTCCTGCTACCTCAGGAATAAGGTGACAAATCAAACCCTAAAAAAATATATGCAGAATAGTGGTATTTTTTAAAAAAAAAAAGAGAGAGAGAGAGTAAATTAAAATATTTTGTTTTATTTTGACCTCTTGGCTTTAAGTATCAATCATCTACCACTTTTGGGGGGTGTGACAATAATAGAGAGCCATGATCAATAACCTCCAAAATTTAACTAAACAGTCAAAACCAAGGCAGTTTTTGAATCAAATGTTTGTTTTGTTTGAGCACATAAACTTTTCATTCTTTTTAAAATCGACTTTTAAACTTTTCCTCCATAGTGTTGAGATTGACTAATAGAAAGTAACATTTCTCATGAGCAATTTCTATGTGAATTGATACACAACAATTTGATTGTTAGACAGTACAGAGAGAGAATATGTGTCAATGAAAATTATATTCCAGAAATTTTTTACTATCTCTACACTTTAGCACTTGTATGTTGCGTCACAGGCATTTGTTTTTCAAGGGATTTTTTTTCACAGGCATTTGTTTTTCAAGGGTTATGTTTTTCACCAGGATATTTGCAGATACTGTTCTGTTGCTTGTTGGAGCCTGGATTCTAGATATTTTTGTTGTTCTGCCTCCTACCTCTCTTTCAATATTTTTAGGTATTCTATTTAACCTTTAATTTTATTTCTCTGATGCAAGCAAAATGTTAAGATCCTATGCTTTCTTGTTGCTTGTAGGTAAGCGTTGCTTTGCTTTGATTCCTAACACTGAACTAATAAAGTAAATATCACTCCCAATGTATAATATTAATCTTTCAGAAGTTTGTCCTGTACTGGAGAAAATAAATAATTAGAGATAGGTAAGAGGTGAATGATATGTAGGTGTAAATACTCTGTAGATTTAAACATGCTGCATGGCAACTCTAGGTCTCTTTTGAGGTAGTCATGAAAACTTAAATTGTGTGCCTCATATATTTAAGGCCAGTGAGCCTATATGATTTTATTAATGTGCTATAAATCTTATATTCACGAGCGGTGTTTACTACTGTGCAGTATATTTAAAAGAAAATTTATGCTTCTCTGCAGAAGGAAGGTAGGCTAGTGAAAAAATGCAAGGGTGGGTCTCAAACATTTATCCAAATCTGACAAGTATTTGCAAAAAATTTACTCCTGTAAATTTTTGCTGAGAGCAAGTGATACGTATTCTAGTCTGGATTTTAATAAAATCCATAAATGTTTATTTATGCATACACAAGTAAAACAAGGGCATGTCTTTTATCATTGTCTATACACAAGAACCTTGTATGTGTTCATATATGACACACTCTGGGTCGTGGGATGGGCTTTTAATTCTGTTTTAAAGTGGCTCATTCTTAATTTTCAAGTAGTACCTAAAAGACCTTACTGGAGACCGTGGCCACTTATCTGAAGGAATAGTGATTTTCTTGGTGAGGCACATCTTGCCAGTCTTTGGCCATGTGCATCTTTCCCTGTGTATCCCCTTTCTTCTGGACCCAGCAGCATTCCTTATGCAAAATGGATGATGGGTTGTGACACTAACTCACAGTGTAAGTTAGGATGAGGTACAGAAGCTCAGGACAGGTAATTTCCCACTTATAAGACTGGCTTGACCTTCTTTTGGTAAACGACTTGTGTTTTTCTCCTTTATAGCACCTGGGAAAACTCCCTCTGTGGCCTCTAGGGAATGGCAGGAGGTTACTGTAGCTGTGATTCACTCCTGTAGTGAAGTGATTCACTTGCCCAGTAGTGAAGCTGCCAGCTTGGAAGTTACTTGCCTAATGCTGTTGAAAGGGCAGTGGTTATTTCACCAAGGCAACATTTTTTATTTGTATGGGTGCATTGTAGATTGCACAGAAAAATACAGTTAATGTACCATGTGTAACCTTCCGTGCCCCTTAAACTTGCACTTCCACCTTACGATGGTTAAAATATTAGTCAGCAATACAAAACAGGTATTCTGGATGCCTTAAGAGCTGTTAAAAGTTTTGTTATATTCTTTATGCTTTTATCTACAATTAAATATCAGGTTCTCATGCCATTTAAAAAGAAGGCATATGTCCTTTACTATGCAGTTTTCAGTTCCATAGATAGCAGGAAAAGCATTCCTCGTGATGGAGAGGTGCACAGAACAATAAAAAAAGTGATCGTGGAATGTGTGAAAATGCTACACCCTGACATACTTATCACTGGACTTGCTCTGGTAGATGTGTGATTACTTAATTAGTTTCTTAATGTGTAGTGTTAGAGATTCTCTCTCTAATTGTTATTGTGAATATTTAAAGAATCTGAATAGCTTCAGTAACGAGATCTTTTTTAGCTTCTTTTTTTTTTTTTTGATTGGTGGTCTGTAGCATGCTGCTTCTGTCCTTCCTGCAGCCTTCAGAACCTTCTTAAAGAAAAAGTATTTCTTTTGCCATGTCCTGTCAGTATGGAAAGTTGTTGCAATCGATGAGAAAAAAATAAATGGGACATTAGGCCATACCGAGCCGTTTGGGGTCACCTGTTCTGTTTGTGTGATATTCTGTGTGGGGGTAGTAAAACTACATTCTCCCTCACGTAACTTAGAGCCAGTGAGGTCTGAGCTGCTGTGGCCCTGCCCTTCCTGCTCCGACTCTGCCACCGTACCA
>NW_009260413.1:3713443-3725898 GCF_000687185.1 Egretta garzetta | reverse complement strand
AGGCTGATCCATTTAAAAAAGGATCCCCCCCCCACCCTAACAGAGCCAGTTCTCAGCTGGCTGAGCTCCCTGAAATAGTTCTCTGTATGTCGTTACCTGGTGTTGGTGCTAGGGCAAGGTATGTTTGGTATAGCAGATGTTTGACCAGGGGTGTGGTACTGCAGCAGCCGGGATTTATGCTTGCTTAAAATAGCTGTGGAAATGATGCTGTCAGTCTGCTTTTCACAAGGGTTGCTCTTTTGTGCACCCTCTGGGTTGTAGGAAGAGGTACAGGTTTTTCACCTGTAAAGGTAATGTCTTTTTTCCTCCAGGCATTTTATAGATGTGAGGGTTTGGATATCAAAAGTATTTTTTTTTATATTGGCTAGTGTTACAAATGACAATGAGGATCTTTCCTGTTTGGATATGCACTCTGCCATTTTGCTGTATTCCTGTTAGCCCTTCTGAGTAGCCCTAGTTATTAAAAGATTCTTCTTCTTCTGACCCCTAGGACACAAGCTTTCAACTCCTGTAGCTTTTTGGACACATGTTCTGTCACCCTTTGCATACTCTGGAGAACATGGAGGAGAACTGAGGCATGCACTAATGTGCCCGAGTACCCTAGTTTACAGATTTATTATGCTCCTGGGAGAGCAATGCCTTGACTTATCTTATTATCTTGAAATCATCCTTAACTCAATCCAGGCTAGGATAAAATAGAAATAAAAGCATTTCTGTACGGTGTTCAGAATGGAAGATACAGTTAGGTACATGTATAAAAAATAGAGGTGAAGAAATAAAATAGAAGGTCCCACTTGCACAGAGATTAAATCTGAAAGATTCTCTCTCATGGATACAGTCTTTTGATTGACTGTGACTGGAGGCGTAGGGTATGCAAAAAGGGAGAATCATTATTATGTATACATATGTCAGGAAATCATCTATAGCAAGTCAGGTGGATCCATGGAAGGAAACCTTCAGATTCAAGAAATGCCTTCCAGTGACCTGGAGTAACCAAGAGGAATCTTTGGCATGCAGTAAAGTGGTGGGAAGCACATTTGGACCCCCAGGATTCTTGAATAAGTTTCATACCTGGATTCAGTGGACACGAGCTTGAATTCTTTCAAGCTGGATTGCTGGTGTAGTACGCATATGTATATAACAGAGACTGAGTTAATATTCTCTGTGAATGCCTGTGATAGGAAAGTAAGGCTAAAGAGCATGTGATCTACTAAAATAACAGTTCAGTTCAGTTGAGTATCAGATGGTTTCTTTGGTATAAATACACAGGTTGAAAGCAAGGTTGATCTCCTACATGATGTTCTCATTCATTCTAGGTAATGGCAAAGGCTTGATTGTCCCACAGGCAGTGTAACTGTGTCCTATTCTACAGGTCTTTGGCATGAAGCCTGATGAGTATACACAGATTAATCGTATGACTTTCAATGGCAAGATAATTTGCTGTCACAGCCCAGAGAGCAGCTGTACTGTACCTACTTCAATCCATGGCCTGCATTTAGTCTTAGGAAATGTTGGTGCTACATGAATGAGAGCCCTGAGCATTTTCCTTCAGTATCCTCATTGTCCTCATTTGCAGTTGATGGGCTGGAGGGAACACGAAGAGGTTAGGAGTCTGTTTGCATTGAGTCTCCTCTGCCCAGCACTTGGTGTATTTGCTGTGTGGACATTTAAAATAGGTGTTAATTGTTGTTGCTCAGAAGGAGTAGGTACCTATGTTTCACCTGTTCTAAGTTTCTCGTAAAAGCAGGTGGGGAGCTGATATTTTTGGAGAGATAAATACTTTGTTGTAGTTATTTCCATCATGAAGCAAAGAGAAATTCTGCAGTTTGTAGGAACTGAGGAAGACTTGCTATCCACTGCCCTTTCCAGAAATAGATGGGTTTCTTTAGCCGTCTGTCTCTTCTGCGTTTGTGTATTAAGGAGTTCTCTGTTGCCAACCATCATAATGAGACTAAAGTTTTTCCAGTTCCGAGTACAGCCACTTTAGAGTTACTCACTTTCTAATGTCATCTGGTTACACAGCAAAATATGATTTGTGCGCGCTTTATTTGTTTGTTTGTGTGGTCTCAAGAGTGATAAAAACTTTTTACAAATTTAAATATTACATGATGTTTGGAAATACTAACTAGCTCGGGAGAAGTTCCAGTGTGTACACGTAGTGGCTGAATTAGCACGATGGGTATTTTTACCCTTTGAGGCATATTCCACTGTCCTACTCTGTACCGTGCCTCCATTTACCTATGGGAGAGTGAAAAGGGCCGTTTGTTAGAGGGAAGGTACTGGCCAGAGGAACAGCATTATGTACTGCTTTATTTTCTCCTAAACCAATTTTTATTTTCACTTTGCTTTCTGTTTTGATAGACGAGTTATATCTCAAGGCAGAGTCTATTTATTTAGAAAGTTACCTGTTTAAGGAAACAATTCATTATGTGTCGCGGAGCTGATGAGTTCAGTAGAGCCACCTTTTAATCCTCGATTCCCTGTGGATTTTCTTTCACAATACCTTTCTCCTTTAAGTCCCTAAAACTACAGTCCTTTTGAGTGAATAGGGGCTATTTTATACACCACCCTGCTTCCAATCCAATTAAAGGCTCAATAATAGACGGATTAGGGAAAGTTTACTTCTTAGTAGAAGTGCAGCTTTGGAAAAATAGTGCGTTGATAGCAAGAGGGAATGTGAAGGAAAGCGGAGAAAATTAAGGAGATAATGGTCAGTAATCTTAACTTGTCTGATGTTTGCGCTGTTCACAATATAGCGGACTCTCAAAATGCATAGAACAATGATTCAGATTCTTTAACCATTTTGTTGCTGGAGTTTGCCTGTCTCTTCAATTTTCTTCACTCTTGCTTTTGTTATCTGCATCTTGCACAAATGCCACCTAATCCTTTACTTTAAGTCCCCAGAGTAGGAGACTTTTGTAGTGTTTTCTTTTGGGGGGAGTTGAGGAGAAACATAGGAAAGCAATGAGTTGATGACAAAGTTAATCTGTTGTATTATGAAAGTAGCTAAGTATCAAAGTTTGTACAACACGTTTCAATTAGGTTTTTAGGAG
The DNA here is from genome assembly GCF_000687185.1 of Egretta garzetta. Lineage (NCBI taxonomy): Eukaryota > Metazoa > Chordata > Aves > Pelecaniformes > Ardeidae > Egretta > Egretta garzetta. The sequence continues at coordinate 3,722,845 of NW_009260413.1, read as the reverse complement.
AACTGCCATTTAAGAACCTCTGTGACAAATAACAAGCTCCCTTTAGAAGTGTTTGAGTGAAATGATCAATGTTGAAAACAAACCCTCGAAAAATTTAAGCAAAACAGAAAAGACAGTATTAAATATCCATAAGCCTTGTCTGATGCATAATAAATATATTAACTCAAAGTAAAAAAAAAAATATCTTGGCGAGCTTGGTTTACATAAAAGTCTTGTTACATATTCAGTGCCTTGCCTGTCGCCTCGCCTTACAGGTTGGTTCCAAAGCAAATAGTTTTACTGTGGAGCTATGAAGGTGCAAGTACCTCAGAATTACACTTTGAACTGTATCCCTTGCATATCTTTAAAAGGATCCTCTAACCCTATCAGTCAGTGCCAGGTTAGCAAACTGTTAAGACCACAGCCTTTTTTCAGAATACCGAGTTAGGTTCAAACCTTTCTCCTTTTTTTTCCCTCTCTTTTTTGGAGGAGGGGGGGGCGGATAAATTAAGCCTTCTCCATTTTGTAGAACAACGAGTAGTCATTATTTTCAGCTACTTTGCTACCTTATTATTGCCAAGGTCTCTACAGAGCCTTTTTCTTTGCCTACCATAGTGGTTTGTAGTGGGCTAAATGTTTAATGAGTCAATGCGTTAAAGGCTTCACTTTTCTTCCAATTAACCCCAAGACCACTCTGGCATTTTTGTAAATCCACAGAAGTATTTTGTGAGGCCTAAAGGGTAAGCTGCAGGCAGGCTGTGAAGAATGTAAAAAGACTAACCTGCTAACAAACACTGGGCAATAGGACAAAGAGAGTTTAATCCGTATTATGGTAAATGCTGGCTTAGTGTTCCAAAAGGGCTTTGCAGAGTGGAACAAAACAAAGAGGGCAGCACCAATAAAAATCCAGTGCTTTTATTTTTATACACAAAATTGTTGCAAAAGAAAAACTGATAATAGCATTAAGAAAAGGTTTGAATGGTGGTTTTAAATATGATACTAAACATTGCAATTGTTCACCATTTGAATACTGTTTGTTATACATAAAGAAGCTAAAAGCAACATAGAGGCTCCAATTGATTGAATATTCATGAAAATTGGTCAGATGAGTACCTCAATTTAAATTTGAAATGTTTGTGGATTAGTATATCGTCAGATAATATATAACTTATATGTTCATTAGCGTGTGTGTTTCTACAGAGACAAACATAGGAATATGTTTTATGTGAATATGTGCGAAATGCAAGGACATTTATAAAATATGTAGTAAAATGCTAAGGACTCTTATTTATCCTCTTCTTAAAAGGTAAATAAGAAACCAAGGATACTCACTGTTATCATACTCAAAACCTATTGAAGATTAAGAGAGATTTGCAGACTACAGTATTAAGTTAAAATTCTTAATATTGGAAGAGGCTGGCTGCGCTTACACTTTAAAAATAGGAACATATGAGAAAATTAAGTAATTACTTTTTAAAGCTTTAATACCGTGATTTCATCTTTACATCTATTTTGATAAGAGGAATATGATACACTCAAATGCAAAATAAAAAAGCTTGCAACTCTGATAAAAGAGGAGAAAATAAATAGCATTCCAGGCATGCAAAGAATAGTGAAAAGAGCACTACGGATGCTGCTTTAAATGCAAGGTCATCAGCTGTAAAAATAAAAACACAAAGCTCTGAGCAGTGCTTAGGATAATTTAAGAAGTGTTTTCCCATTAATTTGTTAAAAATATCTAGTTACTTTAATTATACCCACATCTTCTCCTAACGATGCAAATAAATCTGACATGTTAGAAATCCCCCCCAATCCTGAAATGAACTTTTATCATAGTGCTCTGTCTCTCCTGAGCCTCGCTGCATTACCTCCTGCGTAACCATCCTCTCCATGTTCTAATCTTGCTACAGTCACAGGGAGGAGGGAGGTTTGTGCCTTAGTGTGTTGGAGAGCAGTTTTTGAAGATGTAATTAACAAATGAGGTTAATATAGTCTTGAATATCTAAAGCAGATCTACAACTGAGTATTTTGCTAGGAATAACATTGTTATCCTTGGAAACAGGGAAGGATGCTCAGAAAAAGACAGGTCTCAGCTCACATCTTTGTGGGGATGGTACAGCACGTGCGCTCTGTGGAAGTTTGCTCTAAGATAAGCCCCTAGAAATGTCAGACTGACCTTCTATAGGGCAGCGGGCACAAAACCTGCTCAGTGACTGTGCGGAATAAATGGTGTGATGGAGCTCCATATGCTTTTGACACAGAGGGGATAGTAAACCAGCTTTTGGTGTGAGATTTTGTGCTGAGACACTGAACAAATTCATGGTGATATTCCCTAGATAGAGAGGGCTGCCTGCTGGCAACAGATACAGGAGTTCAATGTGTAAACTCTGATAAGGATGACATGTAATTTGTGTTACAGTTTGACTGTTAATTGTATATAAAGCAGCAGCCTTTACAGAGCCTTCACTGAGAGCCCTTAATTGGGAGAAGTAAATCCATGCCGTTAAGAGTCTATCCTTTAAGGAGAAGGAGGGTAACTTTTTTTGAGTTAAGCATTCAGGGTGCTTTTTGGTTTTCAATACTTCCTTTTAGTGTTGCGGAATTTGGCTAGCAGTCTCATTTGCTTTTGCTACGAGACAAAGTTTTTTCCCAACATCAGATGTAAAATGTCTAACGTCATCTACTTTGTGCTTTTCCTCTCATAGTTAAGTGTGCTGAAGTGTAACTAAAAGTAACTGCCATCACAAAATCTGTCTACTGGAAGGTATAACCAAAATATTTGAATGACTAAGATTTTGGAAATATTCATGACTTTTCAGCAAATTACAGTCGTATCCATTTGCTGCAGACAGAAAACTGCCAGGAATTTTTTTGATAAATGAGTGCTTTTTTGTGGAAGTACAGCTAGGAGTCACCATGTCATCGTAAGTTTTTATTTTTTTTAGGTGTGGTGATACAGACTATTCATGGCCAAAAAATTTGTACATGGGGCAGTACAGTGGGGCAGTTACGTATTTTAAGTGTTACAGGGCTAAGTATGAGTTTAACAGTTAAAGAGTACAGGTTGGGGTTGGTTTGTTTGTGGGTTTTTTAGTGTGTTCATTGTATTTGTAATTGTGTGGAATGGTGGCATTTATATCAAAAATTACTCGACGAGCTACTACCATATGACAATTTTGCAAGCTCTGTTAGAGTAAGGTGAACATCTTTTTTTTTTTTTTTCCTTTCTTTTTTTTTTTTTTTTTTTTTTAGTACGAAAGCAAGATTAATGAATCTTTCCCTTCAGACTCTGTCAAAAAATAAGTGATACTTGGTACTCTGTCTTCAATAATCATTTCCCAATCTCTTTCTTTGTATGCATTTTATACTCAATTTATTTGCCCTTATTCTCAGCTACAGTACTGGAATAATATATACTTTTAGTTTTGCACCTGAAGGTGGCCTTGATGAAAGGCCATGATGAAATCATGGATGCTCTCTGCTTATAGCATTAGAGAAGTTACCTGCTTTGGTACATGTAAACGTTTTGTAAAATACAGGCAATCCAGAGGCACTTGGATTTGCCACTTATTTTCTAATTGTCACTAAAGAACACAGCTGTGTTGGAGCACAAATTCTATGACATTAGAACCTGTCTAATTGGGGGTACTTTTATTTCCCAAAGATATGTAATCTTTATAGTTCAATATTTTTTGGAAATTATTATGAAGTTATGTTCAAGCAAAACTAACTAGCCGAGTTGTTTCTTCTGTGGCGCGTTCATATAGCTAGCAGACAGAAGCTGTGCTGGGAAACACCTGCACAGTTGCAATGACAAGATATTTTCAGAGGCACAGAAGTGTGCAATGGTTCCTGAAACTGAGGGGAGGGTTCCGCCACCACTGTAATGCAAATAGCATCTGGCACAGAAAGTATCGCTGAACCCAGTTTGTGGCTGCTTAGTCCTTTCCCCCCACCCGGTGCCATCAGCACCATTTACCTGATGAGTCAAGTTAGGGGACTGACGTGACAAGAAACTGCCTTTCTTCCCTGGATTTTTACAAGGGTGGTTCCCTGAGCCAGCTACCTCTGGGGCCATAGGAACATTTAGTGGCAGGGCAGACCCTCCCTCCTGGCGGCCGGCTGCCATGGAGGCATAACCATAGGCTGTGACCTTGGTCAAATGGTAACAGGTGAATTAATCAAGAGGGATATATAAATAACAGGTGATTTTAACTGAGATCCTTTAAATGGGTTGGAAATGTGTATGGGGTGTGTTGTGATAAGAATCATGGAAGCCCTTTCAGACTTAAATCACCGTGTTATCAAGAACGCTGTCCTTTGGGGAGAAAGTGTCTGGTGTTAAGATAGTGTGAGGATATAGTGGTTAGTATTGTCAACTGCTGCAGATTTCTGCTGTTGTTTTAATGTAATACTTACGTGGTTTTTGTTAAAAATACACATAGACATTTCTTGTCTTGGGAATATTCCTACATACTCTTTTGGCAGTTTGACATCCTTCTATATATGTTGGATGCAACATCGTTTACATTGTCTCAGGGTTGCTTTTCAAACAGATCCCAAAGCCAAAGATTCTTACTCCAGAGAATGCAATTTCATTGATACCTGAAGTTGTGTGTCCTTCTGTAAAAGTCAGTTGTTTCTTCTAGCTTTGCACTGAAATTTTAAAGCTGCTCCATTCCATGTTCCTGGGCAGCAGTCGTGACTTCTACCATTTTTCCCCCCTTCTCGTAGTGCTCATAGGATAACAGTCAGATGACTTTCCTTTCTCCAGGGGAAAGCGCCATACCTGTAATATCTGATCGCTAGTGTATAAGTATTAAATTGTTGCTGGCTCTATGAAAACATCCAGGAATTTATTCTTGTAACCCTAGTGCAGGGTTATATGATCTGTATGGCTGCAGGTACACCAATGCTATTTAGAAACTGCTTTTAATTATGGCTATTACATGTAAAACCTTTTCTGATATACCTTTGTATCTCTTGCATTTAAACAACCCTGTGCAGAGGTGCTTTTCCTTCCCTGCAGAAAGTTTTCTGGACAGATAGTACTTGGAAAGTAAGAGTTAAGTTTTACTTTTTTTAATTATGGCTTTTTTTCACTTGGCAGGTTTCCATTTTTAATTATTTTCAAGTCTTATGTTCAAGTCTTCTGGACACTACTTGGCCCTGCATTTTGAACCTGGACATACCTAGTTAGTACTGCTACAAAATTCTTACAGGAGCCCTGATTAAAGGATTTTGATAAAGTAGTTAAGATACTAGTTAGGTTCATTTCTTTCCCTGGCCTGTGATTTTTGCATCTTAGCATTATGGAGTTGGGAAATCAGCATAAGAGCATTACCGTTCGTCTAAAAACTGGAGTCAGATTTTTTCTATTTGCTTTTAAAGAGATTCCAGTGTTAATTTCCTGAACTGCTTGCAAAGCTGCAGAATATTTTGATTTATTTTAGTTGGTTTATTTTAAGTTTATTGCCAAATGGCATGTTTGTAAAATGCAAAATCATACAATGTAATATCTTTTGAAATTTTCTTGGTGTACTCAATCTGAATTACTTTAAACAACTCTATCTGACTGTCATTTTCAAAAAGAACTGAGTAATTACTAAACTGGATTCCAACAGTATACATGGGTTTTCTGGAGAGAAGAGGAGATAAAGCATATGTTTACATGACTTATACAATAAATGGTTTCCTTATACAGTTTGCAAATAGTGATTATAATTTCATGTTAATAAGATGCAGGAAAATGTGCTGAAGGAGTAGTGCTTTGCTGCTTTTGTCACAGTTTCATCAAACTGATTTTGTCAGCACTGGAGCATAACCCTTGCCACATCAGTTTGAGTGCTCATTAGGCAGCCGATTTGTCTGAATCCTCATTAAATTGATTAACTCATTTACTTATGGATGATGACATGTTATGTGGTACAGGAATGGTGGTTAGAGACTAGAATCAAGACTCATGTTGACTTGCTTAGTATTCAGTTGTTCATTTATTTCTGCAATAAATTGCCACATTCAAGTACTATGGCATCAGCGATTTACATTTTGCAAAAGTGTGGCATCAGCTGAAGGGTTGAACTTAACATTGTGTAAACTTGCACCTCTGTCGGTAAACTACAGACAGCAATTTAGAAGCTTCTTAGGTTTATAGCCTGCTCTAATTCCCTATTTATTTCACTTGGGTACTAGACTTTCTCATAAAGAACCTAAAAGGCTCTCTTGAACATCTGCTTTAATGTAAATTAAATAACGAAGGGGAAACACATAGGAAACCTCTTCAATTATACATTCAGAAGAGGGAGATGTTGTTAAGAGAGGATACTTAAAGCAGTTTTCTGAAAGGTAGCTTTCAGAAAAATGATCAAAATAGAAACAGAAATCAGTTGATGATTTAGATAAAATTCTATGTATGCGCATAGTCTAGAAATTTGTATTCTTAAAATTTTTTATGTCATTATGCTTCTGATATTTTAAGGTGCTACGTGGAAGTGCTGACTGTGTGCAAGTCATGCTGAAATTTGAGTTTTGGATGCCAACTACAATTTTGGTCTTCATATGTGAAACTAGAAAAGAAAGTTCAGGCATGCAGTTTTTAGCAAATAATCAATATTTTTGGTCTAATTCAACGACTCTGCAATGAGTGGTGGCAAGCATATTGACTCATTTTTGTATTTTTGAGTCAAGATTAAAGGTAGCTTGGGATAGCTCAAAAAGTAGTTGAGTACTTCAAACTTTATGAAGATGAAGAAGCCTGAATTCTTGAGTGGTCAAATTACTTATTTCAGTAAGAATTGAATTTGCCTATTTCAGGGCTGAATGTGTCATGAACACAGACAAAGTACTATGAAGATGTTCTATACTTTGAAGATGCAGAATGCTTTTTGTATTACTAGGGTGCAGTACAAGCCTAGCATGGACTGTTGGCAGTATTAGAGAACCATAGTTTACAAACACGGGCCAGAGATCTTCCTCTCTAAATGCAGAATCAGAAGCAACAGATAGCTACGTATTGGCTGAAGTACAAGAAACAAGACATTTTCAAAGACCAAAGAAGAAATTTTCAACGTCAAACCAGCAGCTATCTATGTCAGCAAACTGTTGAAGCTTTTGGAGGCATGGCATTAAAGGAGTGCTTTAGGACAGTTTCTAGAGAAGATCCACGCAGAGCTTCAGATATTAATGAGAGGCTTCTTTTTAACACTTAGAGAAATGGAAGAAATTGGAGAGTTGCATGACTGAAACCCAAACTAATCATATGTAGAGGCTGGTCTGGCAGGAGTCAAGATTTTACTAAAACAAAGTTTTAGAAGCATTCCTTCCAGTGACACTACTGGCTTAAGCAGTCCATTGTGCCATTGTACCACCTTGTTCTCCTCCCTTCCCCAGGCGTTCCTGGGAAGGTGTTTTGAGTGGGGAAGTGAGTCAGATGAAAACCATTCTCATCATCTCCTTCACCCTTTATTTTTTTCCTTCTCCCCACCCTAGGTTACTTTCTGAATCACATATCCAACTCCAGCTTACTGCATGACCTCAAACACCACTGTTACAACACAGGGCTTGAGGTAGCAGTAGAAAGTGACTGGGGATGGATGAGATGTGGTGCAGCATTAGCTGGGCAGCCACCTGCAAACATGCTTGTGAAACTGAGAGTTGAATGGAACATGATAGAGCGGGAGAGAGGAAATAGTGTTTGAATGGCTTGGGAAATAAGACAAACTTTCAATGGACAAGAGTTGGAAAATAGGTAGACCGTTGAGGGAAATGGAAAAGTGATTTTACATCTTTTTGTAAGTTGATTAGAGCTGTGTGTTTGTGCCTTGCTTTGCTTTAATGTAAAAGATAGTAATTATTTTTTAAATCATTAGTGTATACATATACTGTAACACAAACTATTGCAAGTTTTTATCATAATAAAAATGACTGTCTCCCTAATTCAATCTTCTTTGAATAAAGGTAGGAACTTCAGTGTTCTCAGCCTTCTTAGAAGGTTAACACTAAGTTTCCATAGACTTGAGATGAGACAAACCATGGGAAAATACCTTTTTGCTGTAACAGTTGCATGGTATTTGTGACTGTATTTGTTTATCCTGATATGCAATTTTATTGAGGAGCTACTCAAACTAGTCTTGTTTCATTGAGATAATGACCAAAGTGCACTTGCAAACTTTTCCAGGGGGATACAAAAACAGCAGAGAAAATCTTGCTCCCCTTCTGTAAAAGGGATTGCTGTCACTGAATTAAGTAGGGCCCGAATTTCACCCACCCTTTTATTTTTTGGAAGAAAGAACTCCAAATGTGTCTCATTAGGGAACTTTGTTTTACTAGATGGGCTTTTTTTTTTTCTTTAGAAATGTCATTTATTTTAGTTTACTAAGATATGCCTGTATTTGGAATGATAATGAGAGTTCACAAAAACAAGTTCTGGGAATCTTATTTCTATTAGTCTTTCTGTAGAATTATTTTGGGGTCATAGAATATTTGCAAAGTGCGTGTGGAACACAGTTAATATTCAAATAGGAAATTGGTGATTGGAGTTAAATTACTGGGCTCTAAATTTTTCTACATCCACCTATTTTCCCTCTTCACTTGCTTTGACAGTTATAGACCTCTTCTCTAATGGGGCTTGCATTTGAAGATAAGCCTGCATGTAAACAAAATAACTTTTCTTAAATGGAGAGCCATTTCATCTGCAATAATGTACCAATTCATAAACTATCAGAAGCATATTTAAAAAAAAAAAAAGATAAATGACCCATTGTATAACACTTACTATTAGGCAGACTAGATGTCCCTGTGTTCTGGGAGATAAGGCTCTTGTATTATTACACCCTAATAAAATGAGTTAATGTTTTAGTATCAGAGATAAAAGGACAGTTGGATATATTTAATAACCAAACTGAGAAACACTTAATTTTAGTTGTCTGTAGCAATATAACACAAATTCCCCTGTAAAACAAATTGCACTTTTGGAATATACTTTAATGTGCATTCGACAAAGGAGAAAATGAGGTGATTGAAGTTCAATTTGTAGCATGTTATTAACCATTTCCGCTTGACTAGATGCGTAAAAGGATAATGGATGAGGGTTTTATTATTGCCTTTCTGCTAAAATGAAGTGGTGTAAAAGATAAGGTGATGAGATTAATGAACATAAGGAAAAGGCGTAATCAATCAAACTCCAATGGGGAGATGAGATGACAGTACTTAAGATTTGCAAGGATACATGTTTTAAAAAGTGGATTTTATCAACACCGACATTTTGTTTGGGTGGAATGCTGAGAAGCAGCTACTTGCCCATTTTTTAGGTATTTTTGGTAGGCTCTTTATGCTACTGTATATCTGAAGCTTCAGCAATCAATATAACAAAGTTGGTAAGTCTATCTTTTTATTTCAAATCCACATTTTAAAAAAAACCTCTAT
>NW_009260413.1:3682258-3713375 GCF_000687185.1 Egretta garzetta | reverse complement strand
AGTTCTTCACTGGTAGAACACTCGTAGATATGTCTGGATGAGTTACTTTAGTCTTTGTGCCACTGCCTCAAGTTTTGCGTCCTAGTCATTTGAGTAGCTAGGTTTCATGTACTCAGGGAAAATGCTTTCCTTGCCCTGTAATAAATGCTCAGCCATTAAACTCCTCAAGATTTCAACTTCCAACCCTTTGAGTAGAAAATTTATTATCTTGTAGAGATAAATCTGCAAGAGTTTCTAGATGTAAATGTGTTCCTCTTTGTAGGGTGTGATATTTTTATATTTCAGATCTCAAATGCCATACTTCTTTCCTCTGACACATATCTTAAAATTATTAACCCACTTGAATATCTGTATTGCTAACATGTTATGGAAAGAATTTATTACAGGTATTTTTGATTTTCACTGATTCCAGATTCCAAATTGTTAGAATTACTTGCAAGTACTCCAGCTGCAGTTACTCATGCAGAAAACCCTCACTAACCTGGAGGTAGGTCTTCTATCCTAAACCACACCACCACACCTTTTTTTATGCAAAAGAACATTGAGTTACAAACTAAATCACTTAAGAACTGAAAATGCCTCTGCAAAATCATTTTTTCTTACGCCTTCAATTTCCTGCTCTTTTAAAAAACATTTGCCTTTTTCCAAATGTGGAGCTGACTGGGAAGGGAGCTGCTACCCAGTTAGGGTTTTTTTCCCCACTTAAAAGATCTAAGAAGGGCTCCCACATCATTCCTTCAAATGCAATTAATTTACTTGATAAGAGTTGCCTATGAAAGTGCAGCGTTGGGTTAGTTTTGTAAATGAAATATGCACGAGCAGGATACATTTTTGTATTTTCTCAAGGAACTGTTAGTTTTTGGCAGCACTTTGGGCAGGATGGATAGGATATTGCTATGAGGTTGGGTTTGTCTAAAAAAGCAGTTTAAAATACTTTTTTCCCTGTGAACTTCAGCATTTATGAAGCACTGTTACATATTGGCTGGAACCTGGTGCTTTGTAAATACTCCCCCATTAGACTTGACTTTTTCTGGCTCTTAGGAAAACTTCCAGTTGTGCAAAACAGCATCATGGATTTGTAAGATAAATGCATAACACAGCCCAGATTACAGTTCTTCACAAGAGCTGATATTTTCACAGAGACTCACTGCCCTCTCTCCTCCTGTCATCTGCAGAATTCTTTGATAGGTTATTTTTTATTGGGCCCTCAGGAATAGCAAGTTTTAGATTTAATACCCCGGGGGAATGGCAAGGCAAATCACGTTGTTGGATCAATTGTTCAGCTATCCCCAGACTGCTGTCTGTGTATCTGTTACACTTGAATCACATTTCCAAGCCTTCCTTATCAATCATTTGGACTAGAAATGCAGTTTAGTTTTCTATTGCATTTTTAAACTGAAATTAGGGTTATGTTCTTGTTCTGTTACCCTAGAATCCTAGATATGGTTGTAGACCTTGCATTAGCTATGTCCGTGGCTTGCTTAACATTGGAAAAGGGTCTGTACTTACAGGAATGCTTTAAAGCTGAATTTAAATTACTTTATTTTACCAACTACTAAGAGGAAAACCAGCAGTTACTGTGTAAAACCTCCTCTTCACATTGCTTTTTGTTCTTTACAAACCCGTGTAAGTTTTAATTAGTCATACTATTTCTATGGGTGATCTTAAAAGAAGATATTTTCTCTTGCAGCCACAGGCCATAGCAAAACCTTTGTCACTGTTTGGTTCTAGTCAGTTCCTTTACCAGAGAAATTAATCTACTTTTACATGAATATAAGATAAATGTAAGAACACAGGTACAGAATATGGGGTATACTTGTGTGGGTCTTGATTAAAAACAAGTGCATGTGGGGGACATGTCCTTTGATAACGAAGGACAGTTTCTCTACGTTGTTGTCACACCTGTATTCTGCTTTGGTTTACAGTAGATGAGCTAGCAGTGAGCGGAGAAGCGCTTGAGCGGTGGAGGGTTTATTAGCAGCACTGTGCAATCTTCCATCCCGACTTCTGAGAGCAGGGGGGGAAATTTCTCTAGCATGAAGTACTATGCCGTACTGGGCTATGGGGCAGCCACCAGGCATCATCCCAGAGAAGGCAAATGTAATGTAATGGCACAGCAGCCCCTGCAGCTGCTTCAGTTTACTCAAAGGGGATTTGGTTCCTGCAGCAGTCTAGAGTCCGTGCAGCACAAAGGTGGCATTAAGCCATTTTAACATTCCCATCCCTTTGCAAGCTGCACCTTCTGTGCCATATCTCTCATAAAACATAGCACAGAATCTTTTAATGTAAACTGCTGGATTGGCAGCTCTGGAGTCTGACTTTTCTCTTTGCCTTTAAGAGGCACATCTGTTCCTCTGTGTATGGGCTGGGCTTGGTTCCCATTAATGAGCTGATCAGATGCAGTCTTTCATGATGACTGGTACTCTAGCTTCCTGCCAGATGTGTGGGGGTGGTTTTTGTTTTTATTTTGTTTCTGATGAAGGGATATGAAGGTCAGCTTACAGGTCATCAATGAAAGAAAAAAATCCTTTTTGGCATTGAAACTTATTTTTTCATTGCCCATTTGCTTTCTTCTCCTCACCATCTTCTGCAAGATCAGATGAAAATGGCAGACGCTGGACAACTGCCAGTATTGCAGGTGCATTAGTTCCCTTCTTCCTTGGTCGCAGTTGCTGCTTCCACTTGCACGTGTTCTGGCTGGGTAGACCTTTGCTGGATACATGGCAAAGCAGCCCATGAAAGAAGTCATCTCCAGAAAGTGGTGAGATAGGCAGGTGCAGGGCAGAGCAGTGCGAAATCTAACATGGCTACTCTGGTTTGCTGCTCAAAATAGGAATCGGTAAGAGACACAGCAAGCATGAACCTTATTTTTCTAAAAAATCCTCAATGGCTGAATACCTTTAAGAGACAGCAAACCAAAAGTAGCTTCTACATTGTTTTCTGTGCTCTGCTTTTGAGATACATGATCCTGTCTATTCCCTTTCACCATATCTAGTTATACTGTTGTGGATGTGAACCGCTGTGAGTCATTAGTCTGGCAGTTGTCCTAGTTTTCAGACTGTATACTTTTTAGAGATCAACCAATGTAGTCTGATAAAGATTATCTCCAAGGCTTTTCTGCACTAGGAATTTTATAAAAGAAGAGGGACCAACCAGAACTTTAAACTTTAAAAAAAAAGCTCACCAACCCACAACATGGTAATACCTTCTTGTCATAAAAAAAGAATCTCTGGTTGATTCCTTTTCTTTCTCAGGTACTTCCATCTTTTAAACAAGAGAGAGCTTTTAGGGCTTGTTTTGACATCCCTTAAATAGTTTAGAGAGGTTTTTTATTACAATAGTGTTAGAACATAATGGCATAGATTTGAACCACTAGTAGAAGTAAGATGAGCAAAGCACAACAGCATAGTCTGTTCAAAATTGGAAAGGGACAAAGTTCTCCACTAAGTGCTGTAATTTGAATTGTTCTAAGTTTGTAAAATATTAGAAGATGCTTCTGATATGCAAGCAAAATCCCCCCTTTTTTTCCTCAGAATTATGAAAAGAGGGGCCTGTCCAAACAGGCTTAGGTCTGATGGTGTAGGAAAGAATACGATGACAGTAATTTCCACAAATCAGTTTTGATTGTCTGAAAAACAGACTGACTGAAAACTCAAACTGATCTCAACATGAGTGATTAATCACAGATGACGAGGCTGCACCCCTACCACTTGCTTTCTCTAATTTTGCTTCAGTTGTCTTATACAAGCAACAAAACGAATTGGTACCCTTCATTGCATAAAATCTTTCCAGGAAGAAACGTGATCTTGAGACCCTTCAGAGGTATCCTGTACTGCAGAGTTCAGCCGCAGAGTGGTTAAAAACAGTCCTTGCTGGTATTCTTCAAGAGTATTTCTAACTCATTCATTTCAGAGACAGACACCTGGGTATCTTCCTCATAAACTGCAGCTGAATGAGGCCTATGTTGTCATGCTTCTATTAGGAAGCTCTCTATATGATTATGTTTCAAGTACATTGGCAAAATTTGGCTCATGGTTTTACTTACCACCTCAAAACCATACATCTGTTTTTTGCTTAATGGTAATAGGGAGTATGCTAAAAACCTTTGAGGTTAAGTTTTAAAAGACTTTCTGATTTATAACCTCATTTCCAATAATAAATAATTTCCATAATGATCACTTTCAGATGATCACAATCTGAATTTGTATGTCCTTTTTTGTTAACTCACAAGGAGTCAGGAAGACAAATTAAATAAGCAGTTTTCACAAAGGCAAAATTTGGAACTTCTAAAGGTTCCTGTTCTTTGTCTTTTATTTTTCTGTATTAATAAACTTTAAAGTGAGCTAAGTAAGGAGGCAGCAACATTTGTGCTGATACAAAGTTATGTTGTTAGCACCAAATAAAGAGAGTTGTGAGGAATTTTCTGGAGAGGTCTAGACAGCTGCTCTGCAGTTGCTTAGGTAAAACGATGGCAAATGGAGTTTCCCCACCTAATCTTCCAAATTCTGTCTCACGTAGGGTTGCTAGCATGGAATGCACCACTGCACCATTCATTACTACAGGGGCTTAGTATTAATAATACTTTATTTCAGCCTTTTTGATCCAAATTCCATGACTTAATGTAATCAGCTTCTTTGACAGCTTCTACACAGTGAGAAATCGTTTCATTGAATTTTGCTCAGTGACGCTTAAGCTCTCTTCTTGAGCTTTTGCAGATAATGTCATTTTTTCAATGTATACAAAATGAAATCAACAAAACTAGCTTTTTTAGTATTTACACTGTGTATGTTTAACTGACGGAATTCATTGACACATGAAATCATGAAGTAGTATAATTTAATGCAGTTCACAAAAGGGTTGTGGAACCTGTCAATCTGTGTGGACATCAAGACTAGACAGAATTGTACTTATTAATTAGAATGGATTAAAAGCACTATCTAAATTTTAAAACGTATGATCTCATGAAGGAAAAAATGAGAAAATACTCTATTTACCCGCTGTGCGTAAGTATGTTATGCTTTTATGCAGTCTCTCACATTTTAATATGTGCACATATGTACATACACAGGTGTGACTATGTGTGTGTACCAATGCACTTTCATAAGAGTATCTTCAATCTTTAATAGTAAAGATAATAAAAAGATAGTAAAGATGATGATAAAAAAGATAAAGCTAATTTAAGCAAAGATTATAAACAAATCTAGATCCATACAGACCCACTCACGTGAGGCATAAACGAAGAGCGATTCGCACTCCCATGTGGAAGGCATAATACATAATCTCAGAGGTTCCTCTATACAATTTATGCTTATGACTATTCTGAGTTATTTCTGTATGTTTGAAAGATATCTTAGTTATAATTTGTTGTCTGTATCTTTTTACTTACTATGTGTATGAAGTCTGTGTAGGTGTTAACATCAATGCTATAGCAAATAGCATAAACAGGTAACCCTGATAGAGTAAAAATTGTCACCATTCTCCTTTATATGGATTATAAACACTACCATAAATAAATAAAAGGTGGAGTAATGAACTTCCAGGTTAATGCATGTGCTTTTTTCTTCATGATCTTCATGTGATCTAAAAGTGTTGTGTGTGGTGGGTTTTTTTGCGTCACTGTTTTGCAAAATCGCATTGCAAGTGTATTATGAATAAAACAAAAATTATGAAGGGAAATGAAAGGAGGATGATTGCCTAGAGAGGGGCCTGTCTAAACTATCATATACACACACACACACACACCCAAACCTGTCATGAATTTCTGTTTTCTTATATATCTTTTTGTTGCTTGCAGGTGTTGCATTGACATTTCTAGAGCTCATGGTTTGGTAGCCACACTGCTTTTTTAGTGTGTCTGAGATACGTTGTGGGAGATTGCTTTAGAAAGGCTGTCTTTGGTAGTCACGGTAATAAATTGTTGCTAATTCCTACTTTGTAGCATTTTGCATCTCAGGAATTGATAATTATAATCTGCATGCATGTTTATTGGAAACACACTGAGACTATCAGTTCGTTTCACACATGTCAATGAACAACTCGTTGATCACTCTTTGCCCAGCCTGTTCTCCAGTTAGTGACAGAATCTGAGGATGGACACAGAAGCTGAAATAACCACTGTTTCAGAAGGTGCAAGCTGAATAGTTTGCAAATTATTACAGTTAATTCTTGATGGCAAACTGTCCCAGATGATGTAAACAGCTGGATGAGCCTTTTGTATCTACCTCTTGATGAGCAGATCCTACTAACTCTTAAATCAGAACGTAACAGGCTCACTGAATCAAGGTATCAGTCAACTCCTAAAAGAATCTGTGAATTCTTGCAATTCTGGCTCCTTTTTGTCATAAAAAAGCCTGCTGTCTTACTTACCAGAGAAAAGCATAACTTTACATCCTTAACCTTGCAGGGCTTGAACAGCCACCCAAACCTATATTCATTTTCTTCTTTTTGAACTCCTGCTTTCTAGGCTGCGTAATTTAGCTTACATACCTATCTTTAGCAATCAGATCTTCTTGTTCTTTGGGTTGGTTAAATGTTGTCTGCCAGTGGTAATGAACTCCTGCTCTCTAAGGGTCAGCAGTGTTAATCAAAAGGGAGAAAAAATTATTAGTGAAATACTGGATGCAGTAGAAAAGAGTTAAGATAGTTGGTACTAACTTTGCTAACAGAGTTTGCAGATTTATTAGTCCACGTGAGGTGTTTAGAACCTCATAGTCAAATCAGAAAAGTTCTGAATACAGGTTCCCCCAGTAAATTTCTTTCCAAGTTAGATCTTGATAATCAGGGAGAAGGTTATCAGTAGTTAGTAGACCACTTTCAGAAAAGCTGCATTGCATGCTTTTTTCACTGTGAAATACAGCTTTAGTGTCAGGATGAAGAGAGAAAATATAGTTGTGCATTCCTCTATTTTAATCATCTGGGAAGTATTTTTCATGTCATCACATGTGTGCTGATCTCTCATCTGTGACAGTTAGACTTTATTCATTTCCAAACAAATGGTGTTTTTATTTGTATATCATGTACATAGAAATTATTTCAAAACTGAATAGCTCTAGAAACAAAACTAAGTCCTAACTAAAGATTAAACTATTTAGAGGTCCAGGGGCCTTAAGGTATATGAAGCTAGTATAAATAGTATACTGTGAAATAGGAATTTCAGTTTGTGGTAAATCTGTCTGTCCCCAGCAGCTTCAGATAAAATAATTTTATCCTTCTAGTGCACATCAATTTGCTAGTCGGTGGTTCATGTATCAAAGAGCATTCTGTGAAAATATCAATATCATTGGTTAATATAAATGAAATTAATTTTTAAAGCTGGGCTAAAGGTTGACATCTGAAAAATTGCATTACTTTGCAGAAGAGAAATTTCTGTCTTCCAGTGAAATTTCAGGTCATAAGGGCAAGTAATTTTCACAATCTTCAATGGGAACCAGTGAAATATGAACTTCATTGTCACCTAGCCCCAAAGCGATAAGATAAAATGAGCTGATACATCATTTGCTGTGGTTTTATCATCTCCTCCAGTAATTGGAAGAGAAAACATAAGAGTCCTTTACCACCCCCCTCCCCAATCCCTTCACCACCCACACCCAGGCATAAGCCATTTTGCTCCGATCGATACAGAGGTCACTGAGTATTTATTTATTTATTTAAATTTTTTATGCTGGGTAAAACTGTCTGGTGGAACATTAAAGTAATGAATATGTTTAATTGAGTTTGTCACCCATGAAAATGCTGAACAGGATTGTCTAGCAGACTGTGTGTGCTCACAGGAGGGACCGGATGGGAGGCTGCTACTGTTTGCCTGTGGATTTCAGTGGCTGATAGTATAAATATCTGAGATTTAAAAGTGAAATGGTATTCGTTATTCTCTTCAGAAATCTAAAATAAACTCATAAGCACTGTGAGTTATTTAAGAACATTTGGACATTTAAAATCATTAATAATCTGATCTAATTCCCTATTAGTTTGGTTGTACTTGGACGTATTTAAACAAAGAGCGGAGTAAGACCCTTTCACCGTGAATCCTGCAGCCAGGTACTAAATAGGACCTGGACAATAGGTTGTGAGGATCCTCAGTTGCAGGGCTGAGATTGTGGTGCAGATCCAGGTTCCTCGTGAACTGAGAATCAGGTTTTGTAACCTCGAAGTACCGTAATTTTGCCCTCCTGAACAAAAATGACCCCAAATGACAGAGAATGCTGTTAGAAGGAGCTATTCATGGATTTTATCTCTCAACTGCAATCAAATTTAAATGCAAATTAAATGCTTTATTTTTTTAATTTGGTGTTTTGGGGTTTTTTTTGGTCTGGTAAATCATAACTTTTTTTTTGAAATATACAAATGTGCATCAGCTTTTTAAGTAAGCTATTTACTCATGGCAGTTAAGTTAGCTGGCACATTAAAGTAATATAATTATTCAATTACTGTTTCAGTTCTATAACCCATTTGCAGACTTAATTACTTCTAGTCTATTCACATTTTCAAGATCAATAGTACTTTTCTCTAAAATAAAATAAAATATACGATAGCTGATTGGTTTGCTTAAAAGGTAAAGCAAAACTTTTGTTTAATCTTCAGTAAAATATTACTTTTCTAATTCAGGATGCAGCTGTAGTGATGGTATCTTTTAACTATCGCATGTAATCTTTTATGAGAGACATTGTTTATGATCAACATTCAAGGAGGGTTTTGAAGAAAAGGTAGGATGGGGTGTTTGTTTTCAAAACTTTAAAATGACAGAATAGCTTTCGAGTGAGTGTTTTAATGTTGGGAAATTAGGTGATATGCAACTATGAATTGTGAGGAGAGGACTTCTTCAGGTATGATCATAATTCATGATCAGCACTATGCTACCTGAGTTTTCATGCAACTCTGATTTCAGAATCTCCTCAAAGTGGAAATTGAAGCTGGCTATTCTTTCCTTTTAGTTCCTTGGGGAGTTTTTTCCAGCCCTGCAGTGTCAGGGCCTGCAGCATGAGCACGTGGACTGATTATATAAGTTCAGACCTTAATTTCTGTTGCTTGAAGTAAAGAAGGGACTTCATGCAAAGGTGAAAGTAATTTTGTATTTTTAGTAGTGTTGTCATGCCATCTGTTCATCTGGCGTTGCCAAAGTCTGATCACGGAGCAGTTTGTCTAATGAAATTTTTGGAACTGTAGAACTTTATGATTGGCTCATTTGTTTAAGTATTTTTAAATGAAATGGTAAACTATAAAATGTCGTTCCTTGTGAAAGGTGCAGTATCTTTTGAAATAAATGAAATGTGCAGTAGATTAAAGTTCCATCTGATGTGTCGAATCAGCTGAAAGTCTATAAATGCTTTTTCATGTGGGGAAGGTGGTACTATTTGTGCAGATTGAATTAGATAGTACACCCTCATTAGTCTTTGCTCCACAAGTTATTCCAAAATTGGTGGTGACAAAAACCAGAAATAAATGAGTAATTTTTAAACTACACATATTGTACAATAGTATGAAGAAGGTAGTTGTTCTTACATTCTTAAGTAGAATTTTGTGTTGTGTGGCTTTGGGGTGAACACAGGCAAATGCAGAAATAGTTTTTGAAAGTTGTAATTCTGATAATATCAGAAGTGGTAACACTGATTAAAAAAATTTAAAAAAAATCCCTTTGCCAGAGTAAAAATGCTGAATTTAAAAATTCGAAGTACGAGTCAGTTTCTGCGACTAGGCAGTTAAATTACTAAAATCACGCGTTCGACAGGGAATAAAAGGTTGAATTGGATTTTCATAAGGAATACTTAGTAATACACATGAAAGAAACGTGTTTGTCTTCTGGACCTTTCATCTACTATAGGTGGTGTGATGAGCGGGGAGCAGTGGTAATGATGCAGTTGCCATAGCAACTGGTTCATTGGCGGGCTAGACCTCTGTCTAGGGTGCTGTCAGTGTGCCGGGAGTTTCAGAGAACAGAGTGTCCCAAAGAAGGTCTGCTTCCACCTAATCCAGTTTTAATTGAACTCCAGAGACTTTGAAGTGAAGCTGCAGACCAGGCAGCCACTATTCCAACCCGAAATGAAGGCCTTGCTGCGCTAGGCCTCAGCTGCTTCCCGCTCCTGATAACTTGTGTTAATGAGTGCTTTAAAGAATTGTTATGGTGGTGACTGGTAGTGTTTCTGCAGCGCAGCTCCAGTTTCTGCTGTAAATCCCGTGATACTGAATTCAGTGACTTTATCGGGGCTGTAGGAGGTACACCGTGTAAACCACCGCTGCGATTTTCACGCCGGTGCTTCTCCTTCCCGTTTCGAAGGCGTTGCACGCAGCAAGCGTTTGGCCGCGTGCGGCGTTTCCACTGGCACCAAAACCTCTTGCTTCTCAGGGTAGAAATAATGCTTAATTATTTAACTCACTGGATTTACTCCCAGCTTTCGCATAGTAAGGGTTTGAGTTTGCAATGCACAGCCTGACAGCGACAAGCAGGCTGTTGCGTTCTAATTGTTACTACAGAAACGCGACGGTCATCGCATTCCTGTCTGTCTCAAAAAATAATAATTGAGATGATAAGCTCCAATTTAAAGACCGTAAGGTGGGTGAATAACCAGCAAAAGTACCAAGAGATTTTTGTACACGAGCACTGCAACTTTGTCTCCTTTGTCACCTCTTTTCATGTTGCGCTCTTTAAAGGATATTTATATGCCTGTGACAAAAGCCAACCGCGGTGGTTCTGAATAGCACCATAGAATTATACAAATCTGCCAATTAGTGTGGATGGGTTATAGATGCGGTATGGAAAGTGTCAGTGTGGCCCCAGTCTGTTAGTTCCCCAGTTCCAGAAATGATTAGCAACCATTGACAGTCTCTGGTCCTTTCATCTAGAATTTTGTATCAGAATAAATATTCATTTTTTCCTTCTCTTTCTCTGAGTGTGTGTGGGGTGTTGGGAGAGAAGTTGTCTGGCACTTGTATTGAGGGGAAGATGAGGGATTAAGGAAAAAGAAAGAAGGTGCAGGAGATGGTTTGCTTTGTATGTTCTGATCTTCAGTGCTATCTCCTTTTGGTTTGCCAGTCTTGTTTGCTTTGAATTTACAAAGGTGGTACAGTATTTTATACTGTATCGTGTAGTGCTTTTTAATGGTGTTTCTGCTCTCTCTGCGGGTTATCTGTGAATATATGCTACATGGGAGGCAAAATCCTCCATTGTTAAAAATCTACAAACAAATGATTGGGTTCATTAACAGTCTTTGTTATGTTAGAGGCTTGAATTTCACTTTTTCTTTTTTATATGCAATATATTGCTCAAGTGAAATTGTAGTAAGAGTGATGTTAACCAGGATTATATCTGAATCTCTTTTTCTGTGATGGATTTCTGGTAAGAACTTTTGTGTTTGCTAAAATTGACAAATCTCAGATTTTCCTTCGCTTAATGTTTTGTTAATCTGAGGCAGAGAAGTGTCCAATCTCACTGTCCCTTAGCACTTATATAATTGAGCTTTGAAATAAAAAGGGAAAAGTGAAGCAACAAAGAAACAAAGTGGCTGAGGACTGAAAATGGGATTAGTTTGAATTGTGCAGGCAGACTAAGCATCTGTGTCTGTCAGACGGGATGACAGGAATTGTAACAAGTTACTTTGACAACCGCTTACTCCATAGAGAGATTATGCTGAGTTCATTTGCAGGTTTGTGTTTAACCTTAGCTGACAAAATGATACTTAACCTCTTATACAGCCAACCTTTATAGTTCCAGAATTAATGAATGTTGCCTTAACGATAAATGTAAGGAACATTTTTTTTCTTTAAAGACATTTTTTTCTTGCTTATTTGTTACAGGCCTATTATTACAACCCTAAAGTGAGTGCAGATACATCTAACAGCGCTAGTAATACCTTTCAGAATATGGTTTTATGCTTTGCTAGTGCCAAACATTTAATAATGTTTCTGAAACTCCCTTGACTGTGGAAAATAGGCGGTTGTCTTTAAAGGAAAAAAACCAAGGAGATTTTTAAAATCCTTGATGTTGAATTTAGGACTTCAAAAAATCCATTATAGGTTCATAGCATGATTTGAAGTTTGAGCATATTTTAATTTTGCTGCAGGCTTTGCATGTAATTGGTAGAATCCATATTCATGGGTCAAAGAGTTTCTCTTTTACAAGATATTACCTGTGCTTGACAACATATTTGTCTCTTTCTACTAGATTCTGGCATATACAGAAGGACTCCATGGAAAATGGCTCTTTTCAGAGATTCGATCTATCTTTTCCCGACGTTACCTTTTGCAAAACACAGCACTGGAGATATTCATGGCAAACAGAGGTACTGTGAGTTTAGAGGAATCGCAAGTGTTGTTTTGGGGACATATGCTTTCTGTTTGGCTGTTTAATCATGTCTTTTTTGGTATGGATTTGTGTAGATAGCAGAAGGGCTTGGATTAAGTGTCTCAGTATTTAAGTTAGTATATTTTTGTAATTTAGTTTCTCCTTTTCATTTTTTTTTTCAATGAGGAATTGTGATCAAACATGGTAACTGGGAATTAGCAATGCCTCACTTCCATTTATATCCTCATGTTTATTTGGCATTTTCTGGAAACTCTTGCTTAAGGCATAGCTACCTCTGATCTGTTATGCACGATGGTTTTTTTTTTTTTGTCCCTTTGGAGGGCTAATAGTTGTTGGTTATACACACCAAGAACAATATAATGAAAGACCTTCACTACTGGATTAGACCAGTGACTGGCATACCCTCATGCTTTATTTCTAGTAATAATTTCTTTCGGTTAGACCCTAGTGCAACTCTAAGAAATAAATGTGGGTTTACCTTGTTTATGAAGCTTTTATTCACCCTCCCCTTTCTTCAGTTCCTTATTAGACACACATACGTACTGTGACAAGTCACTTAAAATGTAGTGCGTTGAGACTTGGACAACTTTCTTCTGCTCTTTCCTCCCCTTAAGTTTTATTTTAAACCAGGTTATGTGATCTTTGCAGTTTAAACTAAGATTCTTCAGTACTTTTAGTGCTTTTATACTGATAACGAAATTTTGAAAAACAGATTTTGAAAACTGTTTACAAAGACACCAAATAAAGTAGGTCTTAAGATAACACTTTAAAAATGTAAAACATTGTTTTGGTAATGATATGAAACGTTGTCCTAAAATCAGTAAATGCTTCAAAGGATAACATGTTTTATGCAGTTAGTATGCCAGTCAAAAAGTTTTTGTCTGAGCTTAAAATGGTCTCTGGTCTTGAACGTGGCTGGTAAGTATTCAGACACATATCTTGCAGAGATAGGTTGTTGTGCGTATCTGAAGTGCCTGTTATCCCATAGAATATTAATTGCATGCATAAACACTTTCCTATTTTGGAGCCTGTAGTTGTACTCTGTGAAGTCATAAGTGTCCACTGGTGATACCATAATTAGATTGTTATTTAGATTTTTAGGTTACTATTTCATAAGTGTCATTGAACGTTTTAAACAAAATATGGAGATAGTATTTTGAAGAATATATCTTGAAAATATCTAGAAACTAAACTAGTAAATGTGTGATATAATGAATATATAAACATTTTTATCAGTTCTAGACAGTCAATCTGTACATGCAGGTTTAACTTCTGTTCATAAAGGAAAACAAATATAGACCTTGTAAGATTTATAGCAGTGACAACTTCTGTTGAAATTCCTGTTAGTGGTAAATAAAAGCAGTTCTGGAAATTATAAAAAAAAAATATCTATATTAACCTGAAGGAAACATGTCTAATCTTTTACCTGTTCAACACCTAAGCTTAAGGTTAGATTGTATTGGGCCAGAAAACCTAAAATAAAAGGTGTAAAATCGTGCCATATTGCAACTCTTGTGTTCACAGTGGGTGTCATGTTCAACTTTCCTGACCAAGCAACAGTAAAGAAAGTGGTTAACTGTCTACCTCGTGTCGGTATTGGCACTATCTTTGGACTACCCCAGACAAGGTATTTTACGATTTGAGTTAATTTTATCTGTCAGTTCTAAGAGTTCTTTTTTCATCAAACCAGCCTACGTGGTTTGAAGCATTTACGCCTATGGGTTTACAAAACATGCACATCCTCAGCCTATCACTTCTGCGTGCTATTTGCAATGTGTTTGTATAATAAAAACTTTTGGATTTGTGATTTCTGTCTGTTGTAGGGAAGATAGCTTCTTTTTGGCAGTGAGACTCAAGCACTTACCCTACTTAAGGAAAATAGGTTTCTTTATGCTTGCCAAGTCACTAAAATTTAAGACTGATTTAAGACTGGTTGTAGGACTGATTAGTTTTTATGGCAGTGTTCAATTATATTAGCTTGACTGTAACATCCTTGAATCCTCTGTAGTATTTAAACATAGATGAAAATGATCATTCCGAATGTGTAGAACAATAGAAGCTGAGCAGCATGTGAAGGATTGGTACGGTGTGCTTGTCTTTTAGCTCTGGAGGATGTTCTTCAAATTTTACATAGTGAGAAATTAGTATTACAATGTCAGGCTGTGTGTTTAGATCCTAAAATTGAAGAATATGATTCAGTTTGCTACATCTTTTTTAGCAGAAGGTTGAGGTTTGTTTCCCAGATATGCTCTGGATGAAACACAACAGCACAGTTTAATTTTCACTGAGGCTGATGGGAATAGAAGTTTTTGAGGTATACCCCAGCTCTAGTTGGATTGGTTACTTCTTGTATTTTAATGAATTATAGTCTATTTTTAAGTAGATTAATTTTCTAAATTTTTAGAAGAAACAGCAACCCTTAAAGAGTATTTTGACTGTTGTTACTTTAAATTTTAATTTTTTAAAGATTTCTGTGCACAGAAATGGCATTAAAATAGTTGGGGATGTTTTCTGTTGTGTTTTGTAGTTTACCTTTTTTTATCAAGTCCAGAAAAAATTCTCTTGAATTGCAATTGTAGCCACGCTGTAAGAACTGAAGGATTTCTATTTACAGAAGCAAATTATGTGTGAAAATTTTTAAATACACATGAAAGTATAGACAACATATTTGTTCAAAATTTCACATCCATTTTTTGTTTACAATATAATGCAGTTTATTAAAACAAAAAAAATTAAGTTACTGTAACTGTTTTCTTTAATTATTTACTGATACCTGTAAAGATTTGTTAACTAAAACTGTATTTAGATTTTTTTTTCCCCCCTAAATGATGTGATTCTGGTATTTACAGATGTTTTTATTATGAACAAAACAGTCTTGGGAATTTCATGATAAGCTCCTCTCTGCTTGATTTATCACTCCAAGGAATGACTCTATAGTCTTCTTTCACACACATTAGGAAATCTGGCATCAAATTCTAGAAGTTTGAGTTATTTATGACTAACTTCCCAACACTGTCCAGAACTTAAACCTCAGGAGGATGGGCTTCATAATGAAGTTCTATCATCTTATCATTGTTTTCCTTTGTTCTTGAGGGATTTAAAAACCTCTCCTAAAAGATTACTTTATTCTTATGTGAAATTCTGAAAGTCATGTAATTTTCTTATTTAATGGTCTGCCATCTCTCTAAATCACTAGTAACATATTTCTGTAATACATCAAGCCTTCATGGAGCAGCTGAATTTGCACAGCTGTGAAGGTTTCTGTTTGAAAGCTTTCAAATCTTGACGTATCCAGCTGTCAGATGTTTTAAGTCTTTTCTTTGTATTAGATTATAAAACTTAAAAAATGAACTTCAAGTATCCAAAATAACAATTTGATCCCCAGAGAAATCTAGCATAGAAGTAGTAAAAAAGAATATGTACAACTGCCACTAAAATTCAGATAGGTAAAGAGGAAGACGCACCAGGTTTTCTCATTGTTTTTTCTGATTTTTTCTTTTTTTTTAGACGCATTTCTTTGGCTAGTCCACGACAGATTTTCAGAGCTTCCAATATGACCCAGCGATGGCAACACCGAGAAATTTCCAACTTTGAATACCTGATGTTTCTAAACACTATAGCAGGTAACACAAATTACTGTAATGACTCAGAAAAGGAGTTAATGGTGGCGCAGTCTCAACAGATATGGGACACTACTCGGTTTTGCCCTTTTAATAAATAATTTTTTCTATGTAGAATTTCATCCTGAAGAGCAACTTCACAAAACCCTCCTAATATAATTTATTCATAATTATTTTTATGTTTATTTAAGAACAGAGGTGCTTGCAATTCTTAATGCTGTACTGAACTGCACTTAAAATATATCTCTAAAGTCAGAATATCTTGACTGTTGTGGGAGGACTGGATCTACACAGGCTGTCTACTACTTAGGAGAGTCTCAGAAATAGTAACTTCTTTATTCCTTGGTTTTAATATTCATAAGTACTATCCTCCCTAAATACCGCTGATGCAGCAAGTTTTCTGTAGGGCTGGAACCTTCTGGGAAGTCTCAGCTGGGGAGCAGGATATTCCTGGAGCCCATAAATAGTACTGTTACGAGATGTATGGTTGGTCTCAGAAAAGAGTGTAGTGCCTGTAGATCACCAGTGCTGCTGTGCCAGGGCACCATTCATTCATTCATTCCCAAATCCTAATTCATACCCCTATATGGTTGTCTTAACCCCTCATTCTGTAAATGCTAAGCTTTATTTCATGTAACCCATCTTACCCCGTTAGCTTCTAACCAACTTGACTTCAGCTTAGTAAATGGAGGCTAATTGTTAGGTCTCATGACCTCTCTTTTATTTTCCAACATACTTTGTTCTCAAAGCAACTTACAAAATTTCTCAATTTTCAGCTCTTTTCTGTGGTGTTGAAAGGTCTGTTAATTCCCTTTCAGACTTGGCTTTTGCTAACATGATTGATATAACAAATGCTTCTGCTTGCGCTAATTACATTTTATACAAATGGTCAGTTTTGCTAGTTTCTATAATCAGTCACTAAGTCAGAGATACTAGGATGCTGGCAGATTTTATGAAAGTAATAGATCTGCTTGCCTCCTCACTGTCAAAGTGGAATGAGGCAAGATCATGACACGGTTTTCTGTGGCTCTAGTGAATGATCCTTTTCAGCTTTAATATATTATTGAAATTATAAAGTGAATTCTTACCTACTTGATATTTGAGATCTAAAGAAACAAAAGGATAACATTATGGGAAAAGGGAAGGTTTAGTTGCCCGTGATGGGGAGTTAAAAGATTGTCGTGATGGCTATCAATTTGAAACAAATAAAGGTAGACATCACAGTGTCACGTAAGTAGCCTTAATGCTGAATAAGAGATAATGTGCAACATAACCAACTGATCGGGGAAAGAAAGGATCTAACTCTACCATTTAAAAATTCTGCAAACCAGGATGGAAAAATACTGAATAGTGTAAGGAAACTGGAAAAAGAAAAACTTAGGTGGAGTTTTAGAAAATGTTTTCTGACAACCTGACGGATTGTGTTGTGAAATAATATTCCTGGGGAAGAAGTAAAAACCTGTCCTTTGAGACTTACAAGACCAGGCTAGATAAAATCTGAGAATGTACAATTGGAGATGATGTGAATGAATGAGCTTCTGCAACAATGTAATAAAAAGAGACAGGATCTGTCTAAGAATTATGCATTTTAAAATTATAAACCAGGGTACGTGGTATATGTGTATGTATGGCATACAATTATTCTAATTGAATATTTTGTCTTTACTGGAAGAAGTGTATTATTTCCATCTTACAGAAGCATGAAGGTGCATGTGTAAACCTAAAAACAGAGCAGATTTTCTGTTCTGGTAAATGTTGCCGTGTCCATAGGTGGTCAATGGTCAAAGAGGAATTCCTCTCCAAGTGGATTATCTAAATAAAATGTTTATTACTCACATAATTTCTCAATCTAAAATCCTGAGCTGCATCATTCTGTTTTTGCATATTGAATTTAATACAGTATTTAACAATATTGCTTTAATTTTTAATATCAACAAAAGTTATTGCCTCTCCCTTTTTTGAAGTGTTTCACCTTAAAGAAACAGAAGACAAGATGACATAAACAAGAAAAAGAAAAGTGCATAGAAAATGAATGGATTTAGCTGTCACTCTTACTGTATGCAAAAGAGTTTACAATTAAAGTGAAATGGACTGCTATGTTTTAAACTAAATACTAGCAGTTTGTGAACTTTTTCATTATCCTTTTCAATAAAGCAAGGTAGAATATTGAAATTATAAAAGACCTGAAATAAATTACAGTGCTTTTGAAGAGGTCATAAAATTATATCGTTGTATCTTCAGAGGTTGGTATTTTAGTTAAATATAATTCTTTTAACTCATGGTGTGTTTTTTTTATTGTTGTTTGTCAGGGCGAACTTACAATGATTTAAATCAGTACCCTGTCTTCCCCTGGGTTATCACCAACTATGAATCAGAGGAGTTGGACCTTACACTTCCTAGCAACTTCAGGGATTTGTCAAAGGTATTTGGCATCAAATAGACTTTTTTTTCTCTCCAGTATTTATCACAGTAGCTTTCAGTCTTGTTAATGTTTTCTGCTGCGTTTGATACATCAATGTTAAATGCACAACCATTAACAGTGTTTCATTTCTATATACGTATACTGATAATGGGGATCAGATTGTGGAAAAATGAATTATTGATGTATTCTTATTGCTTCTGATTCTGACAATTTAATAATTGTTAATGGAAGGTGCTCTTAGTTGGAGCATATGTGTTACATTTAATTTCAAATTTTAATGAAGCTAGGAATGATGAGGCTGCTAAACTTTAAAAATTAGCCAAATAATTTTCTGTTTTTTTCGGATGAGAATTGTGCTGGTTTAGTATCAAAGCCTGTGACACCATTAGATTTTAAGTACTTCTAAATCATTGCCCTTATTCCCGTAAGTAGAAACTTCCAATTTTTCACTTCCTCTGTGTATCCCCTTCAGGTATGCTCAAGTAACGCAGTTGTCCTTTGTCAGACCAATTCCCGTAAGTAGAAACTTCCAATTTTTCACTTACGCTCAAGTAACGCAGTTGTCCTTTGTCAGACTGACATTGTTAGTTTTTAACAACTTTTCCAAACTCCTTTCTGGCAGGGTAGCCTTGTTTTTCTAAGGTTCTTTCCCAAACAAGCGTATGCAGATACAGTATTATACAGCCTGTTTACAGCTTTATAGAATGTAATTACTTTCTTTCAATCTTCTCCAAGAAAGGAATATTTCATGTTACAAAGTAGAAGCATCTCTCATTTTCTCTACAAAGACTAGGTGCACCGATCATCAAATGGGATCTTTTTCTAAAAGCTAGCTTTTAGAAAAGTTGGCACATGGAGCAATATAGTTAATTAGTGGAAAAGGTGAAGAACGTATTTTAATTATAGCTTGTTTTTTTACAAAAGTCTTCAATACAAATTGGTAATTTGGTAGAATGTAAAATTCCTAAAGAAGTAAGGTAGTTTTAAAAAGTTCTTGCTTTCAGTTCGCAATTGATTAGGCTAAACACAAGTCTGTGAAAATCTCTAGAAAATTAATTATATTTTTTACTACAGATTTAATATTTTAACCTTAAAAAGGTACTATATAGTAATCAAATATATATATGTGTATATATATCCATATATGTATTTGAAGACTATATCCTACCTTTTGTGCGTGTATATGTACATACTAATAAATTAAAAGAATAAAGTTTTTAAGTCCAAAGCAGAGATATACTGAGGTACTGTCATTGTAACATTTTCTAATAGCGTTATTTGAGTAAGTCATGAACTGTATGCTTTCTAAGAATGTCTGACTGACACAAATCCATATTTGTGGGTAAATCTACACATACTTTATATTTTAACAAATCTTTCGAATGTAAATAATATTGTAAAATAATTTCTTGTTGTGGAATTAATAAATGATTTCTTAGTAATCCCCAGGCTAAAAAATATCTGAGGGTAGTTTGCCACTGAAAATATCTTTCACCAACCCAGACTACACTCGTGAATTACACTTAAGTGAAAATTGAAAACTTAAAAGTAACATCAGCTCTGTGTAGCTTGAATTAGTACATAAATTAAATGTATTAATCATTAATAATTTCCTTGATTATGGCTTGACTTTTGCAACTTCATTTTCCATTAACTTTTGTTAAATGACACTTCTGCATATATCACGTCATTGCTAACATGTTTCAAGACAAAAAAAGGGATTCTCCAGCTGCTGCACTTGTGAGGCTTTTCCATTTAATTGTATTTAAATTTGTAAACTAACCAATACATCAGGACTATAGTTCTAGTCTGTCTTCCTCCACCCTGAAATAGAACCAAGTGCAGTGTAGAGCAATTTTTCCTCATTGTAGATTAGGTACTGCTCTTGCCCCCATTAAGAAATTGGATAGCAAACCCACTCTTTTTCTCTGTGTTTTTTTATTACCAGTGCCTGGTTATATGGATTTCTCTGTTCATGAAAGTAGTCTTTGAGGATTACTAAGTATACTTTAAGTTCTGAGGGTATCTTTACATAGCTGTCACTGATAGAGGACTTTACTTAGGTTGTATCTGTATCTATACTTAATCCTCTCAATCCTATGTTTGAAAACTATGAATTTAATACAGGAAATAACTAGTACAGTATTAGATGTCAGTCATATTGTATGAAGAGTAGACGGAGTTGCATTAATATTATTTAAGCTGTAACATGCTATTTTGGGGAGCTATTAATCTTAAACAGCCGATTGGCAGAGATGTGCCCCTGTTGTTAGGGAATAGTGAATATTTATATATATTTAACATGCCTTTTCCCTTGTGTTCTGTTAAATGTTGTTGATCAGAAGGTGCATCTTGATCTCTGAAAATGTGAGTGCTGTTCTGGATGAATGCCAGTCCTTCCCATATACACAATGAAAGTCTTTGTCCCCTACCTGTCTCAGATACAGCAGTTCAAGTTTTGGTTACTGTTTAGGCATTTCTAGCAGTATCACCTCTATGTAGTTTAAATGTTAAACTTTGTGTCGGATGATGCGTTCATGGCAAATATCTGAAAAGCCTTGCTAATATTCAACTATGAAAATGTTTGAAAGTCATGTAGATCATGATATTTTCATTGTAGTACTGTTATTTTGGGGGTAACGCTTTAAAATAGGGTGCTAATTATGTGTTGTAGCATGTCTATGCTTGCACTGCTAAATGTTTTAAAAATATTTAAAGATATTTCATTTAACTTTTAACATGGTTTTAACAGTGTTTACTTTTTAACAGTCTTTTACTTTATTTCTTTTCCTTATCCATGTCCAGAGATGCATCACAATTTAGTGCTCCCACTGAGTAAAGAAAAGGAAAACTTAGATTTTGGTTTGGCAGAAAGGATGTCAGTTCAATATTTGTAATATTTTTGGTACCTAAGAAAAATAAAAAAGAATACTTTTTCTTTTCTCTTTTTTTTCCTCTTTCTTTAGAAATTACAAGTTAAAGTTAAGTATCATAAAGTGTCAAACATGAGTAACAGTTTTGTTAATGTATGAGCTAGAAGTCCACAGTTAGTAGAGATTTAAAGAACTGCAGTGTATAGGTTAAACCAACACTTTATTTAAGCAGCTTCTTATGGCATTGTTTTGAACATCAGTCACACAATGATAAACCAAAGCAACTGAAATGGATTGTGGTTAATATTACTGTCAGCCTGGTGAATGCTCCTGACAAACGCCAGGAGTGCACTGCCAGTCTGTTACCCTGCTTTGACTTGAGTGTTTATTTCTTAAGAGGTGACTATGGTTTGGAACGAGTATTACATATTATATTTATAGCTGCTTATATTTTATTTATACAACAGACACAGTTTCCCACCAGAACGTGTCCCATTTTCTGCATTACTTACGTTATTCAAAAGCACATTTATTTCCTTTTCTTTATTCAGTGGAAGCAATAAATTGTGTTGTATTTCTGGATGTGGATAAGGAAAAAAAAAAGAAGTAAAAATACATGGAAAATACTGAGATATCAAAGCATGATTTTATACTCTCAAAAGTTTGTTACATGATCTTGCTGTATGCAAGTAGCTGTTGATAGTTTTTCTTTCATAAGGCACATTTCTGTAAGGTCATAAACTGACAGTACTAGAAGAAGAAAATTATGACATTCTTAAATCTTTTGTCTTCACTATAGCTACATGTGTACATAATAATATTTCTATTCTCATTTTTACCATTTTCATGCAATATTTGCTAAATCATCATCAATTTTATAGTGACTGTTATGTGTGTAATGACTTCTTTCCAGTCAAGTGTACAAAAGCAACAAACAGCTCTCACCTTCAGTGAAGTGAGGTGTTAATTGGTATGTGGGAGTCACTGATATCAAATACACTTTGACAGAAGAGAAGTAATAGATTGTTTTTGCTTGATAAATTAGACTGGTTTTGTTCTAATGTAAACTTCATTGTTGATTGTTCTTCAGCATGCGAGCCTAAATTCAGCTGCAGGGTGCCCATTTCAGGATCACAAATTCACCACACATATAATTTGGGCTGTGTATTTTCCCCTGTGAGGAAACAGAGTGGGATGGGCATTAACTTTCCTTAGTTATCTCTTATTAGCCCTTGGCAAAGAGATAGAAGGTAACAAATGTTTTGATGTGCACCTGTTATATTTTTGAGAATTTTTAAAAGAATTCTTTTTGTCTAGGGAGGCATTGAAACTTGTACAGGCATTCTGTGAGCCAGTGCTTTTCATGTAGGAAACTAAAATTATGTTTTATTCAGCTCATGCTCCAACACAAAATCAATACAGGTTACTACTAGTTAAAACTGATAAACTCACCAGAAGGACGCAGTGTCCTTCTAAGCATAAAGCTTGTTCCAAAATTGGACACTAAAAGAAGGTGAGAGGAACAGAGTGAGAACTAGCAGTAGTGGGTGCAGCAGTGATGACTTATTTTGGTAGGCAATTACATCTGGAATTTAGGCTCTGAAACCTGTGATGCTTGACACTGCTGGGCTCTGCATCTGCCCTGGTTGCTTTGTCACTGGTGTTTCAGGCAGTAAATTTGTCATCTGTACCTGTGACAAAAGGTGCCGCTTAATTAAAAAGCATTCCAAAGCCAGACAGGCTAAGCTCGGAAGGAAGGTACAAATATTTTTCCTTTCAGGGCAGTTCACGTGAATCCCTGCTTAAAACAGAACAGTACAGGAAATAAAAATATTTCAGACTTTGTATCTGGATCCCTGGCTGTTAGGAAAAGGTCCAGTATATTTTCTAGAATTTTGGATCACCTCAAGAAACAGTGGTAGAGATATCAAGACAAGCCCCGTCTGCAGTCAGCCTGAAGCAGTGGTAATTGAAAAGGAGACACATTTTTCATTATTCATTTGTTAGTCTGTTATGGATTTTTAGTATAAAGTATATTTATCAGGTTCTCTTAATTATCAGATAATAAGTTAATCATGCTTTCTTTGTGAAAAACAACTTGCTTTTTTGAGGAGAGGGACACTCCATCCTGTCTAAAATTGTGTGCAAACAGGGAACAGTTGAGAGAAATCATTACAGAAACTGGTTTATCACCTTGCTGTAGCTGTACATTTGATCTCCATACCCCTTTGTGCAAAGGGTCGACAGACAGACAATTGACATGATCATGTTAAAAGAAACTTTTAGGGGAGGGGAAGCATTCAAACAGGAAGCAATACTCTGAGCAGTACCTTGATTTTTAGGGATGTATGTGTACTGTGGTTTAACCCCAGCCGGCAACTAAACACTGCGCAGCCACTCGCTCACTCCCTCCTGGTGGGATGGGGTCTTGTACGGGTAGAAGTGAGAAAGCTCGTGGGTTGAGATAAAGACAGTTTAAGAGGTAAAGCAAAAGCTGCACACACAAGCAAAGGAAAAAAAAGGAATTAATTTGCTGCTTCCCACCAGCAGGCAGGTGTTCAACCATCTCCAGGAAAGCAGGGCTCCATCATGTGTAACAGTGACTTGGGAAGACAAATGCAATCACTCGACATCCCCCCCTTCCTTCTTCTTCCCCCAGCTTTATATGCTGAGCATGACATCGTATGGTCTGGGATATCCCTTTGGTCAGTTTGGGTTTGCTGTCCCAGCTGTGTCCCCTCCCAACTTCTTGTGCACCCCCAGCCTACTTGCTAGTGGGGTGAGGTGAGAAATAGGGAAGTCCTTGACTCTGTGTAAGCACTGATCAGCAGTAACTAAAACATCCCTGAGTTATCAACACTGTTTTCAGCACAGATTCAAAGCATAGCATCATACCAGCTAATAGGAAGAAAATTAACTCCATCCCAGCCAAAATCAGCACATTCTCCATCCCTTATTCTATACCATTTATGTCATGCTCAGGTCCCATGCTGTCCAATACACCAATGTGTTGGTAACATTCAGGAAACCATAAAAGAGCAAAATCTGGCTAGAGAAAAAAGACTTTTCTTCCCAAACTGTCCTCTTTGAATTTAGAGAAAGCGAGCTAAAAAAGGATGGGGGAATTGTAATTGTGATTGGGGTCCTTGTTTGTGATATGAGAACTCAAAAGTCAAGTCCCTCTTTGAAGAAAGCTGTGCAAGAGTATGAAGTTCTCTTGCTCACATCCCAGGACAGTGCTATAATTTTAGGACTTTTATGGGCTTTCTTTGTTTGGACCAGAAAATCTATTGTGGAATTAGAAATTGTACCAACTAAAGTGCTGAATAGTTATTATATTCCCATGAAAACTTTTGGTTTAATAACATAAGTTTTTCCCATTTCTAAATAGGGGGAAAAGGGGTTTTGTGCAACTCTCAGATGCCAGTAACCCTCAGGCAGATTCCATCAGGGACTTTTGTGAATGATAAAATTGGTCAATTATCCTTTCTGAGAGCTGAGTCAATCTGTTGTACCATTCCTTTAGCACATTTGCCAAAATGAGGAGGCAAAGCTGCCGATGGTCCCATGGGTCTGTGACTGATCTGCTACAGCCGTTTGTTTTTGAACATGGCCACGAAGAAAACGTGACTATTTAGGTGAAGTAGTTATTGGGTTGTCAAGCCCGATTTAGACAGGATCCTTAGAGACACTAAACTGTTTGCTGCATCTGAAACAACTCTAGCTCGTTTGGATTTTGGTATCCATCCCTGCTTGATACCCTCTTGTTTCACTTTCAGAGACAGAGGTTTTTGTGCTGATATGTTGGTTTGAGCTTCATGCAGCATCTATCTCAGTGCTTTTTTCAGAATAAAAATGTGATTTCCATGCGTGTTTAGCTGCCTGTTCCTCCACAGCTCTTACAGAGACCTGTTGAGACTGAAGCTTCACCGAAATACATCTCTGAGATGATTTATCAAGACATACTCTCTGAAATCCTACTCTTAGTCTAGATAGAATTTTTTAAATATTCTGGGAATTTCCATGGCTCTATTACAGTGTCATAATTATCCTTTTATATCTTTGACTTTTTTTTTCCTTGTCATTAGTTGGTTATTCTCTGTGACAAACCACCTCCTCTAAAGAACATATAATTGGATGATAGAGTGCATCTTGCTACCATTCTTACTCTTCCATGTTCTCTTCTTTTCCCACCAGAGGCTGATTTTTTTGAAGTCACAAGAAGCATACTCTTTGCACTTCAGATGCATATAGCAGTTCTAGGATCACTTAATTCTTTTCAAGCAATCTTTTTTATTTAGTTAGTTATTAGAGCAAAAGCCAAGTTTACAGGATCAATAGGAATCATTTTCGTAACGAGCCTAATAACCTTAATCTTCCCCTGCCTCAAGGAGGAGTATTGTTTGGAATGCGGAAAGACAAGAAAAACAATAACTCAGAATTAACAATGAATGTTCAAAATGTGATTCTTAGTTTGTACCTGATGTTATTGTCCATCCTGGTCTTGTTTCAATTTTAGGTGCCCTGAACATATGTTGTCTTCTAATTGGAAATGAACTGAGGGAGGTTCACGACCTTTTAAATGATCACAAGAAACCATGGGGCACATGTCTGGTCATAAAATGTACTAGCAATCAAAATAAAGTAATTTCACACACATATCTTGGGCCATAGACATTTTAAATGTGTGTTTTCTGTCTTCCTAATGTAAAGTGAATGTTATTCTCTTGATACAGTCTGTCTTCCTTTTTATATTCATACATTTGAACTCCAGCAGATTATGAGCTGCTGTGGCACACATCTGTGTAATTCAAATTTCTGAACAAGCATGATGGTGGCTAAGTTGAAAATTGCAGACGTACTGGAAATGAGGATGGGAATTATCTCACCTAATTGGAGCTGTCTGAAACTGAGTTGGTCAAACTCCTAGGAGCAGGAAGCCTGTTGGGGTCAAAGGACAATACAGGTATAAAAACAGTGCTCAGAGAAAATGAGAGCATGGTAACATAATAATAATGATAGTCTTTGTTTAAGAAGGAGTTTAAAGTGGTTCTCAGGCTGTGGACTTTGGTGGACACATCAGATGATCTGTCTCACACTCAAATATCAGCAGATGAAAGTGTGGATCAAGTGAAGGAAATCCATAGAAAAAGACCACTAGGAGAAGATGGTATGATCCTAAAAGCTTGAGCTGAATAGTCTAATAAGATTAAGAAAAAATATTTTACATATAATATCCAGCCAATCACTTGAAACTGCCTCAGTATCACAAATATGAGATTAGTTTCAAAGTGGCGTGGTCACTGGCATCCCAAAGGTCTTTTCTGTACTTTATACCGTTCAGCATATATGGTAATCTGAAAAAGAAGATGAAAAGGGACCTGAGAAAACTTTCTGACAATGCTAATTTGTTGATGGTGTTGAAGATGATGGCTGGCTAATCAGGAGACCTTATGAAATAGGTAATAAAATGATGGATGAATGCATCTTAGATAGGAGCAAAGCAACTCGTGTGAAAAAATATACCTTGATGGGCTCTTAGCTGACTATTTTTATTCAGGATTGATATAATCCAGTTGTAATAGTTCTATGAGACCATACAGATTACAGTAAAAAACTTTTTATACTTTCCTAAGTACATCTCTCTAGTCTGCTGTTGCTCTTTTGTAAGGCTTGGTGCTTACACATGGTACACAATAATGTATATTTTGTGTGCCCTGATGGTACTTAATCTGCAGAAAATGCAAGTTTGTGTCAGCTTTTACCTTGAGGTCCTGTGGTGTTAGGACAAGCCAAAAGGATTACAATTTTAGTTCTGATTGTTTTATATAGATCTGGTGTTAGGTATAATGGCTGCTGTTTTCTGTGACAGTGGCTTGTATGATGTGTTGGCAGAGGAGCATGGTCTGTGAAGAGAAGGCAGAGAATGTTTTCATCTACTGCTATGATTCAAGTGCACGTGGCTTCTCGCTAAATCCTGTTTCTCAAAATCCGGTAAAAGGATTTTATTATTTATTATTATAAACTTTAAGTAAAAGTGTATGTGTGCTTAATTACTTTGCAAGTTTGGAGTTCCGCAGTGAACTGTTTTGGAATCTGCTACAGATGGTTGTAATAGCATTTGATATCATTGTTAGTAATACGAAAGCATGGAGGTTTTTCCTTTAAATTTAAATCCTTCCAAGCTTTTAGGTGACCTGAGGTCTATATTGTCATTAATATATTGCCAAAACATTGCTAATATTGCTAAACATAGTTTTTCTTCACTTTTTATGCTTAAGATTAGTTTCTGATCCATTTTTTGAACTGCGGACTTTGGGAATCTTCTGTGTTTTGCACCATTAAATATTATTTATATTGACGTGTTCAGGCATTCTATTTATTAGACCACCTCTAGATCAGTTTTTCCTGACTGTTCTTGTTGTCTCAAAGGAATGTGTGAGCTCTCAAAAAATCTTATCATTAAGCCATACGTACAAATACTCTTAATGTAATTTGCATGCACACAACTATTGTGTGCTTTTATTCCAGCCCTTTATTGAATTCTTAGTTTCCCTAGAATAGAAAATCGAGCTTTTAAAAATTTTTTATAACATAATGTGGTCTGGTAAATTTTGTGACATGATTTCTGGTAAATAGGGTCTTTTCAAAGAAAGCTTGTAAGGACTGACAACTATTTAAAGAAGCATGTTTACATAAAAAAGCTCAGTGGTTTTATTATGTATAGATTATGTTAAACTTATTTTAGAAAACATTGAGAAAAGAGGATTATGGAATTTCATTGCATATGCAGTGCATCAGAAAATGCCCAGGGGTCCTACATTTGATAAAAGTGCTGATCACAGTCAGCTGGTTGTACTTGTCACTTAGTTAAAGGAGCTGCTGGGAAATAGTTGTCTGCACCCTAAGCTGTATATGCAAGTATTAAATGAGGTGGCTGGTAGCCATTTATCTGTGTTTCTTCACTAGTGTAAATAAAAAGAGATAACTAAGCAAAGAAATCATTTGCATGTAAAATTAACTGCAAGTTTATTGTACTGGAGTGCTCTTGACTGGCTTTTATGTATCGTGTGCATGAGCCCGTATACTTGGGAAGGTGCTGACACATTTAGTATGAAGTCGTAAGAGAGGAGCCAGTCCAGAAGCTCATCTAGCTCAATATCTTGCCTCTATGAACAGCCAGTGGCAGGAGCCTAATGAAAAAAGAAAAGAAAGAGGGCATGTAAAGCATCATCCTTCCCTTCAGATAACCTCCCAGGTTTGGCAAACGGAAGTTTAACTACTTTGTGAACTGGAGAAATAATTTAGACAATCATGTTTAGTGGCCACTTGTTTGGTAGCCACTGATGGACTGGTGGTTGAGTTGTCTTTTCTTTTTTTTAAACTTATTTATGCTTGTTCTGCATTGCTCCCTGAAGCAATGAATCTAGCAACTTAATTAGATGAGAAGGTATAAATTTATTTGCTTTGTAACTAGGGTAATTATGGCTTTTTTTTTGTTTGTTCTCTGTGGACCATATGAAGTCTTGTTTGCTTACAACTCTTATCTACTTGAAAGTTATTTTAGTCTTAGGTCAACATAAAAAGAGCAGGAAGTATTCTTCAGAACTTGCTTGGCATTATTGTCCCATTTGTTTCCCTTCTCCCTACAAATTTTCAAGAATCATAATTATTTGTAATCTCTATATTCAGAATAATGGATTAGATTATAACTATATGCATAATGACCTGGCAATTCTAAAGGGGAAGAAGCTTAACTAGATGCAATATTAACAAATTTCCAGAGGATGTCTACTCAACAAATTTGCCAGAGATGTTATTGACTTTAGTGATTGGAAAAGAAGGCAGCACAGCTATATGAATTTTTCTTTTTTCATATCTTGATGTCAAAATCAGTAGTCAAAATCACTAATATTCATAATTATCACACAGTTTCAATGCTGTGTATAAAAAAATTGTTTCACCATAGGATTCATTATTTCACTAAGAAACTACATGAAATTCAAGCAGCTGCTTATGTTGAAGTTCTCAAAAACTGTTGCCAAGTGACTAAAATATGATTTACAATTAACAGTAA
Organism: Egretta garzetta; assembly: GCF_000687185.1. Lineage (NCBI taxonomy): Eukaryota > Metazoa > Chordata > Aves > Pelecaniformes > Ardeidae > Egretta > Egretta garzetta. The sequence goes on along the minus strand of NW_009260413.1, from coordinate 3,684,091 downwards.
AAAATAGTAAATCAGTTTAGAATTGGAGAGAAATTATTATGTATCACCTAAATGCTCGCTGGGGAAGAATACAAAAGTTCTGTTAAGTTCTGTCCCGTTGGCTTCAGCCAGATTTTGACATCTGAATTCATAGTTCTCCCTCCTAGCCTAGTCTTTGATGTAGGATTTGGGCATCTACTGTGAAACCAGTGCTTTGGGGAATGAATTGGTAAGAGCTGTTTTTCTCCTTGGTAGATTGTTTTCATTTTTTAAATCTTTCCTGGAGCAGCTCAAGCACCAGCTCAGTGAGGGGATTTCAAACAGTTCAGCAGATAAGTGTGTTTGTTGCTTTCTTTGGTATAAGATTCTTTAATGAATTAGAGATAGATACGGATTAAAGGTGAGGTGCCCTCTAAAGAAGATGGGAAGTTGCAAGACCTAATTTTTATAGAATTTTATAGAATTTATAGAATTGTTTAGGTTGGAAAAGACCTTTAAGATCATCAAGTCCAACCGTTAACCTAACCCTGCCATCCCACCACTAAACCACATCCCTAAAGAAAGCAGTACTCAGTTTGAGAGGAAGAATGGTGAGTTTTCTAGCAGTGACTTCGAATAGGTTCAGAGGGGATAAGGCATTTTGCGGCCGTTCTCAAACACAAAAATGACAGATGAAAGAGTAGTGATCTACATTATATGAGTTTATTCCCAGATATTTCCCAGTTGACCAAAGTTAATAAAGTTTGGGTATAATTAAACCCTTGCATCTTGTCTTTATATCTCTGTCTGGGAAAAAGAAGTTTTACTCAGATGGTCAGGAAGTCCCACTGACAATTTTGCAAGTATTGGCTGGTTCTGGGAGTTAATTATGTGTTGGTAATACATAAAGTAACTAAACAAGCAATCCTAAAAATGCAGTTGTGGTTAGATTGCAGCAGAGTACACAGCACTCAGCATATTTACAACAGCGAGTAGGCTAACACTGGAACACTGAACACGTTTCAGGTATCTGTGTATTAGAATATATTGGTAAGTGCACAGGCTGCAGAGAAATCTTAAGGCTGGAAGAAATGTCTCAAAATGGAAGACCTGAAGAGCTCAATTTCTTTTGTTTACTAAAATGTCTAATTATAGTCTATAAGTATCTTTATATACAGAAAATGCTGGGTAAGCAGAGACTGTGATATGTCAGAGCGAAGCATAGTAAGATTTCTTTGGTAACACACCAGTAAATTCATAGCTGAACTGAAGTATGTGCTTTTTAGAATGAGGGTCATAATTATCAGTAGAAAAAGCTTCCAAGAAAAAAATAGCAGATTGTCCATGTGCTTAAGAGTCAGATGCCTTTCTGGAAAGCAGGTTGGCCAAATGCAGCTCATGCTATAATCAAGTATAAACAGTTGGGCTCAAAATCATGTAATGGAAAGGCATTTAATGGCTTGTCATGCAAACACAAGGCTGGATGAGATGACCTAATGGTCCCCCTGGTCCTTTAAGCCCAGTGAATATATGAAAAAGATCAGTAATGAAAACCAGATAGTCATCTTGAAAATAAAATGTATGAAAAACAAACATCATTCTTGGCACAGATGCTACAAAGCATAATTCAATGATGCAGACAATTGTATTCACAGGAATCCAAATACCTGGATGGATGTTGTCCTGGTTTCAGCTGTGACAGAGTTAATTTTCTTCCTAGTAGCCGGCATAGTGCTGTGTTTTGGATTTAGTATGAGAAGAATGTTGATAACTCACTGATGGTTCAGTTGTTGCTAAGCAGTGCTTACACAAGTCAAGGACTTTTCAGTTTCCCCTGCTCTGCCAGGTGCACCAGAAGCTGGGAGGGGGCACAGC
>NW_009260413.1:3679665-3682003 GCF_000687185.1 Egretta garzetta | reverse complement strand
TTTCTGATTTTCTCCCCCAACCCCCGGAAGGAGGGGGGGAGTGAGCGAGCGGCTGTGTGGTGTTCAGCTGCCTGCCGGGTTAAACCACAACAGATGTGGATAAGAAAACAATTTAAGAAATCACAAGGAAAAGCATTTCTTCTTTCACCCCCATTTTTTTTCTTTTTGTCTTTTTTTCTTTTTTTTTTTCTTTTCTTTCTTTCCTTATTTTTAAAAAATAAAAATGGTGACGTTTTGAAATACATATTTCAAAGAATAACATTTTTGTTAATTTTTAAATCTTCCTGTTTGCGCTGGTCAGCATGGACTTTGTTTCTGGAACTGCCGACTTTTCAGAACTCCCAGGCATTTGCACAGATCTCCTGATTTCCAGTTGTCATTGTTAGGATTGCCATCCTCACAGAAGGAGGCAACAGTTAACAGTGAAGGTGAAACTATGGTATCTTGACTACTTTTTGTTTGCAGTAATTACATGCAGTTTACTGCCATAGTACTCCAGTCTTTCATGGATTTTGAATATTAATGAGTTAAAAACTCTTCCCACTATTGCAGTGGCCAGGAGACAGTAAAAGTGGCAATGTTTGTTTTAATAACAGAAGCCTGTGTCAAAGCCAATAACACAAGGCAGCATGGGTAAGAGCAGGGTATGTCTGTTTATTGGGAGTAACGCTATTTAAAAAATGAAAACACATTAGATAGGAATAAACAGCACCTCTTTTTCTTCTTAAATGTGTAACTATAAATAAACATCTCATAATTCTTTCTTTATAAGACTTTGGTCTGCTTATGTTAGGTCATTAGCAATTTTCCAAAATGTATGTATTCTCAACCATGAGCAGCAGACTCCAGGAGAGAGTCTGCCCTGTGCAGAGGAGCAGTGAGCATTCTGCCGCCTTCTGTTGCCTGCGACAGGGCCTCTTCTGAAAATGGAGGCAAGATCAGCTACTGTTCCAGTGTCTGGCATAGAGTAAGATTAAGAACCAACAAATACAACCGTACACCATAGTGCCTGGACATATTTAACAGCAGTGGATGGTAAGAGTCAGTGTGTTTTCTCAGTTATTTTTCAACAAACCATTTTTCTTTGTTGTGTCTCAAGGAAAGCAAGCAAGCTTGGTCCAAAGACTGAGATTTACTATATTCAGTTCTTGGTCAAAATGTGAGGTTTATTTATTTTGAAGTATTCCTAGATTTGAAAGCACTTGAAAAATTAATATCAAATGAGTTTTTTTTTTTTAAGAACAGCTTGTAACTTTCGTATTTGTAGTATGTGTTGTTATAACAACCACTTTGGGTGGTTGATCAGGTGATCATGCCTTTGGAAAAGAGAAAACAAAACCTTCCTTACCCCAGTTCTTCCTCCAGTTTGGACCCTTTTTTGAATGACCTCTGACTCAAGAACCATATGCATTATTCATTTTTCAGTACAGTTTGAAAACTCAGCAGCCATAAGTGATTGCTTTTTTTCATCCTGACTCCTGTAATCTCATCCATTGTTTTTGGTGCTTGGCATTTTTTGTCACTCCACTTTTCTTCTTTCCCCTCATCTGAATAAGTATTTGTAATTGTGAACTAGTATCTAATTTTCCTCTCTAAAAAGAGGTACTGCAAAAAAATAGATTCTGGAATTTCTGATTATGAAAGATTTTCAGCTTGTTTTTCTTTAGTGGTCTGTAGCTGTAAGGAAACCACGTTGAGCAGTGTAAATTTGTGGTCTCGCAGCTACATCTAGCATAGCTTAGTTTGGAGTTACTCTTTTTCCCTTGGCATTTACCTGCAGGGGAGGGAATCCAGTATGTGGTCATGATTCCCTGTTAATTTTGAAATACGTAATAAACACAAAATTTCAATTCATTTGTTTACTAAATGAAAAGTCAGAGTGTATTTGCATCTTCCTTGTATGTGCTTTATTCTGTAGCTTGAGCTTAGTTAACTGTTCACAGTGCGGTGTAACGCACTAGAATCACCTCATCCTTAGAAGCAGTTGTCAGAAAAATATGGGCCTGCCTGGTAGAATGTATTAGCCCAATACATTGTCTCCATTTTATTATGAAGCTGCTGGGGAAGCTGTGATATACAGCACTGTCATTACAGATCTATTGTTAGAAGGGTTCTACAGTCTTCTGTGCGCTGCCATTAATTTATAGCAGTAAACAATATGTAGCCCTCCAACTGCAGCAAAGCAGAATCTTTTAATGAGGTGGATGTTATTACCACAATAAATCAGTGCATTCGTGTAATGTATAATTCAATGTGTGTATTCCCACTGTAACTTCTCTGAGTAAGCTGATAGTGTATCATTGTCAGTGCCCAGCTCCATGGTTCTTTTTTTTTTTTT
>NW_009260413.1:3670483-3679304 GCF_000687185.1 Egretta garzetta | reverse complement strand
GGGATGAGATGACCTAATGGTCCCCCTGGTCCTTTAAGCCCAGTGAATATATGAAAAAGATCAGTAATGAAAACCAGATAGTCATCTTGAAAATAAAATGTATGAAAAACAAACATCATTCTTGGCACAGATGCTACAAAGCATAATTCAATGATGCAGACAATTGTATTCACAGGAATCCAAATACCTGGATGGATGTTGTCCTGGTTTCAGCTGTGACAGAGTTAATTTTCTTCCTAGTAGCCGGCATAGTGCTGTGTTTTGGATTTAGTATGAGAAGAATGTTGATAACTCACTGATGGTTCAGTTGTTGCTAAGCAGTGCTTACACAAGTCAAGGACTTTTCAGTTTCCCCTGCTCTGCCAGGTGCACCAGAAGCTGGGAGGGGGCACAGCCGGGACAGCTGACCCCAACTGGCCACAGGGCTATGCCGGACCATAGGACGTCATGCTTGGGGGGAGTTGGCTGGGGGGGAGAGTGATCGCTGCTCAGGGATGGGCTGGGCATCGGTCAGCAGGTGGTGAGCAATTGCACTGTGCCTCACTTGTTTTGTATATTCTGTATATTCTCTTACCATTATTAATATTATTGTCGTCGTTGTTATTCTTTTCCTCTGCTGTTTTATTAGACTGTCTTTATCTCACCCCACAGGTTTCCCTTTTTTTTTTTTTTCCCCCCCCATCCCACTGAGGGGGGGGGGGAGTGAGCGAGCGGCTGTGTGGTGTTCAGCTGCCTGCCGGGTTAAACCACAACAGATGTGGATAAGAAAACAATTTAAGAAATCACAAGGAAAAGCATTTCTTCTTTCACCCCCATTTTTTTTCTTTTTGTCTTTTTTTCTTTTTTTTTTTTCTTTTCTTTCTTTCCTTATTTTTAAAAAATAAAAATGGTGACGTTTTGAAATACATATTTCAAAGAATAACATTTTTGTTAATTTTTAAATCTTCCTGTTTGCGCTGGTCAGCATGGACTTTGTTTCTGGAACTGCCGACTTTTCAGAACTCCCAGGCATTTGCACAGATCTCCTGATTTCCAGTTGTCATTGTTAGGATTGCCATCCTCACAGAAGGAGGCAACAGTTAACAGTGAAGGTGAAACTATGGTATCTTGACTACTTTTTGTTTGCAGTAATTACATGCAGTTTACTGCCATAGTACTCCAGTCTTTCATGGATTTTGAATATTAATGAGTTAAAAACTCTTCCCACTATTGCAGTGGCCAGGAGACAGTAAAAGTGGCAATGTTTGTTTTAATAACAGAAGCCTGTGTCAAAGCCAATAACACAAGGCAGCATGGGTAAGAGCAGGGTATGTCTGTTTATTGGGAGTAACGCTATTTAAAAAATGAAAACACATTAGATAGGAATAAACAGCACCTCTTTTTCTTCTTAAATGTGTAACTATAAATAAACATCTCATAATTCTTTCTTTATAAGACTTTGGTCTGCTTATGTTAGGTCATTAGCAATTTTCCAAAATGTATGTATTCTCAACCATGAGCAGCAGACTCCAGGAGAGAGTCTGCCCTGTGCAGAGGAGCAGTGAGCATTCTGCCGCCTTCTGTTGCCTGCGACAGGGCCTCTTCTGAAAATGGAGGCAAGATCAGCTACTGTTCCAGTGTCTGGCATAGAGTAAGATTAAGAACCAACAAATACAACCGTACACCATAGTGCCTGGACATATTTAACAGCAGTGGATGGTAAGAGTCAGTGTGTTTTCTCAGTTATTTTTCAACAAACCATTTTTCTTTGTTGTGTCTCAAGGAAAGCAAGCAAGCTTGGTCCAAAGACTGAGATTTACTATATTCAGTTCTTGGTCAAAATGTGAGGTTTATTTATTTTGAAGTATTCCTAGATTTGAAAGCACTTGAAAAATTAATATCAAATGAGTTTTTTTTTTTTAAGAACAGCTTGTAACTTTCGTATTTGTAGTATGTGTTGTTATAACAACCACTTTGGGTGGTTGATCAGGTGATCATGCCTTTGGAAAAGAGAAAACAAAACCTTCCTTACCCCAGTTCTTCCTCCAGTTTGGACCCTTTTTTGAATGACCTCTGACTCAAGAACCATATGCATTATTCATTTTTCAGTACAGTTTGAAAACTCAGCAGCCATAAGTGATTGCTTTTTTTCATCCTGACTCCTGTAATCTCATCCATTGTTTTTGGTGCTTGGCATTTTTTGTCACTCCACTTTTCTTCTTTCCCCTCATCTGAATAAGTATTTGTAATTGTGAACTAGTATCTAATTTTCCTCTCTAAAAAGAGGTACTGCAAAAAAATAGATTCTGGAATTTCTGATTATGAAAGATTTTCAGCTTGTTTTTCTTTAGTGGTCTGTAGCTGTAAGGAAACCACGTTGAGCAGTGTAAATTTGTGGTCTCGCAGCTACATCTAGCATAGCTTAGTTTGGAGTTACTCTTTTTCCCTTGGCATTTACCTGCAGGGGAGGGAATCCAGTATGTGGTCATGATTCCCTGTTAATTTTGAAATACGTAATAAACACAAAATTTCAATTCATTTGTTTACTAAATGAAAAGTCAGAGTGTATTTGCATCTTCCTTGTATGTGCTTTATTCTGTAGCTTGAGCTTAGTTAACTGTTCACAGTGCGGTGTAACGCACTAGAATCACCTCATCCTTAGAAGCAGTTGTCAGAAAAATATGGGCCTGCCTGGTAGAATGTATTAGCCCAATACATTGTCTCCATTTTATTATGAAGCTGCTGGGGAAGCTGTGATATACAGCACTGTCATTACAGATCTATTGTTAGAAGGGTTCTACAGTCTTCTGTGCGCTGCCATTAATTTATAGCAGTAAACAATATGTAGCCCTCCAACTGCAGCAAAGCAGAATCTTTTAATGAGGTGGATGTTATTACCACAATAAATCAGTGCATTCGTGTAATGTATAATTCAATGTGTGTATTCCCACTGTAACTTCTCTGAGTAAGCTGATAGTGTATCATTGTCAGTGCACAGCTCCACGGTTCTTTTTTTTTTTTCCCTAAGCTTTCTTTCATTTGGGGACTTTTTTTATTTGCTTGCAAATAAATGTGACATGTCTTGATAGTTGTCCTGTTGCAGGCTTCAGAAACCAACTGTAACAATAACAGCCAAAATCAATACTGTGGATTCTGGCTATACGGATCTCTGCATGATACCTTTTTTTTTTTTTTTTTGAAAAGAGAATGAAATCAATTCTAATTGGGTTTAGCTTTATATTCAAGGAATGTAATTCTATAACTATTGATTTGGGCTATACTCATTTGGAGAGTAATAAAAATAGGGGCAGATAAAGAGAACACATAAAATGTTACAGAACCATACAGCACAACACTGCTTCTATTTTTAATTTATATAATTTGTCTACCAATGACCTTCTTTCTTCTTTTTTCCCTCAAGCATAGCTGAGTCTTTAGGGAAAATCAGTACAGATGGAGATTCCAAAATGGTTCTTGCAACAAAGAGACTTCTTGGAGTCAGTTTCATTCTTCCCTGGAATAAATTTGCTAAATCAGATAAAAATCCTTTCATACAGGAACCACTTCTTTTAAAGGGTTATATTTCAAATTAGTGAACTGCAAAAATAGTAATTAACCTAAGATGTTTTCTTTATCCTACTGCAATGTGAAAGCTGCTCTAAGTAAAAAACATAAGATTGGATCTTAGGTCATTCATAGATCTAATCTATCCTAGAAGAGAAAATACTTTGAACCTCGTATGCCAAATTTCACGTGAGCTGCAAGGAAGCAGTTATTTGAATAATAATGATTATCTGAATACCAGACAGTTTTTCACTTGAACTATGTGTGAATTAATGACTAGGTTACTGATACTTTTGTTCAAGGACTTTTCTTTTAAAGTTTTTCCTTACCTTGTAGTGTATTCTTATTCTTGCAGAACAGAAAGAAGACAATATTTTTGCATGTTTATTCTTCAGTTATACTTGAATGCATCCATTGTCTGTACAGATGGGCATCATTTACGTTAATAACATACAAACAGTGTGCTCAATATATATGCAAAATTGTATTGCATATATGTTTTGCACTTATATACAAAGATATTTTAGACCTCTTGCAGCATTTTACATGTGGAATGGCTAAATTCACTTTTCTCAGTGATTTATGTGATGTATACAAATTTTTCCAAATCCATATGTAAAAGTCTGCTGAAGAAATACACAGCTATAGATAACAAAATATTGTGTTTCTTACATTTAAATAAATCCCTGGGTGTTTATGTCCTAGGTGAGTGCTGAACAAAGAATAACAATGTTGGTGAAAGTGTGATAGACTTTTTTACTTATGCAGATGTTATTTGTTTCTTTTATATCAACGTTTTTATAAAGAAATTCTGCTATTTAATTTGTCTATTTCAAAGTTTCAAGTTTTATCCATTAAGTAAAACTTATCTTGGGATGGTAAATAGAAAACTTAGAAACAAGAATAGTAATATCAAAATTCCAAGTGCACTGTTAGTATTCTTTCACCCTATTGATCACTATTCCCCCCAAAAAAACAATATCCAAAGATGTTTCTTGTTCTTGCTTACCATTCACTTAACAGCGTATTCAACGTGCACGCATACCCACAGGCGGAGAAGTTAACAGCTCTTTGTCCAAGATGATCCACTGTGAAGTGGGTTTTAGTCATTGACTTGAATCAGCAGTAAATAGAAATGAAGCCAGTATGAACACAGGAGAGACTTTTTTCCAACCAGCTGTGTGCGTGTGGAATCCTGGTTTGAAATACACAGATCTGTTCAGGTGCTTACAGAATCCAACATCTGCTTTTGCAAAACACCAAACCCAGTCTTATCCATGCATGCCAATAATTCTGGCTACCAAAAAGAGCAAGGGGAGTACGATGTGGTAATAGGCCATGTTATCTTTACTTAATGTATTTATTTTACAAACCTTGCAGCCTATTGGAGCTTTGAACCCAAAGAGAGCAGCGTACTTTGCTGAGAGATATGAATCATGGGAAGATGATCAGGTTCCAAAATTTCACTATGGCACACATTATTCAACTGCAAGTTTTGCACTCACATGGTTATTAAGAATTGTAAGTATGTATTTTAAAAATGCTTTTCCTTTAAATGATAATTAAAGCAACGAATAGCTGGGAATGAATAAATGAAAACTCAGTGGCATAGGAGAGTACTGAATTTTCTAGTAATTGTAATCAGTAGCATAAGATAAATGTATTCCAAAGTTTGAGCAGCAGTTTTTACTTTTTACGATACAGCCTTTTCAAGTCAGTAAAGATTTTTCTCCTTTAAAATTGCTTTTTAGTGTACATTCTTATGCTACTTTAAGCATGGTTAACTTTCTTTCCTTGCATATTTTCTGACTGGATCATGTACTGAACATTTGTTGTTCTTACTGAATGTATTTAACTTTCACCTCCTAATGAGTGTAAATGAGTTGCTTTCTGATGATCATGAAATTCTGTGATGTAAATAATTTTTTAAAATCTGCTGTAATTTATATGGAAGTAACTTTTGAGATACTACATATTGATAATATATTGGTTAAACAATACATTTTTCTAAAAAATTGAAAGGCGATTTATCTCCTAGAAAGTAATTTCTTTGGGAAAGCATTAGCAGCACATCATTAATTAAAGCTTGTTAGAATGTACAAGCATACATAAATCCTTGAAGTAATTTATAGCGCTTAGCTAATTTCAAGCAATTATCCACTAATATGTGCTTAAGTGTTCTTTAACTAAGAGGAGGCTTTTAAATCTTTCAAACATTTTTCTTTTCTAAATCATAAATTACATATTAAACAATAACAATCATCAAGCTATCGGTATTGAGTGCTACCCTTTCTATTAATAGATTACCTTGAGCAAAATAAAATGCATGTGTTATTTTTGTTACATGCTAGTTTAAAAAATATCTAATGTAAAAATTTTGAGCTTTTTCATGTTTTTGAGGGCAGTTTTTGTCACAACTGACTGTAGCTTCTCCTCCAGCCGGTAAATATTGTCTTTCATTTTTATTTGCTTTTCTTTATCTGAATATATATGCATGGAGTAGGAATAAAAAATATTTATTGAACAAGTAAGCCTCAGTTTGTATTTCTCATTCTTGGATGATCGAATTAACCCTTTGCAATTAATCCCATGTCTGCTAGAAGAATAGCATCATTAATAACCAAACCCCAAAAGAACAATAAATACCTTTTTTTGCTGAAATTCCTAAAAAAATACATTGCTGGTTTTAATTAATATTTTTATATATATTTAGGAACCCTTTACAACACTTTTCCTAAATCTACAAGGTGGGAAGTTTGATCATGCGGACAGAACTTTTTCATCTATTTCAAGAGCATGGCGCAATAGTCAGCGTGACACTTCTGATATCAAGGTAAAAACTTTCCTGAAAGTTACCACCGTATTTTATACTGCATCTGCTTTTATTGTAGCTGTGATCATAGGACCAGAGAACAAGAAATAGGTGGAAATAGAAGATAAATTAATCTGGTAATTAGTCATTGTATCAAAAGAGACCTGGAATTAAGTGAGTCAAGAAGCTAAGGCAGGATAAGCACATAGAAATTGCAAGGGCAGAGGTTTAGGTAGGTAGCCACTGAAGGAAAGAATGAGGTAAACAAATAGAGAATGGGATCTGAGGAATATTTTGAACTGGTGAGGAGAACAAAACAGACAAAGATGATGGCAGTGATGGGAAAGCTTTGTTGACCTCAATTATTAGGGAAAAGTGAGAATTGTAATTTTCATGCAGAATCTCATACAGTTAGGTACAAATATAACGCAAGAAACAATCTGCTGTGCAAAAAAGACATGTAGGGTCGTAGTACGTCACCAGTGCATGCGAATATAACAAAGGGTGAGTAACATTTTGTAGAAGATACATCAACAGGACATAGTGTAACTTTCAAAATGTATGAAGTAAACCTTCAGCTTCACTCTGCTTTGATAAGGTCTTAGCTGGAGTATTACATCCATAGTTGTGGCCTAGCTGGAGAGAATCCACACTGGAACAATGATAACAATGCAAGGTTTTGAAAATAAAAGGCAATGAAAGATTGAGTAGCTATGCTTGTTTTTCTTCTAAAGAAGAGAAGATTGAGGAGGAACTTAAGAGTCTTCTATTACATAGGGACTGCTGCAAGAAAGAAAGAAAAAATCTCGCTGCCCATGCTGGATAGAATAAGAATTAATGGACCTAAATATCAGGAAGATTTAGATTAGATGTGAAAGTAACCTTTTTAACAGAACAAATAAAACCAATGAATGCTTCCCTGGCAATTAATGTAGTGAGGGTTTTTCAGAAATGCTTAGGTATCTTTTGGGAATGATGTATGTGCACACTCGTACTGCCTTTAGAAGCATCCCTGCTGTTATGGATGGCCTCTTGAAGTTTCTTGCAGCTTTCTGAGTCTGTGAATTGCCATGAATTACATTATACTGCTGTGAAACATCTGAGTGAGTATTAAGATTGACTAGAGTTCATGAGGCTGGATGAGCAGCCAGGAAGGGGAATGAGATAGGATTTCCATAGGACATATTGAAAGAATTAGGAAAGAAAAAATTTGAAAATGCACAGAGCCATCTTTGTGGGAAATAACCTGTATCCCCAGTATTTCACCATGGCTGTGAAAACCAAGCTTCCTGATACTCAGTGTTCTGCTCCACCTTGCAAGTGTTTGTGAAATGCATGGCTAAAGTGTCCTGTATGTTTTCAGAAGTTTTCTACATGCAGAATTGCAATGTGTTAGCTTATTAGTGCTTAAATGTGTTTGACACGTGCAACAAAGAGCCTGAATAAAGTGGATTATTATGTGCTCCTGCAGTTAATGGTAACAGCATACTGAATACGTGCTTGTAAATAGAATTATTTACTAACAAATTAAGAAAATTAAATTAGATGTTGCTGTCATGATGAAATTAATGAAAGAAGTCTTACTTAAATGGTACGTTTTGAGCTACTATTTTGATGTGTCAAGAATATGTGCAGTTGAAGTAGTAATTTCCATGGGAGACAATCCATGGCTGGCTAGAATGTTTTCTTTACCCATCTTGCAAGATATATGTACGTATGGGCATGCACGTGTGTATTCATGAAGGAAAGAGGAGGAAAACAGGGAAGGAATTAAATGAACATAGATCTCTCTAGTTTTGATCCCCACCAGGGGAAACGAAGAGTTTCCAATGTTTATTCTTCCTTTAGAGTTCCTTTCCCACCTACTTTACAGCCAACACATATTATGAAACATGGCACCCATAAGTTTTAGACTTATTCCCTGTAATCTTGGAGTATCATTCTCTGTCATCATTTTATGATAGTACTTTCTCATGGTCTGTCCTGAAAGAACTTGAGTGCACATCATTTGCTATCACCTTAGTGTACAATATTATAGTCAAGCAAATGCCATTTTCTGGTTCAAGTTGAGTTCTGAAATTATTTCCTTGTAATTCTGGACTGGAAAGCTGCTTTCTGCATCACTAGAATCAAAGGGATGATGTCTAAAATTAAAGGGAAAGAAAGAAAGCCTGTGTCAACTACTGTCATCGATGGAGTTCTTAACATTTCCAAATTGTGCATTAATAAAGGAATTGTGTATAGAAAGGCTCTCTAGTTTGTATCCACCTCTTTTCAATAGATTAAAAAAACAGAAGTTACATTTTAACCGCCTTGTATGGTGATGTACTAGAAATACTTGATGTTAGTGAAACAAACTTTTAAAAATAGACAGAATCATAGAATGGTTTGGGTTGGAAGGGACTTTAAAGATCATCTAGTTCCACCCCCCCTGCCATGGGCAGGGACACCTTCCACTAGACCAGA
>NW_009260413.1:3629495-3670301 GCF_000687185.1 Egretta garzetta | reverse complement strand
CCACCTATCCCCCCCCCCCCTGCCATGGGCAGGGACCCCTTCCACTAGACCAGATTGCTCAAAGCCCCATCCAACCTGGCCTTGAACACTTCGAGGGAGGGGGCATCCACAACTTCTCTGGACAACCTGTTCCAGTGCCTCACCACCCTCATAGTGAAGAATTTCTTCCTAAAATCTAATCTAAATCTACTCTCTTTCAGTGTAAAGCCATTACCCCTTGTCCCATCACTCCCTGCTCTTGCAGAAAGTCTCTCTCCAGCTTTCTTGTAGACCCCCTTCAGGTACCGTAGGCTGCTATAAGGTCTCCTCAGAGCCTTCTCTGAACAACCCCAACTTTCTCAGCCTGTCTTCATAGGAGAGGTGCTCCAGCCCTCTGATCATCTTCATGGCCCTCCTCTGGACTCACTCCAGCAGGCCCATGTCTTATGCTGGGGGTCCAGAGCTGGATGCAGTACTCCAGGTGAGGTCTCACCAGAGCGGAGTAGAGGGGCAGAATCACCTCTCTCGACCTGCTGGCCACATTGCTTTTGATGCAGCCCAGGATATGGCTGGCCTTCTGGGCTGCAAGCACAAATTGCTGGGTTATGCTGAGCTTTTCATCAACCAAGATCCTCAAGTCCTTCTCCTCAGGGCTGCTCTCAATCCATTCTCCACCCAGCCTGTATTTGTGCTTGGGATATTTTTTATGTTCTTTCAATTGTTTCCAGAACTTTGAAGATGCTGCTTACTGGCAAGAGCTTGTGTGATTTCACTGAAGTTTGCAATTTGCAAACACTAATTAATGATTATTCAGAGGTTATTAAAAACCTTTGACATGTAATTTATTCATCCTTTTCTGATAAAATTAGGCACTTGAGGGGGGCTATACTTCTTTCATAAAATGTTTAGTAAGAAATGTTTTTTCCTGAATTCTCATTTAAGAGACTTTGTCACATGTTACAATGTGGTTATTACATATTTATTATTACATATTACATACCTCTGTATGCCTGTTAGAATCCAACACTAACTGAATGTAACTGGCATATTAGGAAAGATGTTTTGGTTTGAGAACAATTTTCAGTGTTACATTTACATGGAAATTGCGCAGATCTAAGATGAAAAATAATAATATCAAGCAAATAATAAGAGCATTTATGTAAAAAATGACCTTCTAGAAAGTCTTCATACAGAGATCTCTACATTATGGTCTAACATCTTACCTCCAGAAGAAACAGTTTTCTAACTTTAGCAAAATTATGAGATACATCCTGAACGCTGTATTTGCAGCAGGCCAGTCAGTCTGACTGAGTGATGAAACATTTAAATTCATTAAAATAATTAGCGATTTCCCTTTTTTTATCCATAGGTAGGCTACCTTTTACTGTTCTGTCTAGTATTTTTTAGCCGTTTCCTTAACTAAATTCTTCAATCTTTCTGCTTCTCTTTCCAGTGTTTCAGGTGGAGTTGATATGTTGCTTTTGGGGCTGAATATTAAATATTTTTAAAGTTGAAAAGATCTACTTGTCTTAAGGCATTATTCTTTTCATTGTGATCTGTTTGAGGTTGAGCAATATGTAATTAAGAAGAATGTCTTCCTACATGATTTAATTATTAAACTGTATTTACAGTTGTTGTTTGTTCTGGTGTGGATGAGTATTCTGACAAAAGTAATTGGCTAAGTTCAAACTTAATTTGAAATATTAATCAATTTTTTAATTTCAACTTTGAATTTTTCTTGTGTACTGGTTCTGAAGCAGCTGACTGCTTCCAAGATGGCTGCAATTCGAGGTGTGACAGGGAGGCTGCCACTTACTTAAGTGCAAAAAACACTTGGCCCTTTTAAAGACAATGTAGAGCTTGTTTGTGTTCAACAGAGATTCAGTCTGGGAGTAGCCTTACAAACAAGAAAATTATTTTAGCTATAAAAGGTATCTTTGTAAGTGAGATGTGGGAAACAAAAATGATTTCAGGGGAGTCACTAGTTAAGCACTTCTGATAGATTGAATGACTTGAGGGAGGAATCTCTTGAAAATGTAGGTATAGACGGACATGAAAATGACTTTGCTGTAGTATCTGACTGTCCATGCCATTCAATCCATGGCAAACATGGGGTAAAAAACATTTATTTCTCAAGAAGTGAAAAGGTTTTAAGCTTTACCTTGTGTTTCTGATGGACTGAGAACATAAACGTAGTTGGCTATTATGGCTGATTAAATAATACTAGTTTTTGTTGACCATGAGCTCTCTGGATTCCTATTGATACTTCTACAACTGATGAAGACCTAAGTTTAATGCATTGATTTATAGAAATACAAAGGATTTGGGAAGCCACTTTTAAGACCTTGAAAGTGGCAGGCCAAAGTGAATGGTATTGTATCTTGATGCATGGGGAGTAGGAGGCACAAAGGAAAAAGAAGAGTTTATTCCTATTCCAGCTGAAAAATTTGTGAATTTTAGAACCATTGAGCTGCTTACAGGAAATTATTTCTCATTGCTTCTCCTGTGAAGAGAATGAATGTAGTTCTTGATGCTTGCTGTCCTAAGATTATTGTTAATCTTAGTTGGAGGCATTATATATTACAAGGAGGACTAACAGGAGCTAGCTGTGGAAGTGACTTGTTGGCTGGTATCACTTCAACAGAGCAAGCAAAAGCGTATGTGTGGTCACAACCAATCTCTGTCAATATCCTGTGAAAGCCTTGGATCAATGATCAAAGGAGGAAACTAATGCTGCACTGCAGCATAACCTTTGGTTGAACTTTTAAAATTTTGATTTCAAGAGGTGATATGTTGCATAAAATTTAATTTCCTAGTTCTCCCCCTCCATTTATTTAAGGAATGCAAATTAAAAATCCTTTGGAAGTTTTCTAGTGTCTCGCTACCATTCTGGCATTGTTATTTACTAATTTAGCTCAGCACTGTTGCCTCTAAATGATTAACCCTGTGTTTTTAAGTTAAATCTTCTGCACTGAAGAATATTAAATGTATTTCAGTTCTGTGGGAGTACCACTCAGTGCCTTTAACTTACTAGACAGGCATGACCATTAAGTCATTTAGTTACTTCTTAATTGATGTTATAAGTGCAAACAATCCTGGTTAGTTTCGTTAATACTGTGTAAAAAGCAACCATGGAGAGCCTGGCAGTGTTTAACAGAAAAAATAGTTTAGTTTGGGGCTTGGACTAAGTTCTGGAATACAGAAGTTGAGTCTGTCTGCTCTTTTGTGTTGCTGTTTTTCTTTGATGTAGATTTGCACATACTTGTTCAAAAATAGTTGTTATGTCTGGTTTGGTAGCTAACCTGTTGTGATAAATTTATTTATCATTATATTTACAACAGCGTAATTGTTACCCATGTTGTTCTTTGCATGTATTTTCTTGTTTCCAAGTGTAGTACTTTGTTGGTTGGTGGGGTTTTTTTTAGTGTTAGTTGCTTTCATCTGGAATTTTATTACTGCACTTTCTATGCCAGGTCATTAATTAGATTATTGACTGATATTAGGAGCAGGGCAGACCCCATTACCATGTTCTCCCAGTGTGACAAGTGAGCTATTGATAACTGCTCTTGGAATATGGATTTGCAGCTTGGGTACTCCCACATTATTGTAACCTAATCTCATCTCCATTTCTCTACTTTGCTTATGAGAATGTAATGGGAGACCGAGACAGTCTCAGAGGTCTTTCTCAAACGTGAAGCAACATCTTACCTCTTTTTCTTTCACCATCCACTATTGCAGTTACCTTTTGAAAAGAAAATTAGATTGGCTTAATGTGATTGATTTTTTACCATTTTTAATCAAGTTGCGGTCACTAGTATAGAGTTATGCACTGTTCTTCATGCCTTTCCCTCTACTGCTTTCTCTGTGTTCCTTTTTCATGTGCTTATAGGTTGGGGTTTTTTGGTACATTTGATTAGTTTTGTCCAAAAGGAGATGCTAGAAGACCATACACTTACAGAAAACATTAGCAAGCTGTAATTATGCTGCTCCAGATTGTTCCATCATAAAATGGGTACTGATTTATGGAAGTCAATCTTGTGATATGACATCAGTGACGCAGCAGTAAGGCTGGTGTGATGGTATTGAGTATTTGAATTCATATCTCATACAGATGTGTTTAGCAAGTTGTGATCTTGTCCAGAGGTTCTCATAGTATAGAACAGCTTAATTTTTAGGTACAGAAATGCTGTTTTGGAAAGTTAACTATAGTATAAAACTCATTAGCATCACATAATTTTGGACAATTTTTCTTTAAATCAAGCTTAATGTTTAAAGTCTCTAAATTGTAAGAGTATTAAATAATGTCTGCTATAGTGTGTAGGTAGTCTTGGGTTTCTAGGACTGTGCTAGTGTTATAAAGTGGGTATCTGGTGTATAAAAACACTAGTGAGACTGGGAGAGAATGGGTTTGGCCAAGATTCTTCAGTAGTGTCCTTGGAGGGGACAGCTTGGGAAGCAGGAGAATGCTAAAAAGACATCATGATTTCATTATGAATAGGAAACCAAGATTAAGAACTAAATTATAACTTAAGGGATAATCATGGGTCTAAAGCGTTGTCTCAAACCATAGACTGCAATAAACAAAGAGCTATGAAAGTAGCCATCTGTCTTCTCAATTTTCATCCATTTTCTAATTCTTTGCCTCTAAGTCATCTCTATGCTAATGACTAAAGTTGATCCTGGACAAAAATGTTTTTGATACAATCACCCTATGGGAACTGACAGTGCCAACTTTGAACTAGAGTTATCCTGTGCTAAACCAAGGATTCTGCTGGCCATAGGACATTCTCAGAATTTATTTGAAACTATCATAGTGCTTTTATGTACTGTTCTTCAGGTTTTGTAAATTGTTCTTAAAAGGAATAAAGAAAACATTGCCTACAAGTATGTAATATTTAACAAGATTTGTTGAGTTTTGGTGCCATGACTTCTTAATTAGACAGTGGCATTAAAATATAGCTAATACATCTGATTAACATTATGGAAATACTTAAAATTAAAGGGGTAGTTGCAGTAAATAAAAGCAAAAATAAATCATTTAATACATTGATCTCATCGGACTGATGCTCTGATAATTATATAATGTGCCCATGTACCTCAGTCCTTTAATATTTCTTAATTTTTCTTCCTTTCTATTACATATTTTGAGTGAAATAAAACCTTTCAAAGCTTACACAACTAAAGTCCATCCAGGCTAAAGTTTTCAGATGTGAGTTCTTAAGAAAAAAAAAAATCCATTGGCTTCTGATAAAGAAATGATACAGAAATGCAGTCATAATATGTCCTGTAATTGCATGGCTTTTTCACATACCTTTACTGAAAGAAGCACATCCAGAAGGAATTAGTGGGTCCTCGTTTTATTAGCTTTTAAACCTGCTCCTGCAAGCACAAACTGCAGAAAAATCTTTGTTATGGTAGACAAGTTTGATCTGTAACCAAATACAAATAGAGTATATCACAAAATTAAAATACTGGTAGTGTTACCTGCAGTCATAGATATTACTTAATTTCTCTGGCTGTTGTGTGGATTACTAAGTCATTCTTGGGTCATGTTTTCAGTGTGGATTTTTGTATTCGGTGTGGATTTTTTCTTTCAAGTATGAGATTCTTCAAGTCTTCAAGAAGACTTGAGAATCTGCACTCCATCATTGAACTTCATGGGCAGTAATCATTAAGGCGGGCATTGAGAAGATTCTGTTTACCTAATAATACATCAGGTTTTATATGTTTGGAACAGGTTATAAATAGTTGTAACGTTCTGTAAAGAATTCTTCTTCTCTGCAAGAATTAGAACAGATGATGTTTGTCTCCTATGGATTTGCTTCTTGCAATTGATTGACTCGTTTGTCAAAGAAGCTGTAAGCCTCAAATTAAGAATTTCTCACTGATGGGACATTTGTTATGGTGCTCTCTCTGTGTAGCTTCTGTGGAGACTACTAAAATGTGAATTTATGCTGCACTCACTGCGACCTTCAAGACCCGCACACGTAATGGCTCTACTCACCTATTTATTGTTTTTTAAACTTGTAGGAACTTAGTCATCTTTATAACCTGCTGTAAAATTTGGCTTAAATTGGCCAAGAGACTTTAAATGGTTTTGGAGGAAATGGAGGTTGCTGTAGATGGGCCAATGAGCCCATGCGAGCTGCAGGATTGAATGAGTTGGATTGAAAGGCGTGTTAAGCAATATGTTTAAACCTTGCTGCTAGAGGCAAGCTGCTGGAACATTCAGAAATTGGAGGATGACATATTTCATGACTTTTTTCAAAATACATGCAAAATGGCAGCTCATGCTTATTGAAACAGGCTGCCTATCGTAAGCATGCCTGAGACACCCTGTAACCTGATAAGCTTTTCTACATATGCTTTGCATTGTTTTATACTTTTCAGTCTAATAGACAGGAGTTTCAAAAGTTGCAAGGAATAAAGTGGCTGCCAAACTGGCAGCATTACCTTTGAAATTTCATGTCATATTAGTAACAAGGTCAAAGATGTCCAAGAGCAATGATTAGCAAAATTCAGAAGCAGCTACATCATAATTCAGATTTTTAACCATAAACTGGATGTCTGGTGTAGCAAAATTTTTAACATATTTAGGATGCAGATCTTTGGTTTTCACGAAAGATTTGTTTTTCTGTCAAAGTGTGCCAAGATCCATAACAGGAAAATATTTCTCCGAGGAAAAAAAAAAAAAATTCTAAATTCAGTCAGATCCATGTATGCTAATCTGTAGGAATTGCAGTAGTTAAAAATATAGACATCTGGGTGTATGTATCAGAAAGTTCCATCTAATATCTGTGGTCTACTTCTTTTATACCCAGCCATAATTGTACTGAAAATGAAACAAATACTTTTAATATCTGCTTCAATCTTTTTATGTAGCTGTCAAAATAATAAACTTCGAGTAAGTTATGGACAAATTTGCTAAAGTCCAAAGGAGAATGACCAGAGGTCTGGAAAATGAGACCAGTGACATAAAGTTGAAGGTTTTAAGTTGTTTACTTTGGAGAAAAGAGGAATGAGGAGAGAAGCGTAAAGGGCTTTTGCAGTGGCAGTTGTAATGCTTTTAGCCTGCTGGGGATTTTGGCTGGCAGGCACGGTGCACTTCATTTCATGGAATCATAGAACAGCCCAGGCTGAAGGGACCTTGAAAGATCATCTGGTCCAACTTTTTGTGGGAAAGGGAGCCTAGATGAGATTATCTAGCACTTTGTCTAATGCCATCTTGAAAACCTCCAGTGATGGAGACTCTTCCACATCCCTGGGGAGGTTGTTCCAGTGAACAATAATTCTCACTGTAACAAATTCCTTTCTTATATCGAGGTGAATTCTGCCGTATGATTCTTGTTCCAGTGTGCCACTGTGCCAGCCGTGGTGCTGGCGTGTGTGCTCTTCCTCCCTAGTGCAGGAGGGGAGTAGTGGTCAGAAAGTGCTGGTGGGAATGGATCTCACTGTCCCTGAGGTAAAAGGTGCTTCTACACATCGATATGTGTAAAAAGGAGCAACTGCTGCTTGTATTCGGTGTGAATAGGACAAGAAATGGGTCCAGCTGCAGCAAAAGCAGCCTAGATGTTCGGAAGACCTTCTAGTGATGTGAACAGATGAACACTAGAAATTCGTAGGATCCCCTTTATTGAAAATTTTAAAAGAGCAAGGCAGAGAAACATCTTTCAAGAATACCCGATTATAATCATCTGTGAATGGAAAGGTGGACAAGGTGGCCTTTCAAGGTTTCATCTAGACCTTCAATATAGTCCTTTTCACCCCCAGTTAATTTAAAAAAATGGAGGAAAGGAGGTAGTTAAATATACAACTTTTTTCCTCTTTCTCTGTCAAATTAGCCTGAACTACATATTAGGTAGTGTATAAATATGGTCAGTAAATACTGTTGCATACCTTTACATATATCTTCAGTAAAAAGCAAAATAATTTTGTGTATATCTAATGCGTATATTGACAAAAAGGATTTAAAGTGCCTTAAAGATGCATTTTTTAATGCACTGAAGTATTGACTTAATAATGAATCAACTATTAATTATGATTATCATATGTTTCACTAATCTACTAAATATGCACCTGGATTTTTTATAATTTTCTTTGATTAATTATAAATTACTGAAGATTTTAATATTTTTCTTAAACTAGGAAATATTTGAATTATAATCTCTTTGAACATTAACAGGATGATTAGACATTGACAAAATTCATTTCTTCACTATTTCAAATTAGCATTTTAATGGAAACCTGCCGAATTATTTTTCTTACAACTTGGGAGAATTTCAGGCAATGTCTTAAGGCAATTTCTTAGTTCTGTGAGAAATATCACACATATAGCAGATGGAGGGAAACTCATGGGTACTTACAAATTATACTTTCCCACAGTCCTGAAAATGATTACATTGAAGTGTGATGAAAAAATTAAATTTGAATTAATTTAATATGTTAGTATATATTTCTCGAATGCCATTTAGGTCCCCTAACAGAAGAAATAAAGTGTGGCAATATGAATAAAAAAACTAGTCTTCTAATATGCATTTTTACTATTCTATTTGACAGTTTATATATGGGCTTAATATTGCTTAATGTGATTGTCAAATAATTTAGTTTGAAAATCTGGTATCTTATAAATGTTTTAATATGGTTAGGGAATCTGTGTCACTGTTTCTAGACACCTTTGCAGCTCATATAACTCTGCCTCATAACGCATCTGCCTATTATTTTCTAAACAAAAGAAAACAATAAAATAACATTTCATTACATTAAAGAAACAAAGTGTCTTGTATAGATTTTTTATGCATGGTGGCAAACATGAAAATAAATTACCAGTGTTAAACTGACATTCTGTTGATATTACTTGTTTATAAAAAAATCTTTTTAGTGAAGTTTCCTTAGGAGTCATTGTTTCCATGTGGTAGAAGGCAATTTTTGTTAGAGAAAAATTATATTTTAACTACATGCAGGATTTTGTAAGCATTTTAATACGAAACTTGATATGTCAAATTTTATCTTTAATTTTTTTTAATAAGTATATAACTCTATAAATACTGTATGTTAGATTCATGCTGATATTCACTGTGAGCTCCTTCATCAGTCGTAATGAAATAAAAACATGGCAGGAGTGAAGGCTTATCATAAGGATGTCTGTCTCTACTCTGTAGAACTGGTGAATTCCAACAGAGGAATTTCTGAAACTAATTTTCAACACAGTTGTGCTAAAGCAAGAGCTTCAACAAATCATACAGATGTTTTCATTTTTCCGTGAAATCAGATAAACAAAAGAAATGTGGGACAATTTTACCGTTTCTGTACATGTGCTGAGTGCGTAAAATTTCAGAAGGGGTTCGGTAGAATTACGGAGAGTATGAAGGCAACCAAAACGGTTAGTCAGAAGGGAAGACCTCCAGAGGGGACGAATCTAAATTGACTAGAATCCTTTAGCTTGCAAAAAAGAGACCACTGAGGAAGAATGTGATGATATAGGTCTATAGTATCCAGAAGGACATATAGAAGGGTGAATAAGGAATTAATGTGCACTGTTTTTCACAATATGGGTACTAGAACTGTCCACTGGAACTCTTAGGAGGCGGTTTTAGAATAGCCAAAGGTGAAACCTTTGTAGATGAAACTACAGTGTGGAACCCGTGACTAATGATTTTAAAAATCAGAAGCACAGGCTAGTTCAAAACCATTTAACTGTAAGAAGCTGACAGAATATCCATGGAAAGACTGTATTTGCCCTGTGTTAGTCTTCCAGTCCTTGTCACTGTTCCAGGCGAGATACTAAATGGTCCTTCAGTCTGGCCCCTCGTGGCCCCTGTGTTTTTTATGTGGTATTTGTGCAAAACCACAAGTAACTTCTTCCTCTCCCCCTCAAAAAAAAGCAGAAAGTGCATTAATTAGTATTTTTCATGTTCTCAGGTGTCCAGAAAGTTCCAGTATTAATGGGGTTACACACATGAGTCAGCATCTGCTGTCTTAGTGTCAATCTATGCATGTGATGTGAATATTTTAAGAAAAAAGAAGACCCTGCAAATACAGTTGAGAAGGGCTGATAAGGACTGCAGTTACCAAATACATGAAGAATATTTGTAAACTTGATACAATTTAAATATTTTATTATCAGGTCTATTTGGTGATTTTAGGGAAAACTGTCGGCCTTTAACTGATGTTGTCATTTTCACCCATATAAAGCCATAGAAAAGTGGTGCTAAATACTGCTCAATTAGAATGGCCCAGTGTACCTGTTTGCACTCCCTTTTCCCATGTGTAAATGCTAGCACATGGTCAAGATGAGAAAATTGGATAATAAAGAAGCTCCGTTTGTAAAATTGTATTGTTATGGTCATGGTTAAAAACTTTCTGAAAACTCATTTCTGGAGTAATGAAGTAATGTTTTATGAAAAGTTTGTAATAGTCAAACTAACAGAAGTTACTGATAGTTTTTAGGTTTCTAGGTAGCATATTGTTTCTGTGTAATCTAATGGAAGCAATGTGTGTTCTAGAAAGCCAAGTGTTTTCTGATCTTGAAGGAAACTAATGAATAGCTGTACATATATATATATATATATACATATAAAACCCCAAACATCAGCAACATATATAATGAGCTTATGTTTTAAGTATTCAGAAACACGGTATGGTTTCATATTTGCGGTGCATGCTGCTATTGAATTAATGGTCCGGTGTCCCTGCTTTTTCTTTGTTAGTTCCTGTCTGTGATGATAAAAACTACAGAAACTTCAGTTTTAGAGTACTTTCTTTTTTTACAAATGCTTATCCTTGCTACGTTCTTGTTCTTTTGCTTATCCAATTAAACAGTTTCAAATCTCTTTTTATCAAGTACTTGTCAAGCATTTGGTACAGAAGCATGTTTTTACCCTGCCTAGTTAATTAAGGTGACTGTAAACAAAAAGATGTACAATTCAAAGCCAAGCAGTGTTTCACACAAGGATGGAGGTGATAATAGCTTAATTCCTGCTTGATCTTTCCTGTCTTTGCCCTGGCCACTTCGGCTTGACCTTGTCCGCAATCTGATGACCTCCCTATTGCACTCAGCCATTTGGAAAGTTGCTCATGCCGTAGCTGGCCCTGAGGGGCTATCTGGGAGACCGCTGATCCAGTGACCCATGTCAAGACTGGGTTTCAGATCTGATCTACCGTCGTAGCTTCTGACGTAGCTGCATACTACACCCACTGTAGACAAAGCCAGTGGGACAGTCTGATTTTTTTTTTTTTTTCCTACTTCTTAAGTGGCACACAGTTTGCACTTGCTGTATGGAAGACCAATTTTACACTACGCATTCGCTATGAAATACACTTCCTGAAGCAATTACACGTATTGATCCTTTCTTTACAAAGGAATTAAATTCTCTAATTTAGTGGCTCAATTTTTCTAAATCCATCAAATTGCCAGGTTTACTGGGTGTATTTAAGTCTCAACATCAAGTCCCATGAAAAAAAAAAAAGCACCTTCAAAATATATTAAGGGCAGAAATATGTAAGTTATGTCTTAATAGGCTTTTTCTATTAAGTGTTATGCCAGGACTTTGCAGACATTTATAAAAGTGTGTAAATAAGGTCCTAATCACAATTAACTTAGATATGTTTATGTATATCCTAGTGCATATTTTACTAAATAGATGACAACTGATGAAGTTGCAGGTCTGCTTGCAGAACAGGGAAACCCTCCACTTATCCAGGAGAAAATCCATATGGTTTTGAGCTTAATTTTCCTTCCTAGGGTGTTGTATTCAATTCTGTACTAGAATGTACCATTTTCTGCTTAATTTTTTTTTTTTTTAATGTTTATCCGTTATTATTGTTTTAGTTTTCTGATAGACTTGGAAATTACAATTCCTTTGCTGTATGTGCATGCATTTTTTCCTCAACCGTGTTTAGTGTAGCAGGCTCTGCCTGCAGCAGTGCCAGGGCTGGCCGGCCATGGAGGTGTTAAATGCTGCATTCCAGGCCTGTTCAGCACAGGCCTATAGAGCTGACTTGTTTAAAGTGGTGATGATCCTGACAAGGAATTTAGCTCGTACCCAGACCTTGTAACCATGTGAAATTCCTTCCTTTTTTTCTCGTGTGTGTGTGTGTGTGTGTGTGTGTGTGTATGTGTGAAATAATGCATGATTCTCCCCTGTAATTATAGACTGGACACAGAATTGAGTTAACGACCTTTCCATAAAAGAAAAATATTGACTTGATTCAGCTTTGACCATGTGTCTTTTTTCTGAACATGTTGTATAAGTCCAAGTATTTTAGAATTTACAAAAACATTCTTTCTGGGCATTGAAAGACCTTAGATAATAGCCTAAACATTAAGTTCTTAGGCCCTTTATGTTAGAGAGAATAAGAATATAACTGGATTTTACACCTTTGTATGATGCTACTTTCACCCAAACTATAGACTGCCATCTGTGCGTTAGTTTAAAACGTGGATTGTATTAAAATGTGAAAGAAGCAGTTTCCCCTGACTTCTTAACATCGTTGGTTGTCTGTTGCTTTCCACTAAATATCATCCGTACCATGTGATGTTCATCACTTTAGTTTTAGAAGTTCCTCTGTGCATATTATGCTAGCAAACCTCATGTTCTGACTTTTTGTTTTATAGCCTGTTGTGTCTTAGTTCTTTGTTGTGTTAAAAGCGTGATAAGGATTTATCGTATCCAAAGATTTAAATTTTAAAAAGTATGAAAGAGGGGATTTCCTCCATCTTGGGGGGGGAGGGGGATGTCTGTGAGAAGATTTTGTGTATTCTCTTTGCCTAATGCCATTCTCATAATTATTTTTTTTAACATGACAAAGTGCATCCTCTGACAGAATTTATAACATGGCATTGTTTTTCATTTATCTACAGGAATTGATTCCTGAATTCTATTACCTCCCAGAGATATTTGTCAACAGCAACAATTACAATCTGGGAGTGATGGATGATGGAACGGTTGTGTCTGATGTTGAACTTCCACCATGGGCCAAAACCCCAGAAGAATTTGTTCGCATAAATAGGCTGGTAAGATGGCTATCTTCTATTGTCTGTCAAGGAACACTTGTCGTGCAAGACTCTCCTGAAATAGTTTGGATCTTTGCTTGAGAGATATAGCTATTCATCATTTATGTAAGACTATGGCTGAAATAATCTGAAGAGATGTTAGATTTAAAAGTTTAGGAAGAAAAAAGGCATATAGTATTGCTCATTCTTTAGAATTGCTCAAAAAAGTTCAAGTGTGGTCTAAATACGCAGGAGATCTTATCCCATTCGTATGCTAGCTCTTGTGGTTCTAAGCAGCTGATAAAATCATCTCTTTACAGAAGACTTGAAAAAGCTTGTTTAATCGTAGAAATGTTTGTCACTCTGATTACTTAAATGTAATTTTAGGGTTTTTTAATTTTGGTATCCATATAACTCCAAAGAGCAGCAAATACCTCAGGAGAGAAGGTTGCATCTGAAATCTTCTGCCACCTTTTCTGTTTCTTTCATTAAATTAATTATTTTCGACAGCGGTTTTTACAAGAAAATAAAACTGAGTTTTCCTTTGCCTGCTTCATTTCCCAAACCTGTATTGCTCTTCTCTTCCCTGTTTTGGAAAATCCTGTTGTTAGCACTGCCTGTCTTCACCGTACCCCCTGGGGCAGTGTAATGTATTGCAGAGTAGCTCTTACAGTATCATTGCTGGTGTTTCAGCACATTCTCAAAGCTATTACATTAGGCTCTTCTCAAAATGAAAGGATTCTGCATCCGTGGCACTCTAAAATAAATAAATTAGAGAAAATTTTTTTAATGAATCTTGAAAAACAAGGCTGCAGTTTTCATGTGATAGTCAGCTAACTGGGAAATACTGAATTAAGGCATGGAAACTCAAAAACTTTTCTTAGTCTTAGGCTTAGACTTGATAACATCCTGATATTCCTAAGTTAGAAAATGGGAATTGAAAAAGTTCTGTTGTTGGCAGAACATCAGACCTCATATTCATAAAATTGCAGAACAGTCACATCAGAAGAAATCTGCGATTTATAAGTTCCCAGAATTAAGATTTATAAGCTTTACACTGCACTTTTCACTGGTGACATGATACCGTGGTCTTCAGAAATGTTATTTGGCCTAGATTTCTGCAGGCACTTGTAGGGCGCACCATAATAATCACAAATTATGTTAGGGTGAATTTAGCGTTTTGCTTCATATAGAAGTATGTGCAAATTTTATTTAAACGAGGTATGAAATACACTAACATTTAGCAGGACTACTTGGCAAACCATATCCAAACCCAACTTTTGATCTTATGGTTGTGCTGATAGGTAATAGGTTAGGGAGGTAGCCTGACACCTTTTTTTGCTTGGCACGCGTTGGTGATTCAGGATAACCTGAGAAATTAAAAGCTGTGTTCTTCTTAAGTAGGCTTGTCAAAGGCAGCCTTGATCTCTCGTGGCTGTAGTATTTTAGCTTTTGCGTGAAATATAGTTCTCATTCTATTAATTACGGATCTGGCTTTCCCCACTGTGAAGTTATTCTCCACCTGCTTCCTCCTTTTCTAAGATTTTAGCTCTTAATTTTCTTTTCCTCATTTCTAGCCTTGGTGCCAGGTTTTTCTCACCCTCACCTCTCTGTATGCTCTGACCTACCATTCCCTTATCCTTCCATCACTTCCTAAAGCCTTTGCTACCAGTGTCTGCCTTTCTTGCAGCTCTCTCTGCTGTCTCTCACTTGTGCTGTATTCTCAGGATGAAGTGCTTCATCGGCAGGGGCTTTTTGATTATTGCTGTTAAACTCTTGGGCACAAAATGTAAAATCCCTTTAAAGTCTTCTCTTGGAGATTAATGATCTCATTCCATATTCCAAATGTATTTTTTTCTGTTTATGTACAATCTACAATAAGTGCATCTTTATTTTGTTAAATCCTGAAGAAAAGGCAGTTCAGAACACTCTAGAATGAGGGAAGTGCTTGTTACATATCCAAAACTTTGATTTCAAGAATTAATCTGAAAACAGCAGTATGTTAACTTTTGTATATTTGAATGATGAAGATTAAAATTACTTTGTCATTCCCTTAATTTCACTGGTCATTTCTTATAAAACTGAAATATCATAGTTATTATCTAAATAGAATTAATGTTTCCTTCTTATATACTTTTATCCACAAGTAATTATTCATTAGTGATTGTGACTTTTGAAGCTATTTTAATCAGAAAGACTTTGCTAGTAATCTGCTTGGCTTCATAACTTCTGCTGTGAAAGCAGACCGTGCAGTACCACTTGTCAAATGGCGTATTGAAAGAACGTGCAAAAGTTGCCATAAATTAGAGTTTTTCAAAAGAAAGAACTTTTACAGGAACATGCAATTTTCAAGAGTCGCATAATTGGACAGAACAGGAATTTTTTTCAGGCTGAAGTAAGAAATGATTTACAAAGTGACGGTATATTAAGGTGTGTCAGACGTCATCCCTTTTGATGACACTGTAGGTCCCTGATACTGTTGCTATAATTCAGATATCAAGTTTTGGTAAGTCCGGTATCATTAAATTTAAACCTTAGTGCCAGTGAATTCTGTTAACTACTTCTGTCTGACACAGCTAACCTTACCGTGGTGGTGGTGGTGGCCCTGTTAGTGCTGCTACCGAGGGTGCCCTCAGTAACCTGCTGGTTTTGCAGTGGAATAAAACTGAGAAAATTACATGCCAATAGTAGATTGCTTTTTCTTGTTAGTACTTAGTGGATCGGATACCATCAGCATCAAATCACCATCGTTTTATTTTTAAGTAGAATAGGCGTGTTTAGGAAGAATGGGTAAAGCTCAGTTCCTCACAAATACTAGCAAAAAAAGCTTGCTGCAGTGTGGCATGGGCTGATTCATTCCGTTAATATTTCCTTACTGCTTCCTGGTTCGGACAAAATGGTAATTGCAGTATTTTAAGTGCGTGTTCTGTGAGCTATCACACGTAGATATTTTTTCCCTTTGCATTTCAGTTTACCTCTTTAAGTCCACAGATCTTATACAATGATTGGAGCTCATGAAATGCATACTACTTTGATCTGTGACCTTTTTGTGGTGCTAATCGGGTTCCTGATATCATTATACCTTGCTCATTAATCATATTTCCTGCAGCCCGTCAGCCAGCCAGACAGCCCGAGCCCCTGTTTGCAGCCTTGTGTTGGCAGGTTTCTGCTTTTCCAGATTATTACAGTGTGATACTTTGGCTTCTCATAACCAGACCCACATCAAGCTGTGTGCTACAATTAAAGTCAGATGGTCCTCAGGTTGAACAGGGATATACTGTTGCAGCTGTCTGTCTTTCTGGAACAGACCCGCACCGGGAACAGATGATACGTAGGACAGTGCATAATAACAGCTTGTACGGTACTGGGTCAATAGCAGGGGTTCAGAACATTAATTGACAGGCTGAGTGCTGATTTAAAACTGATTCCCAACCTATTTTTAATTCTATAAAGTATGTATTTTAACTGAAATAGATCGTTGCGTGTCTTCTGTGTTTGCTTTGAGAGGAAAAGCAGAATGGTGTATAATTAAAACTGGGTTTTGATTGATGGAATGTCATGATGAGCTAAATGATAGCATCACGATGTCATTCTGAGCAATACAAAGAAGTGTAAAATGCATGTATTGCTCCTGCATGTACTTGGTACTTTGTATTAGTTTGCGATAGCACAATATTTTATAATAGCACAAATCAGTGTGGGAGGGGGGTAGGATATTTTTCTCTGAGAAGGTCTACAGTTTGATGGAAAAGTGGCTGAGCTTTTACTGTTCTGAAACTGTATTATATACCTCTAAAATTCTGTATTATGATTAGTGCTATAGAATAACTGCTAAGATACCTGAAAATATTTTCCAGTTTACACAGATGCAGTTGACAGTAATTGTATTATTGTATAATTCCATCATTTTATATATATGTGTAAAAAACCCACAAACTTTTAAATGAGAGAAAATTATAATTCCTCCCCTCGACAAAACAGAAAAATCCCAAATGCAGCATACTATTGCACCCTTACTTTTTTTATCTTACTTTATCTTTAGAGCATTAGTATGTGAGCAAAGGGGGGACTTGATCTCTTATCTAATAAAAAGAAAATACCTAACAATTTTTTGGGTCTCCCATGCTTCTGAGAGACCTACAGGAAAAACGAAATGGGAAGTAAACTGGGAAGGGAAGAGTATCAAGATCAGATGTTGTTGGGATACAGAAATCTTAAACAGAAACGATAGCAATAGTTGATACATCATTTTTCAGACATATCATTTTAAACTTACATTATTCTGGGGTCTTTTGTTGGCCTCACAGTCGTAGTTATGTTAGCTGCCCTCCTTTAGAAGAGTTTCCTGTTTTAGAAATTAAAATTCACTTGTTGGAGTTAGTGATGATTACCCCATTAAAGCTGATAGAAATTTTAAATGCCCTTCTTACCATGCACGACAACCCAGACCTTCACAAAGACCAGGTGCAACCCAAGGAACAGTCCCATGCTTCCCACTGATAGTTAGGAAAAGCTAAAAATCCCAATAAGGCAGTTCTGTTTGTTCTAAATAGTAAAGTGGTCTATTTGGTCCTGTCATGGAAGGCTGGATGTCTGAATAGGTAAGAATTAATTTAAAACTATTAATCAACTGATAATAACTAAATTTCACACAGCTTTGATGAGCCTCAGCTTTTTAAGAATTAGATCGCTTCAATGATAATAAAATTGTTGAGGTCTGTCCAGACAGCTTTCCACAGTATATCTCAATTTAAGTATTTTAGTGCTTTATTGCAGAGTTAGTCCTTTCATGATTAGTGGTTTATCCATTTGATTCAACTCTGAGGAAAATGCAAGGCAAATTAGAAGAGGGATGAGATTACTGTGCTGGATTGAAAGTTTTGAAATCCAATTTTCAAATAATTGAAAATGTAGTGATTGGAAGCTAGGACGCTTTCTGAAACAGATTAAATACTTAAATACATAAAGGTACTATAAACAAAATTTATCTAGGCATAATAAGTAAAATGGAGAGGGAGGGTAGGCCAGCCATTCACCCTAATACAAATTTTAGTGGAGCAAAATGAATCCGTATTAAGAACTACTGGTTGGTAAGAAAGATCTACAATGAGAGTGAGAGGATCATTATCGGTCGATATAGTGCATTACTTCTTAGCGCAGGCTACTGCAGCTTACACCAGAAAAGACTGAAAAAGCAACATTGCCTGCCAACTAACACACCAACAATACTCAGAACTGCAGTTTTTGTGATTCTTCACTCTCTCCTTTCCATGGGAAGTGAACAGATTTAAAAAAAAAAAAAAAAGTTGGTTTCAAGAACATTATGCTACTTTCAATCTATTAAAACTATTGCTATTCATCAAATAAAGATATTGAAACAGCAGCTAAGGCAGTGCCTGTATCTTGGAATGTACTAGATTTTTTGTATTATCTTGGGAAAATCTCTCCATGCTATTTTTCCTGGTTCCACAGCTATGTATTTACAAAGGTGTTACAGCAAGTGCTGTGGAAAATCATGTGGGTATAAACTGTATGAATTAAGGCTCACAAGTGCAGATTACTAGTAATAGATTGCTAGATTATTAATCATATATTGCTAGTAATAGCTTACTCATTAAATATGTTAAAATCATTAGAGAGCAGGAAGAAGGCTAAAATGAAAACCTAGCAATGTCGGAGTTGTTATCTGTGCAGCACCTACTTTGAAATCCTAGTTTAAGCAGGGTTGGATGTAGTCTTAAAAAGGTAGAATGCAGATTGGTCTGTGTGCGCTGCGTGATGAAGGTGCTTCTGGCGATCCGAGCTGATCCAAAATGTTTACAGAATTCGAGTGTAGAATAGAGGAGAAGGAAAATCATAGCTCTGTGAACTCATCACTCAACTCGGGCTCATCTAGATGGCTCTGTTGGCATGTTAGATATCTGTTCACCTAGAAGAGAGTGATGGATCATGGTGAAAAAGAAGAGTTGTGATACCAGCTCTGTCAAACTCTTTACTTCATGAAATATAGATGTGACTGAAGTCTTAATTCCATTTGTGTTTCTGTTGTTTGGTTATTTCTTGTGGCTTTTCTTTGGAAATTACTATGTGAGATTTATACAGTATCCTCTGAAAGAAGGATATCTATTAACTCTACAAACATTTTAATTTTTAGAAAAAATCACTTTCGTAAATTTATATTAGAAAAAGTAGGTTGGAAAGTAATCTGTATCTTCGCTTTTCCTGGCAAAACTTGTATTTCTATGCCACATGTGTAATGCATTTAAAATTGGTAGATGTTTAAACCTAACTATTGACAGTGCATCTTAAAACACTATGCTGCATTCATTTCATGTTGCTTTCAAGCTGTGACTATGGAAAACAGTTTGTGCTGGAGGTAAGGTTCTTTCTATCAGGCAAAATAAACATTTCCATTCATAGGAGTCTCTGAAACTCAGCAGTCTAATGCAGAAAGTTGTCAGGAATATTATTCTTCAGCAAAGTTGGGTGTGAAAGGTCCCACCTGCTGGCATATTGGACTTTGTGTATTAAAAAGTTTGATACTGTTTAACACACTTTTTTCCCTCATCTGTGACAAGAAGGCAGTCCTGGGAAGCACAGGGGCTACCATGTAGATACTTCACAGGCAGAGGAGCACAGAAAGTCTCTTGAACAATTGAAGGATTGTAGGATGGTGTGTAAATTTAAGCAGCAGCGTTCTCTCTTTCTTCAAAAAGTGCTTCCATGGTTGCTCTGTGCAGTTCTAGTGATTGTCTGGTTTTCCCTTTCATTTTGTCCATGTAGAATACCAACGTTGGCTTAAACCTGTTTGTTTTGCACCTGAGCTAAGTGGTGTGTTGGTATAATTGCGTTACGGTACCGCTTACACTCTTTGCCTACCAACTCAGCCACACGTGTAACAATTTCATCATCCCTGTTTGTCACCACAAGGTTTTTTGCGCTGTTAGAATTACTTGTAAACGTTAGAACCTTCATTGTCTTTCACACAGAAATACTTGTGTGCAGGCTAGAATCAAGACAGACTGGATGATTGTAAGCAATCTTTTGATTTCATTGTATCATGTACAAATCTGAGCATTAGCATAGAAAGGGAGGGGAATCAGACCTTCATTACATATTTTTAAGCACCTTACTTGGATCTCGTATGAAGATAGGTCTAAAATAACATCAGCAATGCCAGCATAACCACACTTAGGTGAAATCAGTGCAAATGAAAACCTAATCTGTGGGTATTCTAGAGGGAAAATAAAAGGATCATTCTGTATAAGACGTTTTTGAAAAGTAGAGAAGAAATATTTCTAAAGGAATGCGATATATGGCCTATTAGAAAATATTCTGAAAATCTGGGAATAAACAAAAGTAGACTAATTTTTCTGTCTGTACAATTGACTCTGTGTGTATAAGAATAACTTATTTTTATTGAAGTGCCATCTAAGAAATATGGCCAGAAATTCATATTTATTTAAATCCAATTCTGTTGGAATATTGGTTTTACTAATTTTCAGGAAAGAACTTTTATTGATTTAATTTCTAAAGGAGACTACTATACAAAGAAAGTCAAATATATTCAAGAATGTGAGGGAGTGAACTCAGGCCATGCTTTTGAATAGAATTTGTCTTAAGAAAGCTGAAAGTGTTCGGTTTTGGTTTCATAACACATCAAAATATGCTAATATTGGAAGGTGGGGTTTGGATAACATATATGATGGAATACATTGGAGAGGTGCATCTGTAGGACAAAATTAATATATAGTAAAAAGCAAAAATGGGATGATGTAAAGAAAGGGGTTTTTTGCCTTTTCAATGAAAACAGTAACCTGGGTAGTGTTTCATCATTTGTTAGGCAAGAGTACTGATGTCATTTATATCCAATCCAGATATTACATCTTGTTTGCAATTCCTACCATCTCTTTAAACTCCACATGCAAGTTACTTTATTGAAATTCTGACTAAACTCTGGGCTTCAAGACTCTAAGGAGAGTAAAAAAAAAGAAAAGTCCACACATGCTTGCATTCAAATAATTTCTGAAAGTGTGATAGATGTCAGTCTTCCTGAATAAAGAAAGCTTAATGGAACCATGGAATGTGATTTCCTGGGCAGCCTGTCTGTCTTTGCTGTTGTAGAAAAAAAAAATTAAAGAAGCTGGAATCAAAATCTCCCATTCTTCATAATTCAAAAATTGCAAGGTATTAAATAATTCTAGCATAATTCTCTCATATTTAAAAAAACCAATCACATTCTAAAAAATAGTTTAAATTACTCGCTAATCATTATGACACTACACAGTTATCTGTAATGCATCTATCTTAGTGACGTCTGGGGACTAAACAAGGTAGCAAGAGCAAAATTAAAAAGTAGAGCATTAATATTTTAAATGAGAGCAAAATGAAGCAAAAAAGAAGTTAAGTAGTAAAAAAAGCCAGAACGGATGTAGAAGAGTCAAAAGGAAACAAAGCCTAAACTAAAACTATGAACATCGAGAGTGATGAGAGATGCAGATTTTCTAATAGGGTAAGAGAATTTATCATAGCCAAGATAAATAGTAAAACATGCAGGAGAATGATATGCAGTTGGGAAGGATTATAAAAAGCCAAATGATAACACAGTCTGAGCATATACGGTTTAAAGAAAATAAAGGAAAATCATGGTAGGTAAATTTGCTTTTTTCCAAAAAAGTTGATTGGAAGCAATCTAGACAAATTTGCTTTCAGCTCTTTTGTTGTTTGATGTTGTAGAACTGGTGTTTGAAAGCGGGTCCATGGAGGACATTAACGTTATTACTGTGTGAAATGAAGTGGGAAACAATTGTGCTGGAGCCATTTCCCCATTTAACAGGTGTTCACTAAATCTGTCTGTCTTCTGTTTGTCTGCACTCTGAATGCTGTGCCTGGGCACTCCCTGTAAAACGGTGCTCTGAGGGACACTGTTGGAAAAGTATTAAGAATTTTGATTAACATGGGAAAATCGCATCATGAGCTCAGTATAGGTAAGGGAGAAAAAAAGTTTGAAAGCCATGGCAGTTTCTCACTCGCTTTACTAAGAGCTACAGTCTGTGATTGGAAGTTGCTTTGCAAAGAAATATTGCAACTTGTTCCTCCTGTAAGGTGAACTAATGATGGTCAGGACCATACAACAGAATGTAACAGCGAGAGACCTGGTAGGATATGGTGGTGTTGGATTCGTTTCAGTGTTGTCTAAGATTTATTTATAGATAATATGTGAAAATATGCTGCTAAATTGGAATTTGATGAGTAGTTTGTTCTAAATAAAGTATTTGTAATATAGTCAGAATGCAGAGAAGTTTCCATCCTAAGTATTGGAAAAGAAAGTGAGGTTTTGGTAACATTTGCATACGTGGAGCTGTGGAGAAATAAACGGAGAAATTGTGGTCTTGAGCTGAAGTAGGGGAGGGGTTGAGAAAACATGGCCATCTGTGCCCTATATGGAAGGATACAAAAAAAGTCAGCTGAGGCTTTGCTTTCAGTGCTTTTCCCTGGCAAGACTCCACTTTTTGAAAGCCTGGGATGAGGGACTGTAATGTTGCTAAAACCATCTGGGGTACAGACAAAGCTTATGACCATGATACGAAGGTAGGAAAAACCCTAGTATGAGGAAAGAGTTTCCTCTTCCTAGAAGAGAGGAGAATAAGAAAGAGCGTAATAAAAGTGTACAATATAATGAATAGTACTGAGAAGATGCATCAGGAAATTACATTCCCTATATCATAACATAAGGATCTAAAGGTTGTTAATGAAATGAAAAATTAAAATTTGCTACAAGGTGTTTTTCAAAGAGTGTATAATTAGACTCAGGAACATTAAGAATAACAAGAGGAACCAGAAAAGGGCTGTGTATGTTTATACAAATAGAAAGATATCTAGTTTGTTAGGCACTACAGAACATGCAATATGAAATACAAGACCTTAGATGCACTGGTTAAGACAAGAGCTAGAGGAATATAAGAGAGTTTAATGAGAGAAACAGTACCTCACCTCTTCTTGCTCTAATAAATAGAAGTGTCTTTTTCTTGACCATATCAAATGAATGAAGCTTTAGTCCTCTACAACAGATTTTCTGGCTTTATAGAAAGGAAAAGCTGAAGATGTAGTTCCAAAATGTAGGACACTTGCAGGTATGTAGCTGAGGCAAGTCCCCCATCACTTCTTCCTATCCCTCACCACTTTTCCCCATCTGTGTCTTTGTTCAGGAGCGAATGTTCGCGAGGCTGTACTTTAAACTAGATCACTGAAGTGATATGAAAAGGCCTTGTTTCTAACCTAGGTTATTATTTTAGTGACCTGATTTACAATATTGCTCTACCAGTGGTGGCATTGGCACAAATAATGGCAGAGTAAGCTGCAATGCAGTGCAAGTACAGACATTTCGGAGTGGAACCTTCTAAAAGTATTTTCTCTGTCAAGGTTGGTATCTCATTAAACCACAGTCAGCAGCATGGACTCGTAGAGCTAGACAAGCTCTAGCTAGCTGGGTTTCTGGTCTTAGTTTAACTATAGCAGCATGGTGCTCTGCAGGGAGTGTCATACCACTGCTTGCGGAAGCGTCGCGTCAGGCTCGTGATGATTATGCGCTTTTGCAAAAGCAGTGGGTGGAAACTGATGGAAAAGGTTGCTGCACCCTAGCCCATCTGCTCAGCATCAACCTCCTGCTAGATGTTCCTTCACATCTGCCAGTTGTTACCCTTTAATTGAAAGTTCAGGTATAGCCCTTTTGGTTTAAGGAGAGGCGAAACTATAGCCCATCAGTCAAGCAGGAGAATGTATTTAGCAAAAGAAATGCAGGCTTTTGACAATCAAGGTCATGCTCACTTGAATAATAAATGTACTGGGCAGTCGGTTTGTTCGGGCAGATGGTTGGTCCACCCTTAAATAATCACGGACTGGGAATTCCTTTTCCAGTTCCTCTTTTTGGAGGAATTCAAGCAAACCTAAATCTCTTGGGTTGTAATTTTTACTCTCAAGCTTTATTAGTTAAAAGGGTACACATGCTAGCTGCAAGGTACCCCTTTAAGTACTTACTTGCTGATCTATGGAACTGCATTAGTAGAATTTGTGAGGTATATAGTCAACTACAGAACCAAATCCAGTAAAATACCAGTTTTAATTTCCTTACTTCGTTCTCGAATAGCTACAGATACCATATACTCTGCAATTTAAACCAATGTAATTGTTCCACTTCTGAGGCATACAAGTTCCCTCTGAAGTAGAGGACTAAGTAAAAACACCACAGCTAGAATTTCTCATGCTTGTGCTCACCTGACCTTTTCCAGGTTAGTTAAACTAGTTAAAAAATGTTTTAGCTGCCTGTCCTGGTTCAGTTTGACTGAACTATGTTAGGGAATCCTCATTTGCTAGTGTCTGAAGCAGATCTGAGGCATAGCAGCTTTTGGCAGAGGGGAGGTCTAGCAAGCAACAGAGGGCAGGTATAGCTTCCATTAATGTAGCTGCCTTGTAGGAGGATGTTGGGCTTTATGTCTATAGAGAGATAAGGTTTAGGTAACTCAAAGAAGGCTCTAGAAAGAAGCTAGCCTGGCTTATTTCTTTTTGGAAGTAGTTTTCTTTTCTGCATCTTAAATACTAAAGTTTCAAAATGAATCTCCACTTATTAATGGTATGAAATCTATCTGTCCCTCAGCATTTTCTTTTTCTTTTCATTCTGAAGTTTTATTTCCTCTTTGGATTTTATTTAGGTAGACTAGTATTGTTTATAAAAAGCAACAGCTTGTAAAGCAAGATTAACAATATTAATAATAGCAAAAATATAATTGACATTCAAATAGGTCATAAGCAGACAAAATTCTGCATAGATAAAGTGACATATATACTCTTGTGAGGTTCTTTGTGTTTGTCCTTGTCCAAATGGGTAGGATTTCTCTAAGCCACAGTTTTAGAAGAAATTTTGGAACCGATCCAAGTTAGTTGTTAGAGTTTTTTCAATTAATTTGGAGGAAGTTGATTAAAAATATTAGGAAACTCAAATGGTTTTAGTTTTGCAATGTGTAGACTGAAAGTAAGGCTGGACATTTAATTTATAATGTCTTTATTTTTAAGTAATAAAAAATACAACATTATCCATTGTTTAAAGGAAAAAAAACCAAACCCGACAAAACAAAACTTGTGTAACTGTTTTGGGGTTGTTCCAAACAGTATACTTAGAATAAAATAGTGCAAAGTTTCCTGTTTCTAAAAATTGATGAAAAAAATGTTACAAGTATGTAGCAGAAGAGTCCGTAAGGGCAGTGAAGCCTCCTAATTGTTACTGACATTATCTCTTGCCATCTGCTTTCTGAGGCAGAATAAGAACTTTGTAATGAGGATTAGGAATGGAAGATGCTGAGAGCATGCTCCAAGAGTTGCTGGAGTGTTCTCTGCTTTCATAATAAATCACAGAATAACTTTTTTTCGTAATAGTTTTTTCATACATTTTGCCTACACTAATATAAATAAAGAACTAAATTTTGCTGCATATTCTGATAGGGCTATTTTCTTTATAGTCAGTTAATTCATTAAACCTTTCTTTGAGATACTAAAAGCACATGAAGTAGCCGTACTGCAGTGGACTTGGATGTCTGCACCGTCAGCATCTTCCCTTCAGACTGGTGCAAGCACATCATGCAAGCGCACCCTTGGGCTGTGCATACACCAGAATTAAGCTACGATTACAGTCCATTCCAAAGCTGCATACAAACACAGCTCACATCCACAGCTTCTCTGAGCCTAGTTTTACTGCTAGTGTGGGCAGATCCCAGCCATTCTCAGATTTTTAGCAGATTGTGTTTCTCCCTGGCTTTACACATGTTTATTGATCTCTATCCCAGTTGCACTTTGCCCTGTATGCCTTAGTGGTTTAGAATAAGTTTAGAAGAGAGCAATGTTCAGATTAATTCTTCCAGGTTTGGATGTTTCTCTCCCAAATAAAGCGAGAGGTTATTTTATTGTTGTAACCACGGGTGACCACTTTATGGAAAATTTTGCTATCTGTTGAGATTCTTCCCATGGCACATGTCATCTAACCTGATTATGACCCATTTATAGGCCCTTGTACCCAAGGTGTGAGTAGTGTGCTGACTTGTGTTGTTCTAGCTACCACTTAGGTATGGTGGTTATGTAGAAGACTGCCGTGAGCTGGGCTGTGCACTAGAAATGAGTAAATTCCATGTACTTAAGGGTCAATTTTATTTCTGGCTAGATCAACACAGTCATATTAGCTCAATTTTTATATTCGATACTCTAAATCCTGCTGATTTTGATTTGATTTATACACCTTTCTGCTGCAGCATCTATAAACATTATCATCAATTTGGTTGAGCTGGTGATGGGCAGGCATGCTAGAGGATCAGATAAAACCACCTGGCAAGCTGGGTCTCACCATGGCCTGCCAGATGGCCATCTCCGTTATATGTCAGTTTTCTCGCTTCCCTAACAAGAGTAAGACCCAATGCAGGAGGAAGGTAAGGAATGTATTCCATTGGTATTCCCTGAAGTGAGCTGTGGGGTTTCCTAGAGATGGATGCTTCTTTCTTAATCACACGTCTTTGACTGAAAGAGTCACCTTTCTCCTGATCCTTTTATCATGAGGTTTAATATGTTATGAGAAGCGAGAGAGTAAGTAAAAAAACCTCAACTAGTGTCCAGAATTTACTTTTGCCAGTTATGAACTGCAATGAAATACTACATATAGGGGTTTTCAAGTCCAAAGTCCATGTTCTGCAAAGAGGCTAGAGAAGGTGGTAGCACATGAATAGTGAAAGAGGAACTTAGTGACAGAAAGCTGTGATACAGGCAGAGAAGCAGAGAATTTCACAAGAAACTAATGAGAAATTATACTGAGGAAGCAACAGAATAGCCAGAATTGTTCAGTTCTTCTGGGGCTTTTTGTGTTACTACCTGTAAATACAAAAATGACAGGGATATGGGAGGGATTGATAAATGAAGATGGCTTTAAAGTCTCCAGTGGAGATCCTAATTCAGGAACCTAAAATGAAATCTATTTGATATCTTCCTGAAATCTTAGGTTCATATATTAGGTATGAAGTTTGTAGTGAGACCTGGTGTCAGCTAGAAGATTCTTCCTCTGGGCTGCCTGGGGAAGTGGTGGAGTCCCCATCCCTGGGGGTATTTAAAAGCCGGGCAGACGAGGTGCTTAAGAACATGGTTTAGTGGCGGAATGGCAGTGTTAGGTTAGTGGTTGGACTTGATGATCTTAAAGGTCTTTTCCAACCTAAACGATTCTATGATCAACGCAACTCCTTTGGTTTCCACAAAGGACTCATTCCTGAAGTATCTTCTTTTAAAAAATGTGCAATTCTTGTAACAAATAAGTATGGGAAATGTAAATGCTGCTATTAATTTTAACAAGTAAATTTTGGACATAAAACGTCTCATGATGGCATAACAAGCTGGGATTTTATTCTCATTAAAAACCTTTGCGTAATCTTACCAACAGAATGACTGTTGCAGCCTCTTACATGTTCTACATGATGTGAAAACACTAAAAGTGATAATCATATAGTCTTACGTAGTTTAAAAACAAAAGCCACCCTGACAAAATGTAGAACTTAATTTGTGGATCCCATATACTGTGATTATCTAGTAATACCTTCTGAATGCATTTACTACTAAGATGAATGTAGCCTTTTTTCATTGTCCTTTAAAATTCTGGTTTGGATTTGAAATGTTAGGATCTGTGAAACTAAAATTCTTATTTTCAGAAGTTGGTTATATTTCTATAATATTTTAATAGAAAATCATAGTGGACTTCATTAACAGAAAAGGTGACTGAAAGACTTGGCTTTTTTAATATGGTGTTTGAGAACAGAACTGTCCCTCTCACTTATCTGATCACTTCATGCATGTTAGCTTTCTATCATTCAAGCAGTGGGGTGTAAGCAAATTTCAGGAATTTTTAATGTTCTTGGAGTAGGCTGTACATTTGTGACCCAAGGATTAGTAGATAGAGGGTAATACCTCTTAATTTGGGGTCATGAATGCTTAGCGGTCATGTGCTGACCTTACAGTCATTACATGTCTGAATTCACATCATTCAGTTGTTTGCTTTGGTAGCTGAAGGGCCTTTCCACAAAGCCAGCAATAGGAAAACATTAAGAAAGTGTATTTTCGTTGTGAATTCTTTCAGAACGATGCTTCTATCCTGCCTACTGCTTTGTGGTTTTTAATGAGTTTAGAAATCAACTGCAGATTGCATAGAGACCTGTTCATACACTGTATCGTACAACTGAAGTGGTCCTTTTTTCTCTCTTTGTAGGGTTTATGGAGTAAGTTCATGGACTTAAAGTGCTTGAAAAACAAATTGAAACTGTACCTGTATCCCATGGATACATTTCCCTTTAGCTTATGCCTTAACACGTAGTCTCTAAGTAAATGATCACATGCTGCTATTGTTCTGGCTGGATTCGCTCTACAAGATGAACAGGGCTCATGAAATAAGTTACTCAGTAGGTTTTTTTTTCTCCATACTGTTACATTTATATAGCTTCAAACCCTATTTATTGCATGCTGTTTGAACCCTGTTCTGAAAACAGCATCCTCTATGGCCTTTACTTTAATATTGACTCTGTAGTGTCTGAATCATCCACAAACATTAATAGGTTTATTACCTTTACATGACCTTCTGTTGTGGTTTAACCTGGCAGGCAGCAAAAGACCAGACAGCCACTTGCCCACTCCTCCCACCCTGGCAGTGGGATGGGGGCGAGAATTGAAAAAAAGTAAAATCCGTGGATTGAGATAAAGACAGTCTAAACTGCAGGGGAAAAGAATAACAATAATAATAATAATGGTAAGAGAATATACAGAATATACAAAACAAGTGATGCACAATGCAATTGCTCACCACCTGCTGACCGATGCCCAGCCCATCCCCAAGCAGCAATCACTGTCCCCCGGCCAATTTCCCCGAGCATGATGTCCTATGGTTTGGCATAGCCCTTTGGGCAGTTGGGGTCAGCTGTCCTGGCTGGGCCCCCTCCCAGCTTCTTGTGCACCTGGCAGAGCAGGGGAAGCTGAGAAGTCCTTGACTGGTGTAAGCCCTGCCTAGCAACAACTAAACCATCAGTGAGTTAGCAGCATTCTTCTCATACTAAATCCAAAACACAGCGCTATGCCAGATACTAGGAAGAAAATTAACTCTGTCCCAGCCGAAACCAGGACACCATGAGGAAATTGTATTCTTTCTATTTTATAAATGCAGAGGAAGCTAAAGGTGGTGATCTATCATCGCTACTAATTATGGGTGTCTATTTTGAGGTGGTGACATTTTTCAGAGTATTAAGCATTCTGTAAATTCTGAAAGAAAAGACAAAATGTTGGTTTTAATTTGGGTCAGTTCTCATTTGTTTTGCCATTCAGCCCAAGAAATAGTTGTGTTTGTATAACTGGGTATCAAGAATGACTGGCTAGAAATAGTGTGACAGGGCAGAAGCTGCTTAAGTCAGTACTGCAGCTGAAACCTCAACAAATCTTACCTTGACCATGAAGTATGGTGAAAATAATCATGGAACTAATCGCATTTTGAGAAACCTTCGTATCAAATTAGGTACCCCCCCCCCAAATATAGATTGACTAATGAGTACTTGTAAACAAGGTTGGTATAGTTAATTTTGAATTAGGTGGCAGTCCTATAGCAGAGAAGAAATCCAGCTTTCTGGGAAAAGTTGAGTTTAACACAAAAGTATTTTCTCTTTTAAATGTCTTAAAAAAGTAATGTAACCACTCTGTGGAAAAGGAGACATGGAACTCTCTTCTGGTCCCAATGTGCAAAAGACTAGGGGGCTTTGATATAGATCTTACCAGTCTTCCCCTGACACAAATAAATGGACTCTGGATTTTCAGTATTATTTATCTTTTGTTTACATGGAGATACCAATTTGTTTATTTATGTCCAGTATGATTATTTGGCATTCCATGAAATGACAGGGAAAGGGAAGATTGCTCTGAAGGCCAATGTGCTATCAAAGTACATTGCCAAAAAATTGACAAAGATCCTGTAGTTCCAAGGATTTTGAAGTTATGTTTTCTCTTAGATATGCCATTTCATGTGTCTTGCTCTTAAACTAAGGTGAAGTACTCAGTATACTTCCCTTTTTTCCATAATGGGTTAGACATACAAGAAAACATATGTAAATATGGCTTGGTAGATTTATTTATTTTCTTTCTAACAGAGTATGTGAGGTTGGTTTGTTTTGATGGATAAGGTGGGAAAGAATTGGTTACATATTTTCAGAAATTTCAAGAGAGACCAGAAATTCCTCTTAGGTGGGAGTGGATGGTTGTTTTGTAGTAGTCTACATAAAGGATTTTGATTTTTCCAAGAAAAATCTGGAATTTATCACTCAGAATAAGTAATGTGCAACAGGGCAAAAGAGGGTACTCTGAGACTTATGCTGTCAGTTACGTGTTTTCTTGGATGAAATCTATTTTATTGCGTAGAAGTATTCAGTAGGCTTCTATTAACAGCCACAAAACCTGCCAGGACAGAGGAATTGAAAAAGATAATGAATCTGCCAGACCCTACCTACAAAGGTGAATGTTCCACCAGAAATCACATTACCCTGGAATTCCTGATTCTTTCAGACTTTCAGTTTTGTTGGGAAAACTCTTCACCTGCAGCAGTTGAGAGGTCAAAACTGCTGTAAAAATTCCAAGGTCTGTTTCTGCTGCATAAGAAAAGATCTATGGCAGTGACTTGCCAGCATTTTTTTTCTGGGACCCCAATAAAATTTTCCCATGGAAGGTACATTTTCCTATATAGCAAATCTAAGCTGACTGACAGTAAGCCAAGACTTTCCTTAATTACCCTCTGTGGTCTCTTAGAAGTAGTCCATAGACCAAAGGCATCTGCAAACCACAGGTTGAAAACCACTGATTTAAGGAAGTGGCAGTAGTTAATTGTTCACGTGTCATTGTTAAAATGAGCATCAATTCAGTCTTGTGATGAACTGTCTTTTTGCTGCGACGGGCGATTATGGTTTTGTAGTGGTATAATTGCTAGTCTAATAGAGGTAACTAAGGTTAACAACAGAGATAAGTAAATATCATAGAATTATTTCCTGCCTTTATCCTGGTGAGCTAGCAAATATATTAACAAGTCCCAACAAACCTCCAAATTTATTATGCCCTGAAGGAGGGCATTTGAGCTCTACTAATACAGGACAGATCG
This sequence comes from Egretta garzetta, assembly GCF_000687185.1. Taxonomy (NCBI): domain Eukaryota; kingdom Metazoa; phylum Chordata; class Aves; order Pelecaniformes; family Ardeidae; genus Egretta; species Egretta garzetta. Next base: position 3,639,135 of record NW_009260413.1, on the reverse strand, counting down.
CATGCCAGATAAGCCCTAGTAAACATAACTTTCAGTTGATAGTTTGTTTTCGCAGGATTATCCCCTTAAAACTCATGCAGGATTTTGGATGTGTAAAGAGCTATAGAAGCTTTTATTAACCATCATAATTCTAAATATTTTACTTGTTGATACTGAATGTGGACCTGTATGACATAGTAGCTTTGGTTGGTTGAAAAATAGTGCTGATGGTAAATTGTGAATGAGTCTGTGGTCTGCAAAAATAGCTGTAATAAATTGTAAGGTATGTGTTGTGCACGGTCATTTTCCAAACAATTTTTGAGTTGTTTCAGCCCAGAAATGAGGCCTTTTCTGTTACTGAATAAAAATGAGTTTATCAGAGTGGAGAGGGATATGTGGCTACAGCTATGTTTGATAGCTTTACTCCTTTAGCAAATGTTGAGATTGACAAAAAAAAAAAAAAGCAGAAGAGCAGGTAGATATAATTGACTAGTAAGTGCATCTAACTTCAGGTGTCATTCTCACATATGTGACATGCTGGCAGCACCTCTGGGCACAGGCTAAATTCCGATTTGTTTGGGGCACAGAAACCTGTGTCTTGCAAGCCATCAGAATGGAGGAGAGCGTTGCGCCATCCCCCTGGTTAGGCAGTCACCGTCCCAGGCACTGAGCCCCTGGGCAGCTGTGGAAGAAGTAAACTCTGTTTGATTAGTACAGCACGAGAAGTAAACCGTCTTGCAGGTGACTGTTTACAGCACTCGGGTCGATGCTTGCTGTTACAGAAAGCCCAAGTGGTTTTTGCTTCCCTAGGAATGAGGCTCAGGTCCTAGGAAGGCTGCTGGGCACCCAGCCTCTTGGCGGCAGGTATGGCCATTTTTAGTGCTCCTCCAGACATTGCAGAGGATAATCAAAACAGTGGTGGCATGTAATTTACTCCAAGGCATTTCATTATTTAGATGGCTGTGGAATGACCAAATCCAACTGGTATGCAGGTGGTGATCTGGTAGTTTTGAAGCAGATGCAGTTTTATAATGCAGGTTTCAGTTCATATACTGGAATGACTTAAAACAGCTATATTTTTTTTCCCAGCAAGCTATAAATGAGTCCTTGGTTTGCAGTTGTATTCAATTATTTTAAACCTATTTACAATGTATTCTATTGTAAAGCTATGACCTTTGATCTCCAGAATGGGCGCATGTCTTTTGTGGGAAGCAGGAAGTCTCGGGGCAAGTGACACTTGCAGTGCAGTTTATTTTACTTCGACTTTGATTCCCCTCCTCCCCCCTGTTTCTAGAACTGAAGACAAATTTCTGTTTCTATTGGATTATAAACAGGTTCTGGATAGCTTCAGCTGCTGCATAGTGCAGTGATATTTTAATTTGCTGGGTAGACATGTTTACTGTGTACTGTGTAGTTTATGAGTGTTACCATAAATGAGGTAATCTTGCATCTTGGTTTCCATGTGTGAAACATTACATGAGCTAATGCAGCTGCACCACTGCTTGCTAGATATTAGTAGACTTTATTTGGACATAAAGTTTATACTGAACTGCTTTAAATATTTGTGCTAAAACTGGTAGTGCTGCTTTTTTAATGTGTTTTATATGACACTGACGGATGCCAAATTTCACAAAGCAACGTAAGAATGTATAGCGGATTGCTGCTTTGTGCCCCATTGTTCTCAGTAATGGAGATTCCAGAGTGAAATAAAATTAATGGCAAAATTTTTAATTTATGTTCCGTTAGTGTTTCAGGGACTGCTTCATATTAAACATACATAGGAACGGTAGCTGCCTAGTGTACTGTAGCAGTCCTAAAAACATGCACGTTCCCTCCAAAATCTGGATGTGGAATTTGAAGTGACACATGTGGCTTGTGAGAATACGGAGAGAGAAAGTTGATTTCTGCTCAGTGTTTGAAGGAACATGTAAAGATTTTTCCGTAGTTGAGTTTTACCTACCAGAATCCTTGAGTCACTGTGATTTTTAGAAGTCTATGATTTTAGCGTCTATGGCCATATTCTTTTTACTTAATTAAAAATATCGCACATTTTCAGTTTATGTAGCTAGTTAGGAAGGTGAAAGCTGTGATACATAGTAAGCTATAAAATATGTCAGTGTATTTTGCTAACTCAAGTATTAACACTTGCATGTAATTTCTTGGGCTGAACTTAATTTACGTTATTTTTTGTAAGTCAGAATAATGGAAATCTGGATAAAGTACATTTAAAAAGACACTAAAAATTGTTTTGTATGATTAAGTACTTAAAACTACTAAAGAAACAGGTATATATATATTTTTTTTATAAGCAACTTTAAAAGGGCCTCCTCCTGCTGACTGTGTGTTCTGAAGACGTCCAACGTTATCTCATACTTTTCTTAAAATAGAATTGGAAATTATTGTTACAACTTCTTCTTTTTAAGATAACATCTGTTTCGTTATGGAAGTTCATCTTTAAGCACTTACCGGGAAAAAGTAACCAGTTCAGTGAGCAGCGGGATTGCTGAAACCTGGTTTCTGACATGTGTGTGTCCTTTGCTTCTTACCCTTCATCCCTTAGCAGTAATTTCAGCTTCTCCTAAAAATTCCTTAGGGCACTGCAACCGGAGAGGCACCACCGCTTTTGGTGGCTGCCAATGAACTGGCCAGCATGCAGGTACAACCAAACGGATATTAAGGATACGTACAGCCTGGCTTTCCCTTTGGGGGTGTGTGTGTGTGTGTGTGTCTGTTTACCCCTCTTGCCTGTGTCTTGACCGTGGATTTTCTGAAAAGCCATACAAATGGAATTCCCTTTGAGACTTTTACCCATCTTTCAAATCTGCTTGAAATAATCCAGAGATTTCCATGTTACTAAGGAATGGACAAACAGAAGAACTGTAAGGAACTTGGCACCTAAGGCTGATTTCCTTAGGGAACAGAGTTAAAAATCATATCTGAATTCAGTATTTTAAGTCCTTATGGTTCCTGCGTTCCTTTGTAGCATTTTTTTTTTGTTAGTTTCTTAACTTGTTTTTTACTTGTATGATGGATATTATGGATATTTTTGTTTGTGTGTAAATTATACTTTAGTTTCTTACAGTAATTTTGCTCCTTACATGTATTAGTCATTATGATGTGTCTAATTAGAGGGATGTGGAGTTATTTTGTGCAGTTAGAAAAAAAATGACTGCGTGGCATGGTTTTGATTTTGTGTCCAAACTTACGGATTTTCTAAAGGGGAAGTCTTTGGGATTTAGGTATTAAAAAAGGAGAGGCTTTCTGTATGTATGGAATTAATGAAGTCCTTATAACAGAAAACAAGTTTTTGAATTCTGACTGTTGCTAGTATTTTCATTTAATACCCCTGTGTGTGCTGAGATTAACGTAAGGCTTAATGTAAACTTAGTTGCTTGTTTTCATATTTTTATTAATTACGTGCCTTTTACTAGGTGTATTAAACAGTTTGTTTCCCTGAAGTGGTCCAGCAGCTGGAGGGCCTTTGAAAGTGTTCGTTAGTGTACGTCTCACTCAATATAATGCGAACCCCCCGCTGTTTTATGTAGAAGGATCTTTAGGTTATATAGTGAAGTTAGTCTACAATCCCTTTTTAGTCCTAGTTTCCAGTAAACCCTTTCTTTGAGGTTTTTCCATTTTTAATCTCCGGTAAACCAGGCTTTCTCACTTTAAATTTTGCCATAGTTTGTTTTTCCTTAAGCAGTTGCTCTTGAAAGTGTAAGTTTGCAGGAGTCTAAGCCTTTATCATTTATTAGTTTCTAAAGCAGTTTTCTAATTCTGTGGATAAAAGGTTGAAAATATGGACTCTGAAGCCTCAAATCTTGCTAGGCAAATAAAAATTACATTATTTTTGAGGTCCAAAATTTTTTATAATGATGTTAACTCTTGCGTAACTGGAAAGAATGAATTGTGGCTTTGGGGGGCTGCCAGTGTAGCCCCTCTCTTTCCTCTTCTTGGTTTCCTTGTGCAAACTTACTGAAGGAATGAAGGTCTCTGTCTTAATTCCTCCCTGTTCCCCGATCCCGAGATCGCAGTTCCTGGTCAGGCAGGATTTGTGCCTGACAGAGGATACCACGTTCAGCTGGGATTTACGTGGTGAGGCAGCCACCATCGCCTCCTGATCCTGGTAATTCTGACAGTTCCTAGGCTTTGGCCCGCTTGAAGGCTTTTTGCCCACATGAGTTTTCTGCCGAACTAAATACTAAGCATTACCTTGTAATGCCATCACCTAGTGGCAATGAAATGACTGGAAAACAAACGCTGAAATGCAAGGTGGCTGATGAAGTCTCTGTCCAAAACTGAGTCACAAGCTTTTAAGGAATCTTTTTTCTACCAGCACCTTTTTTTTTTTTCCTTTTGTGCATAGAGTGTGATACTGAATGTCTTACATATATCCTCTGCTCAGGACCAATAAGATAATTGCAATACTTAAAAAAACCCCAACAGAACCACAAATTGATTTTAAGAGCCTTTTACATTTTAGTATTTCTAGTCTTCCAATGTCCAGAAAAATATTTTAGCAACATCTTAACTTTTAATTTTGGGGCAGAAACAGATATAGTTATGTCAAATATGAATCCATACAATTTTAACTGTCATCATGTCTTGCTAATCATGATTTTTCCCAGATACACACTTCCGTTTTCGCAGATAAAAAGTTTTTACTATCTTCCTCTTTATCTGTGTGTGTGTGTGCACACTAAGCTGAATATTTTCTTTGAAAGTTTGTAGGATTACAAATAATCATACACTAAAAATTTCATTTTAGCTCACAACAATAGGGCTTTTCATATGTAATTTGAAGGATAAATCAGTAATTATGCATTTAATTGGCTAATAAATCACAGCACATTTCCCTTATTTTCTGTAGTGCTATGCTAAATCTTTATAATGTGGCCTGGTGAATTTTTGTAAAAAAGAAAACTAAATGTTGTGACATAAATATGCAAAGCCTTCTACGGTGTTTACTGTGTTATATGAGAAGTTCCTGTGATCACATGCCCAGGGATTTTATGGACGTATATTTTAAGGGAGGTATTGAAGTTTCAGATTTTATACTGTATCCTGTATATATTTGGTATGTAAATAACAAGAGGGGAGCTTGCTCAAGCTAAGATGAATTTACAAAAAACCACACAATAGAACTTTTTGAAATACATGTATTTGCGATTCCGATGGCTATAGTATCAATTCTCAGATTTTTATGATTAATTCTGTTTATTTCAAAGTGGCTATTTAGTTGTGTTTTTTCTTTAAAAATGGTGAACAGGGGATTTATTTAAAAGCTTTAAAATTTGAGAAAGGTTTTAGGTAGCAGAGTCTCTGCCTGTCATTTCCATTAACGCTGCAGGTTACGGCAGTATTTCCAGTTTTCATTTCCTTGTGAGATAGGGCGTGGGGTCATTTGATGTTTGTTCTCATTTCGAGGTTGAAATTTTCCAAAAACTATTTCATTAATAAAATAACATCAGCATTGCCACAATTAAGTGATGAATACAGACCAGGTTAGTTACAAGAGGATGAAATGTAGAAGTAGACAAACCTTTTTCTAAGTCACTTCTTGCCCATGGAAAGGCACTGGTCATTTTATTGTTTGCCTGCATCTGAGGAAACTGGAGAGGCTAGTTGTTCCAATAAAAATTGGGATTAACATAACAGATTTACAAGAATTTAAGTCATGAATTACATTAAATTATATACCTAGCAAATTCTGTCATCTCAGTGGCAAGGCTATTATGTAAAACCACTGAAAGTTTTCCTTGAATTATGATTTCAGGAGCAGTTAAGCAGCATTTTAAGACTCTTCCATACATGTACATGTATGCAAACCAAATTTAACTGTTTTTTTAGTTTTTTGTGAGAAGATGACTACTTCATACAGCTTACTCCAGTCCAGCATCCTGTATGCTTTCATTTGTAACATCAAACGGCTGTGGATAGCACATGTTGTCTCACTGATTGTATGCATTAGGACAAGTGGCGAATCCTGACCTGGTCTAAAAGATTTCTGAATAAGATGGAATTTTTCTGTGCATGTATTTCCATGTCACCTGATCCCTGGAATAGCCTCTCAGTATTGCTATAATAGAAGTTTGTTTTGAGAGTGACAAGAAAGGGATTTTTTTATCTAAAACTTTACAATGAATTATTTTATAAAGCAATCTACAGTATTTTGTAGGTGGAGTGACAACAGCAAGATTTCTATTAATATAGAAAAATGTTTCCAAACAGAAAGTTTGGAAGAAGTAGTAGAACACCCTCTATTGTTACATTTCATTTAAAAAAATCCACCTGCATGGTGGCTGCATAAATGTCACTTGGATTTACTGACATTCTGGGGAAAAGGAGTATTTGGAGAATTGAGGGCACTGTAAGCTGAGCGATTAACAAATGGGTTGCCAGCATGACGTTTATAAACGTTTGGAATATTCTGCATTAAGCCCGATGTGCTCAGCCAGCACTGCTCATCCTCTGTGCCGCTCCCTGAATTAAATACAGCAGTAACTCAACAGGACCAGTTAGAGAAGTTCATTTTACTCTGGATCATGTCGTAGTAAGCCAGCACACCCTGTCTGATCCTTGTGTGGCAAGAATACTCATCAGCTTAGCACAGAAAAAAAAAAAAACCCACCATTTTTCAAATGTGACTCTTTATTTGTGGTCATCCCTGGTATTTCTTGCAACAACAACAAAGCAGAGAATAAGAGTAAGGTAAAGTTCTTTCCAAGGAGCGCTAGCTGTTTTTACTTCGATTCTTGCAGTTTTCTTAATCATTTATTTCAAACCCCATGATAGTCAGAGGGCAGACATGTAACTGAATCTGGGATTGAAGCCCAAACATTTGATTAAACAAACCAGTAACTTCCTGAATCTTCTTCAACGAAAGTGTAAGGAAAACCAGTCTCCCCACATTCGGTTATCACATACATCGTTATGGAAATGCATGTGGCTTCAATAATTTATGAGCGTAGGGCAAAAAAAAAGAGATTTCTGTTCAGAAATACAGTCCACCACAGCCATAAGTAACCAAGTCGTATAATCCTCCTAATGAACAGTTTGATGAATAACTGTTTTCCATTTGCCCACTGTACCAGTCCTGGAATTGTCCCACCACCGCCAATTTATTTTCTATGGGGGTAATATTGTATTGTGTTGTATTTTGTTACAATATGATGGAAGAGAAGGGTGAAGAGAGCAGGAGTCGATACGCATTTTAAGCAAAGATCCGGTCTGTTCTTTGATTAACAAGACTGCAGTAACATTTATACATAGCATACTCTTACATTTTGATTGTATTTCTGGTTCCTTTTCTTCACTTGTGAGCTAGAAGAAGTTCTTGGCAAAGCTGAATATACAAAATAAATATAAACCACACTGCAAGGATGCAGGGAGGGGAGAGAGAGAGGAGAAAATGATTTAATGCAATAATGATTTTAGCTATACACAGGCACCCCTTTTTTGTCTCGATTTGTTCAATTACCTGACGTCTGCATGTGTAATTTAAACAAAATTTTGTTCTCTAGTCTTTCTTCCTTTTGCGCTATCTTCTCAAGGAGGAGGATGATAGATGGAAACATAAACATAGCATGAGAATGTGAACTAGTTCCCAAACATTTCAGTGGTTTTTATAAACAACTGGTCATCGTTACCTTTTGCTGGACTACAGTTTCCTTTAGAACAACAGCCCTCTTCAGCTGCATTACAAAGTTGATTCTAAATGTTTTCGCATAGTTGCTTAAAGGCTTTAATGTTTAAATAACGGTTATGTAATTATACATTGTTTAAACAATTAGCTTTTAAGTCCAGCAATAAGCTCACGTTTTATACACATACTACCAAAAATGATCATGAAAAACTGCATTTTAAAGATATGAACTGACCTGAGAGCGAGCAACCCTGGTTTGGGGACATTTGTTTCAATTTGAAAATTTCATTTTTAACATGCTCATGTTCATTGTGGACACGAACAGCGATTCCCGCTGTTCTCCTTGGGTCACCCCGCGAACACAGGCATGGTCAGCAGCTAGTTTTTCTCCTTCTGCACCCCATTTTTGGCATTCCTCATGCATTGTGTGCCCTCTGGAAGTGCCAGCCTGCATCTCGCTGGCCTGCGCAGGCACAAAGGCTTGTCTGAGGCTTGAACTAGAGCGCCGTGGAGGGCAGGATTAACGTCCTAGCCCGTTAGTCGTCCCCTAAGCCGTCGTGGCAGCTGTTGATTTATATTTTGTAACAATCAAAATAACAACAATTGACACAATAAATTAAGATACTGCTTAGTATTGTAACTTTTTTTAAAAGTCTCCCAATATTTTAGGTCCACTGTTTTTGCTCAAGTCATGATTTGCTTTGCCTTTTTAAGACAACGTAAAACTGCCTTTTTAATCTTCTTGAACTGCATTCATACAGCGATTAAATTAGGATTTTTTTTAGGTGTATGGTAGTTTAATACAGTAGCAGAAAGTCTAAGGTTAAAAAAAAAATCACTCTTTAAAAGTTAAATACATTACATCTATTTTATAGGAGCATTTCAGAAATCGTATTTTATACCCATGCTACCTTTTAATTTCACATACTGTACATCTTTAACGACTTTCTAATTTATACAATTTTTGTTTCATTGTCAAAACATTTAATTATATCATGTCTTGAAGGTGTAAAGCTGTCAAATAAATCAGAGGCTCAGTATAAACATTTGGTGAATTGCTTTTGCTACCATACTGTAGTTGTTACTGGGCAGTTAGTGGAACTTTTTTAAAGCATTTACTCAGCGGGTACAGGACAACACTGGTACGATGAATTGCTGATTGCCTGTAAAACAGCAGGCAGTAATGCCCTCACTCTTTGTAATTCTGCTTTGTAAAATAAAGTGGCAAGGTAGCGTGGCAGGGAAAGCCAGGGTGCGGGGAATATGTTGCCTGCCTAAGGGGTGCTGGAGATTGCCAATCCTATTTCCAAAAAAACTGTAAAATTGTTGCTGTTTTCCATAGAGGAAAAAAAAAAAAAAAATTAAGTTCCCACCGCTAGAGGGAATGAGCTGTGTTCATGCTTTGAAAAATTTGGCAACATGGGCATGAAAAATAGAAAATGCAAAAACTGGATTTCTTTATGGAGTCCGTAACAGTTGTATTTTAAAAACAAAAACAAACAAACAAAAAACCAAACCGCAAACCAACAATTTGCAGGTGTCTTTAAAATGTTCAAACTCGATACGGAAAGGGCGAAGTCTTGTAGGTTTTTTAAGCAATATTTTGTTCTGGTGTTAATACAAACTACAGGCTCCCCAAAGCGGGGCTTGGATGAAGTAAATGAGTTCTACTTTGAAGCTTTTCTTTTCTCCCCCTTTCAGCATGAATGGGGAGGCCCCCGAATGAAAGCTGCTTTTCATTAGCGCCACCGCATACCTATTTGAAAGGAAGAGCTCCTTTAGCGCATACAAACACTGCCGTAAGGGGAAGCTTCCTTTCGCTACCAGAAGACCATCGGCCAAACAGCTCCTAGCTTCTCTTTCCAGTCAGGTGGTTTCCAATCAGAGTTAATTACTCCCGTCATTTATTCTAATCACCCTCTTCGTATGGCCAGCGGTACTCCGTCACGGGGTGGCGGCGTTTGAAGCCCGTTGGGTTTGAAAGCCACCGCAGGGTACTCCGGGCTCATTAGCGGGGCC
>NW_009260413.1:3627320-3628804 GCF_000687185.1 Egretta garzetta | reverse complement strand
TTAGAGAGGTTGGCGCAGGGCATCCAAAGCCCTTGCGGTACCCGCGCCCTGCGCCTGGCCCTGAGGGTGCGGAGCCCGGGGCGCCTTCCCCCTCCCGGGAGGGGTCCAGCCCTTGTGCTCCTGAGCAGCCCTGCCTTGGAGCCAAGGACTTGGTAGTCCCCTTGGCCTTACCTTACGCTGGGTAAGAAGGCTTGCACGCCACAGGTATGGGATTTTATTTTTAAAAATTCATCCATGAGTGTGGCCCTTGGTCCCACTAGGTAGTTTTATTAGCATCTTAGATGATTAACACTGTGTAATTTGGCTGTTGCTACTTAAAAACATTGTGTAACGTTCTGTTGCTTTCTGGTTTTTTTTGTATTTTTTTAAAACAACTTCTTTTTCCATACTGGGAAGTAATGTCATAGAGAGTTGGTTGCTTGTTTGCCCTGTAAAGAGCAAGAGCTGTCTCTGGGAGTTCAGCCTCTGAATTAAACGGTTATTTGGAAGATGGGAGTTATATACTGGTTTATTGCGGTATATTTTTATTTTATTGCTAAACGTGGGGGGGTTTTAGGCCATCTTCTATGAAGAAAAAACCCCTACATTGTCGATAAAAGGGAAAATTCTAGGGTTTTCTAGCATCTTATTTAGCTTGTAACTGCAAAAATGTAGTTCATTAAAATGTTAACTGACCATGTGCTTTTTCAGCGTATAACCTCTGGATGTCAATAGTATTCATCTCCTGCGCCCTTCCCACTAACACGGTTCATGGCAGAGTAATATAAAGGTTATGAAAAGTTTGCTCTCAGCTGGCTACAGAATGTCTGCTGCACTTGGAGGTGTTTACACCTTGATTTCCTGAACCTGCTCAATGTATCACTTGTCTTTCCGTGTACAGCTGTCACAGTGGAAATTTGAAGCAGTTTAGGTGAAAGAAGGGAATAAAATCTTAGAAGAAATCAAACTATCTACAGGAAAGCCTTTTGAGCAAAAGTAGTTGCAACTCAACGTGCAATGCGTGATGAGATTAGAATAAAAAAGACTTTGCATTTTCTAAGGATGGATTTTTTAAGAAGCAATTTACAAATATAATCCATTTTCAGTTTGATTTCTTTCATGCATTGAACCTGACTCCTAAGAGCTCTTTGACCCCTTACAAATTCCAGCGCTAGCCAAACCACTCCCAGGGAGCGGGAGGCGGCCCAGTTGACCTGCTGGGACAGGGCATGGCAAATAGTCAGCACTGAGGCAGTGTCCTCCTTAATCGGGAGACTGTGGAAGTGTTTGTCCTGGGGTATTTGATAGAAGGCGAGCTACCCTGAGCCCAGTTCATCTGGATCCAGACTTCCTTGGTAGCTTGCTCAGCAAATATGCCAGAATGAGATGTTAAATGAGAACCTGCTGTGTCTGGGCAGGTTTGCGAAGAGCAAACAGTATCTTCCACAAATCTTTTTTTTTTTTTTTTTTTTTTTTTTGGAATGCCGGATGTAGAAGGTGTATAA
>NW_009260413.1:3613978-3627195 GCF_000687185.1 Egretta garzetta | reverse complement strand
ATGCCGAATGTAGAAGCTGATAATGTCCTTGATGCACAAATTGTCCCTTTCTCTGTCACTGTTAAAGTCAAATAATGATTCTCCTCCTCATGACAGTTAAACGCCAACTTTAAGGAGTCTGGTGTCCTTGCCAAACGTACCTTGTGGTGTCATCCTAAGCAACCCCTCGGAACATCTTCATAAAAGATCAGGGCTTCACTGTTCACAATCATCGCGAGGAAGCAAATCCCATGCTTATCTGTGTGTGTTGGCCCTGCAGTGGGTTACACATTTGTGCCGCGTGGTGATATAGTGCTGTTTCCTATTTTTGTAACTGCTTGATTTATTCAGATGTGGTACCCTAATTGCCTTTGTAAATCTTGTGTTCTGTTCTCCAAAAGCTCTTGAATGCTTCCTATTCTGTGAATTAGCAGACAAGTCGAATGACAAGATTGAAATTACTTGTCCGCCTGACTTGCATCTAAACTGTGTTTTAAATTTTAAATTCCTTGACCTTTTGTCATACCATTTCCTAATCTTAAACAAATTTTTCTAGAACATTTTTTTCCCCGAACTGGCTTCAAAGACAAATTAGATTAGTCCCTACAACTCTTCTAAGATGTTTGCTTGTGTTATTTGCAGTGATTTGAAAACCATGTGTTTGCAACCATTTCTGTCTCCCCTTACATGCATACTAATACTTGTTGATCATCACGGTTCTTGTGAATTGCATATACAACTGACACATCAAAGCACAGTATAAATGCTGCAAGCTGTTGAAACAGAGTGCAAGAATAAAGCAACAGTTGACTTCTAGGGTTTACAGAGTAAATCAGAAGGAAGAAATGTGCGAGCAGTTCAGATGTAAAATATGTTTAAAAAAATGCCTGCTTTCTCCTGCTTTGAGGTGTATGGTGTTGTCATTAACCAGACACTGTGCATAGGCTTAAACTTTAATTTGAGGACTAAATGAGATGGTAGTACCCAGCCTAATACTTACCATGAAAGCTGTTTCACGTGTAGTTTTGTCTGTGTTTGCATAAACCTTTTCTGCGTTTTGATCATGCAAGTTCAGTTCCGTGTTTCAGGCGTTTTCTAAAACTTCATGGCCTTCACTGCATTCACTAAGTTTCACCATATATTACATTACAGTTATGCGAGCTATGTATTCATTTAGTAATAAAATAAAAAAGCTAAAACCCCACCACTGGGTAAGCGTACTCTGCTCATAACACCTTCCTGAATTTCAGGGTTTGGCCTGTTTCTAGGTTCAGTGAAAAAGCTTGGTCAACCTCAAAGGCAAGCAAATTTTACATGTTTTTTTTATAGTTTTGTAGTGTGTGTTTTGCACCTCTCTCTCAATGGGGAAGAATCTGTAACAGTAAAAAGTGAATCGCTGTTTACCATGACAAATGCCCTTTCAGAAGTGTGTGGTACTCTGACCTTTCAGTTTGTCTTTGGCTAATACTTGACATTCGGGAGCGACTGTGATCATGTTGACAAGGCTCAAGGAGATGCCGTGCAGGAGTCCCTGGGTGAGAAGCAGGCAAGTTAGCTGAAGCGTTAGAAGCAGTACGGCTGCACTAACCTTCTGAGAGGGAAGATACATTATTTTGGCAGCACGGGATGCTAACATGATGGCACGGCTTCGCTGCCAGCTCGATCAGTACACAACACTGCGCTGTGAAATGCAGTCATATCTTGTGGCATTTTGGTGTTTAGGGTTTGGTTTGTTGGGGGTTTTTTTTGGTTTGTTTTTTTTTTAGTACAAAACTTCATTTAAACTAATTTGACTGAGCCAACTGTCAGCTGTGTGGTTAACAGCCTGTGCTTCCATGGGTAATAGGTTCCAGATCCAGGCTGTCAGTCTTCATGCAAACAAGTGCTGGAGGAACTGGGAGAGGAATTGTTGAATTTCAGGGAGGAGTGAGCTTCCTGCCTCCTTTTGGTGCTGCGTGTGAGGATTTTCAAAAGGAATTTTCATTCACTCTCCTGGCCTCAGGATGTTGCTTGCTCTTCTGGAGGAGAGAATCCTCTAACAACGTAGCAGACATTTTAAATGTGGACAAAAAATGCAGGGGCAGGGTGGGAGGAGGCGGAAATGGTGGAGAAATCAACACCACTCCTTGTGTTATAAATACTTGCTTTTAGCCATATTTGTAGTAATAACTGGTTACAGTCTAACCAGACTTGGGGTGGCTCTGGGGAAGGACAAATGCAAGCCACATACTTCAGTATTATCACAGTTATGAACAATGATAGCCATTTGTGGGATTCCACAACTGTAATTAATTACGACTTTTATATATTATTTTTCATGTAGAGGAATTTAATAAAGACCTCCTGATCATTTTTTTGTTCCTATGACAATTCTTCTGTATCTTTTCTTCCTCTGGCTGAGAAGAAATCAAACAACTAGGAAGGGGCCATTCTTAGTATGCCTTTTGAAAAGCATCTGTTGGTTTATGGAGCCAGTTGGCCGAGACAGGTTTTGCCCATTCTTTTTTTTTTTTCCCAATGGGGAAGTTAGTATTGTCACAGCCATGACTGGTGGAACAAGTGAGGTAAGCCAACAAGGGAATTTATAGTTCATTAACTGTTGAGTACCTCAAGAAAAAGGATATACCAATTCCATGCACTGTGGGCAAATCAGCCCTTACTCAGCACGTGATGTTGTTACTACACCGCTTTGGGACCCGTGTTGGCTTTATTTAACCTGTTTTCAGTTTCTCTATACAATAGCGTCATCTTTGGAAGTTGGTGGTTTTAAGTCTAGCTCTGCAAATGTTCTGACAGCCGTATGCTTGTGTCGTCTTCTAACGGTTAACTTAGGAGATCCTGCAAGCCAGGATACTTTACTTCACCTTTCTAAGTTGTTCTACTACGAAGGCTGTGGAATTGCTCGCAAGAGTAAAGACAAACATCTGTGTAAAAGTTTTCACTGATGGCCCCTCAGGTAGATGTCTAAACTTTGAAACTTAACAACAAAAATGCAACACTTGGTCTGTTTATCTGTTCATGGTAAATTCATGTTTATATACTGTTCATGGTGAATTGTAGCAATTTTGCCTTAAAATACTGCTCTCAAATTTACAGATTATCATGGATGTACTAAGAAATATTTTTTTAAGGGCCATCACTGCCCTTTAAGGAAAGAGTAGCTAAGAATGCTCCAAGGCAAGTTTTCATATCCACCTAAATCTTTTATTCCTGGCACCTAATGATAGACAGTTGAGATTAAAGCTGAATTTCAAAGGAGATGTAGCTTTCATTTTTTAAAATACATAACAGCTGTCTGACTTGTCCATTTAAGCTACAAAATAACAGTTTAGACTGAATATAGAAATTACCAAAAGGTGCAAAAGTGCTTGAGATTTTTAGCTAAACATGCTACTAATTCACTCTTAGTTTGGTAATATTTGCATAAATTCAGCTAGGAGTGCGAGTCATTAGATCACAAAATATTTTTCTTTGTTTACGTGCTGCTTATGCAGAATATACCTTGCCACAAAAGTCTGTTTCATTATGTTACGCTATTACACAAATTTACTTTTTTGTCATTCTGAAGGACCTTATAGTTAAATAGAGAGAAGTAGAAGGAGCAGAGGAAGGGAAGTTTATCTTCCAGAGATCTCCTATGTCTGAGCTTCTTCTCAGATTGTTGATGTCCTTTGTTCTGTAAGATCAGTCGTCTTCAGTAAAGCATCTGAGTAAAATCTTTTTATTAAGATTATATTTTTCAAAGTTCTTTTTCTATTTTATCCTGGTATTGGTAATCAAGTAGACAAATAAAGTAAAATGCTAAATTTGGTTATAACAGTAATGAAGAATACATTGGCAGTGCGCTTCTGGAACACACACACAAAAAAGGAAGAATGAGATAGTTCTTATAACATAAGCTGCAAAGTAATTGCTCACTTTCCACAGTATTTCATGTTTAAAACAAATTGCAAATACAGTCAATAAAACTATATGCATTTGCTTGGAACATTTATTTAGCAAGTTAGAAACCACCAATCGCGTAAACAGTTTTGATGTCCGTTTCATCCTTTGGAAATTTGTATTACCTCATGCAGAACTTGAAGCTTTCTCCTTAGAATGTCTGCTGTCCTCTTCCTCCTCCTCCTGATATGTTCAAGGCAGGCTTGAGTTCAATACCTTTCTAATAGCTTTTTATACTTCTTTTTTCTCAGATGTCTACCCATGTGATCAAATAGTGCTGCTGGTGAAAGCGTGTTTGGTAATTTACTTTTAAATACCAGTGGTTACTGAGAAACCTCAAAAGATAAAGCCAGCACTTCAAGAGTTAATATGTTATTAGGAGGACAGGAAATCTGGCAACTATTGCAGAAACTAGACCTAATGGTGCACACAAACAATTTGTCAGTCTTGGTAAATGTGAATAGCTTTCCGCAAAGTGGCTGCTTTTGCTTTGTTTGAACAGCCTAAACTTTTCCTTTTTGGACTTTAAATCTTAGAAGTGAAATGTGATCCACATATTGAATCAAAATAATTTAATTCAAAACATATTTTGATTGGAACAAGGTTGACATGGAAAGAAACTCTAGAATAATAAAAAAAAAAGTTGAAAGGACTTTCTATCATATATTTAGCAGGAAAATTTGAAACAGTTCTAATTAGGCTGAAAAAACCAGCCTTCTTCATTGTAGCTTACAAAGGTCATATATCAATGTTAAGGCAGCATTACCAACTTGTGTCTGAAAGCCTGCACATGCAAACATAGTTCCAGTTGTTTGGTTTTGTTGGTTTGGGGTTTTGTTGTTTTTTTTTTAAATGTACGTGCGCGCACATACTTCCAAGCCCGAATACGTACTTAGTATCAAGTAGTTACCTGGTATCGCAGTTATGCGGGTGCTTTGTCATGTTCAAGAAGAGTATTTTTCATGATAAAATTGTGTTTGTACTAAAAATGTATTTCATGCTTTTCTGTTCATACATAAATATTTTTCAAATGGAACGTAAAAACAGACTCAATTATTTTAAGTGTTTCAAAGGAAATGCCTTACTTCAAAGAGGAACTAAAATAGCCCATTAAAGGCAATTATTTGTACTTGAGATTTGTAATTTCTTACTTGCTGATGTAGAATATTCCTGTAGGTTGTTTTTTGTTGTTTTTTTTTTAATTGAGTGAATAGGAAAGATTATTCATGTATGAGAAACAGTTTTGGTTTCTCATCAAAGTTTCTACTTTCATTTTAACTATATAAACCACATTTTGTGTAGGTTGGACTTCTGTCTTTCAAGTAAGAGTTACATGCATGCTTTATGCCGTGCTTCAAGATTACTTTGCTTTAATCAGCATAGGAATAAGGCAAGCAACTCTGTGGTCTGTTTCTGAATAGCTTGATTATGAATAAATATCTATGCTGGTGAAAAGAAATACAGTTAATCTTTTCATCTTATTTCAGCATTGGAACATCCCAATCCCAAGCACAGTATATATTCATTTTTAATAGACATCATGTCATATGCTATATGTCATTACGTAATCTAAACCAGAGAGAAAAGTAGAGGGCAAAAGCCAATAGTAGTCACTTTAAAGCTACAAATCTTGATTCCAGGGTTATAATATTGTTTGGGAAAATATATCATGGTTAGAATATTTGTAAATATATCAATGGTTAGAGTATTTATACTGGAAAAAGGAAAAATCTTCCCTATCCTGCTAGTTCTATGGTTTTGTTGTTCCAACCGTGTTTTACCAAATTATTTGTTATTGGTATTAGACTGATATTAGTCTTTGATTGCTAGCACGAAATTACTCTCCGTTCATTCCTTTTGGAAAACAGGGCAGAAAAAGATGCACATAAAATAATGAATTTCAGAGTTGTTTGTGGAGAAGTCATTTTGATTGCACATATTTAGTGACAGCAGATGGGGCATTTGAAAAATATTTATGGATAAACTAAAATTTCCTTGTAAGATCAAAGCTTCGATTTGTTGATGTGTCTGAAGCGTTTCTACCTTGGGAATGGAGAAATGAAAGTTACTAATAGGTGTTTGTGTTTGACATCTGTATACTGTACTTTTTAGCATATCTCAAGTGTTTTAGCCTCTGCCTAATAGATCTCATTAAAGAAACAGATATCAGCCCCAAGACAGTTTGTCAAAGTTAATATGAGTCCCTGTGGGCAGAATTGACAATTTGTGTGTGGCTTCACGTGACGTTCTTTTCATGGTCTTGTTTGATCCTGTAACAATTGGGCATTAGTCACTGATTTATTTTACAATAACTCAATAGGATTGAATCTTACTGTATTATGCTGGACATTTTAGAGGATTTTCTTGGTTTGTGCATTTTCCTCCGAGCACGCAGTAAATGATGTACTCGGTCTGCTGCGGGAGTGCTAACCATTGATTGGTTTGCTTT
This sequence comes from Egretta garzetta, assembly GCF_000687185.1. NCBI lineage: Eukaryota > Metazoa > Chordata > Aves > Pelecaniformes > Ardeidae > Egretta > Egretta garzetta. The sequence goes on along the minus strand of NW_009260413.1, from coordinate 3,620,825 downwards.
AAGAGCAGCATGGGAAGGATGTTAGCATCCCATCGCTGCATGCCATATTTAACTTGAGCCTTAATGAGCTCTGGCTGTCCTAGATGCCTAAGTAATCCTAAATGCTTAGCATTTGACATCCTTGGTTCAGTTTTGCAAGAGGTGAATGCTAACAGTAACTTTTTTTTTTTTTTTAAAAGCTCCTTTTAAAAACTGGATAGTTGTGCAAATTGGAACTTTTTCAGTTCTCAGATTTATTTTTTTTAAGGAGTACTCTTACTTAAATAGTATATACCGGTGTGGCTGTAAAGTGCATCACACATACTGGTACATCGTGGTGTTTTCCTTGAAAGTCTACTTTATTTTTTAATCATTATACAGACTGTTAACTACTGTGCCTCCATCGATTGTGTCATAGCATAAGCACTTCCCTCCAACCACGAGCTTAACTGTGAACCTGAAATAGCCGGCAAGCTTAGCTAGCCTTTGAGTTTGTGTGCTATGTTTGGTCTTTCCTTCAGGGTCCTGGGTATCGATGCTGACTGTAGTGATTTTTTGTTTAGCCCTTGTATTGTGATTTACCAAATAAGAAATAAGATTTAAAATGGCCTAACATAGAAAAAAAAATTAAAAGAAATTTATCTACTTTGGAATCTGTATAAATTACAAGTGTAAAATGATTTTAAACTTGAAAAAGAGAAGTAAATTCAGGATGGCTCCCAACCATTCCATGAAAAGGCAAAGAGTGGTTTCAGTTTTGCTTTTTTAAGAAAAAGTCAAATTTATATATCTGTTGATCTGAGGTGATTTCAGAGTGATATTCCTTTAGTTATTCATGTGCAAATGCTTTGTGAGGGTAATATGACCCATTACAAATCCAGCTTTTGAAGAAAAGGAAAATACAAACAACCTCTGCACGTGCTAAATATATATGTATAAATGTAAAAATCACAAGTTCTTAATGCTGTTTTTCCTGACATTAAATAGTTATAATGATAACAGTAAGTATATTCTAGGGTTAATTTTTTTTTAGCAGGATAGCAAGAAAATTAATTCCTATCATTGTCATTTGCTGAGCCCTGTAGAATTTTATGGCTGCACATTGTAGTATTATGGACACTCATGAGACTCCTGACTGGTTTTATCTTATTAAACAATTTTGAAATCATTAATTTTTAATTGGCCCGCTTGTGGTTTTTTATAGTTTTAATTGTGTGTCTGTGTCTAGATGTTGGGGGTTTTTAATTTAAAAAAAAAAAAAGAAAAAAGAAAGAAAGAAAAAATCCTGTCTAAGCATATATGTTGTAAGGTATTTCCATATGATCATCCAAAGAGATACTATACTCTGTGGTAATTCATTTTAACGAATGCTTTCAGCAATTCAGTAGCTGGGAATCCTAATAAAAATAATAATAAAAAAAAGAATGATATGATGTCGAAGATATGTACAGGTCTTTTCTTGATTGAAAGTTCTAATTAAGTGAATCGAGGAAAATTAACTGAAATTAGCTGTCAGAAAGTCACATTTAAATGAGTGATGATCTGGTGTGGCAGTAAACATTTAAATGATATAAATTGCCATTTAAGTGTATGGTTTAATGTTTGTCATGCATTAATATGACATGAGACTGCAGTGACAATCAAGCAGCTTGCTCTAATTTGAACATATTTAGGGCTTTTGTGCGGAGTGCACCACACAAATTAAGACAATTGCTGTTTTTATGTGTCAATTTAAATGTTGTTTTCAGGCATCGGTTAATGAAACAAACCCATCATTTTTGTGTGCAAATTGCAGAGTGATTTCCTTGGTTTTCAGATTAATTTTAACTTCCTCTGCTCAAAATTAGGAATTTCCTTTACAAGGAAAATGCCATTCGTTTCGTTAGATGAAGAGAATATCAGACTTTTTTACGTTGTTTCATTTGCTCATTTAAATAAGAAATATATTGAATCCTCTGTATAAAATAGAGAAAGCAAATCCTGCTAGTGATTTAATCTAGATGAATTAACTCTTCAGATGACAATGATTTTTAAGCTATCTTTTAATATATTTGTGCTGTGTCTAGTACCATTATGAGAGTTTCATTATTGTTGGGTTGCTTTTGTCTTGGGGGTTGGGTTGTAACTGGATAACATCTTCAGAAAAGTGGCTTAATTATTCAGGATAGTAGTGTTTCTGTATAGATTTGTATGAGAGATACGTGCGAGAAATGCATAAAAATAATAGCAAGTTGATATTCCAGCATGTTAAAAAATTTGTACCCTAACATTCCTAGTTAGTTGAGTTTTCCCAAATCTATCAATCTTCTCTCTGTCTGTCAGAATCAGATTATCATGCTGCTGTTATTCACTGTGCAGATCACACAGAAAAGCACAATTTCATCTTGAAAGTTCATAAAAACATAGCCTGGCTGTCCATAAATGCATAAATACTTTCCACTTACTGGTTTTTTTTTTTTTTTTTTTCTTATTCCCACTATTATAGTTTAAAAAGCAAGGTCTTCTGGTCAGCGGGGAGAAGAGTAGGGCATGAGACTCTGGCATCTATCACAGGGCCCACCTTTTTTTTGCATAGATTGTCTAAAATACTGTTACCAATTCTGTATTTAGACTTGTTAAGGTAATTTTGTACGCTATTAAAAAAATGCTTCTACTACTGCTAAATGATGACTATCTGGCAAACTCAAGTGTATGCATTTTGTGTGTGGTTTCTTCACAGGCATTAGAAAGCGAGTTTGTTTCCTGCCAGCTTCACCAGTGGATTGATCTGATTTTTGGCTACAAACAGCAAGGGCCAGAGGCTGTTCGGTCCCTGAATGTATTCTACTATTTGACTTACGAAGGAGCTGTTAATTTAAGTTCAATAACGGATCCCATATTGAGAGAGGTAAGTCTGTACTTTAAATACAGGAAAGGAAAATCTTTGTTAACCACTGCGGTGCTGAAAGTGCAAAGACTGCACGTTGTTCAAGGCTGCTGGCGAATGTTCAAATCTTTGCATTCTCTCATGGTTTGCCTACAGGCCAGTCAAATGCAAGGTGCCTGAACCAGTTGTCACAGCATGCAAAATTAAGAGAACAAGCATGCAAGTTGTTCTTAAACTTTGCGCACCTGGATTCAGCACAAACTGGATGCCAACATCAAATCAAATGTTCAAGGATTGCTTCAGTTGCTGAGGGCAGTTGTTGTGTCCACTAATATCGGATCTTAATGGCAGAAGGCAGTGAGCAACCTTCATTTGGCTTGCACTTTTGAATTTACTTTTACAGTTTTAACAATTCTCTTAATGCAATCCTGCATGTGTAGGACACATCAAACACCATAGTTCTGTAGCTTCCATTTTTTTAATTTGGCTTGCTATCAAATGAATAGTAACTTGCCCTGTATTTTTCAGATGCAAAAGTAAATATTTAAACATTGGAAAGATCAGTCGTCTCACTCAGACTCAGCACCCTTCAGAAAAATCTGTTTGCTAAAGTATCCCTTAGGATATTGTGGGCTTACAGACTCCTCCCTCCTCCATCTAAACAGCTGTTTAAAAAAAAAAAAAAAAAGGGTGGGGTGGGTGATTAAAATGGATTTTTGATTGGTTTTGCATCCTCTGTTCAGACTATACATTGGTATAAAGTATACCTGCAAGGTTATTAATTATAGAATAAATGTAACTGGTACTTTGTTATAAAGTATTCTGAGTCCCTGAGAACAAAGTAATATGAATGCTATCAACAATTTTATTTAAAAGGGTGGCTAGATGTATACCAACAGGGAATATATGTGTGAAGTGAATGAAAACAAGAATGAAGACATTTCTGCTTACAAATATTAAGTTTGACGTTCAGCGTAAAGTTGTAGGCTAATCTTAATTGACGTTTTTGTTATTTATTGCTTATTGAAAGAAGGTGGTGTGAGAAGTAAGCAATTATGCTTTTAAATAATACTATTTTCTCTGTATGTACTGGCCATCTGACTGTTTGGGGCACCTTGACAGCCTCTGTAGAGAGAGTCCCATCAGAGTGACACTGTGGGTTGTAGCTGGCTTGTGGGTGCAGTGGAAAGGTTTGGGAGACATGCAGGGCTTGTAGGGGTACACAAGGACTGGCTTAAATACCAAAAGCGATGGCTGGATGTTGTCATTACGTGGGTTGCTGTCAAGTCTGCAGACTGCATCTTGATCCACTTTGAGCTAAAATATAGATGTTGCACATTAGTACATACAATTGAGCTAAGAAAAGAGATACTAGAACACTTGGCTTTTAAGAAAAAATGTCGTCATCATCTGGGTTTGAAAGAGTTATTGACCCAAGGGTACTAGATGTTCACCCTGTCATGTTTTCATTTCATTAATAATGTTTGCCCTCTGTACACTGACAAGGAAATATTCTTACCTTGCAAGAGTATTTATTAGACTCTTGAAGTGCTAGGTTTAAGTGTGAGCTGAAAAATCAACTGGGCATTGTGTGTAATTTGTTCTTAATTTTGGTAGTAAATGAACCACCACTGAACCATCATTTATGAAACTAATAACTGAAGTAATACTAATCAAAATAGCGGTCCGCCACACACAGTTTTTATGTAGTTTTTAATTTTTCTGGAACAGCTCTGTAATCAGTTTAACTGTGATCTGTTTTACTTGAGTCATAGCCTGAAAAAAGTAATTTAAGACCAGGGAGGTTACAGATTTGTCTGGAAGTGTGGATCATCCCAGTTAGAGAGGCATTCACTTTGTACTTCTAGAAATATATTAATATATCTTGTTACCAAATATTTTGAATTTTTCATGTTTTTATTGCAGTTCACTACCATGTTTCTTATTTTTGAGTTGCTCTATGCTGCCTGAACTGAGTGGCGTATAAAAATGAAAAGAGGAGAGGGAGGACGGCAGTGCTGTTGAGTTCATAATAATGGGGTAGCGTAGCAGCAGCAGAATTTTGAAACACTACTGATGGTGTCAAAAATACACGCTGATGAGTGCAGACAGCAGAATGAATGGTACGTTGTAGCAATTCCGTGCTGAGTTACTTGGAGATTGGTCCAATGGAAGATTTTTATTTCGTATTTTTAAGCAGGTCAGTAAAACAGTAAAAAGATTCCTGTGTGGTTAGGTATCCCTTGCGACTCACAAGTATTTTGTAAAGCATATTTTTTATTATGTAAATGTGTATATGTAATTTGAAATGGTACATATGATCAGCTCTGATAAGATATTGACAGTGCAGATTTAATGACTATCACCACCAATAGTGAGTTATTCTGTTTTTACTTATGGGTAGAGATGAAAGTAATAAAAAATCTGTTTGTGTATATATCTATGTGCATAATCATTCTATATCTATGTGCTAAATGAATTTATCATGCACCTTTGACAGCCTCACCTTCTTCCTGCTTACTAATCCATCTCCCTGAGGACCTGTGCTAACGTTCTGTACTGCCGAGCAGCTTCAATCAGCATTTATTTTGCTCCTTCAGTCAGCTTGCCAGAAAATATTTCTTCTTTATTCCACCAAATTCCTGGGTAGAGGCCAAATGAGTTTCTGATCTGGACAATTAACAGTATTTTTAGGCAGGCATGACACCTCAGATTTAATATCTGTTTATCAGGCAGCTATTAAACTGGAAATTTTACTCTGCATTTCTTGATTTCAAAAAGGATGCTTTTGGCTTTCTCCTCTTGGTAAGGTTCGGGGTTTGGGTCTTTAAATCTTGATGGTTGTAGCAGAAAATACATCTTTATTTGCAAACCTAAAACAAGGAGAAGCTTCCATGTACTCTGAGGGTTGCAAGTTACTGAGGCTTTTAGGCATCATATGGAAATAACAGCACGTGCCTAAAGCATGGCAGTTTCTCCACATAGATAGTCTGTGCTAAGCCTGGACCGCATCAGTAATGAGAAGCCCACGATGCATGTGTTTCTGAAGTATCTTCACAGATTTATGCATGGATATTGGTGACCTAACTCATCAGGAGAGGCCACACACAGAATAATAGTGGAAGGAACTGAGGACTGGAGTAGTTTAGGTTAATGCAGAATTTCCTTAGGTCTCCTAAATGGCTCCAACTGGCACCTTTATTTTTATAGGCAGTCAGGTTATATATATTACAAGAAGGAAGCACTCGTCTAGGAAGGAAAACTACTTGATTAAAACCATATTCCACCTTTCTTTTTTTTTAAACTGAAAATGTAGAACTTTTACATCCTCTCATACTGCTGTGAACAATTTTTTCCTGCCATTCTTTCTGCCTATGGGAATAAAGGAAGTAAAGTATTTTGAAAGGATCTGACTGCTATAATAGAAAATTTTAAACTGAAATGCAAACCATGGGCCACATGCTACCTTTTGGCAGATAAACCCTGGGGAGTGCAAAGCTTACATAATTCAAAGGCAAATCTCAGGGGGAGGGGAGGAGATCAAGAGAGAAGGGTTTGAGTCGCAGCCAGTGGGGGAAGGGAACCACAACCAGGAGGAGCAAGGCAAGAGTTCCAGTATATCTGGTGGCATATCTGTGCGCTACTTGTCCCTGCCGAGACCATTCCTTCACCCTCCTCTTCTTCCCCTGAGCCATTTTAGCAGCATTGTCATTGACTCTGATCCTTGTACTTGTGCATCTGGCTGAAGGAGGTTACAACTGCAGAGGGAAGTTGCTGTTCAGTTGACAAGCAGTAAATATCACAGGTCTTTCCGGTGGAAAATACGGTATTTGCCTTCTGTTGACTCATTCTTGAACACCATGTTTTGATCTGAGGAACTCCCAGCCACAAGATCTGCCGTGGAAGGGCTTTTTTGTTGCCTGTATGGAAGAGGCAAGGAGTCACAGTAGCACAGATAAATGTCATCCAACCGTTCTGGAGAGAATTCACAGCACCTTCTTA
>NW_009260413.1:3604443-3613967 GCF_000687185.1 Egretta garzetta | reverse complement strand
GGGGCGGAAGAAGAAGAATTAGATCTAAGCCACTCAGACAAGCAACCGATTAAGAGGTGAAGCACAACCCATAGAAAATAATTTGTATCCTGGACTGATTTGTGGGTATCCCGTTAGCGTCTTGGTCAGAAGAATAGATATTCCTCTTGTCTCTGGCATAGTATAACAAAGAATGATCGTGAATCTGGGCTGCACACAGAATTCCTAAAAAAGGTATGTTTCTCCACTGATACCCCTATGTAGCTAGCATAAACACTGGATAAGCGTAAAGAAGAGAGATGAATTAATAGCGGGAAGGCAAAATACTACTTGGAGAATACGTCGCTGGTTTACCGCAGGAACCCCTGAACCTCGGGAAGCATACTGAATTTTTTTACCATGCTTATCAAAAAGTACCTAACCATATTCTTTAAATAACTTGTAAAATATCATCTGATACGATCTTTGTAGGCAGCATTTAAGGAAGACTGATGTTTTTTAAATTAGCAATAATAGTTTGAAAAAGATGAGAATAAGCCCCATGCAACTAATACCCCACATACTTTCATTAAGTGATTTGCCTTTAGCCTGAGATGTTTCAGTTGTTTTATACCTCTCCCCTTGAAGAGAAGGTGCCTTTTTGTGGCATGAAGGTAGTCTGTTTAACATTAGGAAGCACAGCTTTCTCCATTCCATCGGCACCTTTCTTTCTACTGTTGATATTTTATTTCCATATGCAAAAATTGTGAAGAATCAGCTTGGACATAGCATTTGGTATGTTATTTGAATGTGCCACTTCTGATTATATAAAGAGAGGAAATAATTCTTTTATTTTCAGTTTTAAGGCATATGAGATAAATTATTTTATGGATAATAGCTTTTAAATGTTGCCTGAGATTAATATCTTCGGGTAAGTTTTATGCATCTCAAGCCTATCTCTTATGAGTCTAATTTTATTTTTAAATATTTACACTTTGAGATACTTCTGTCCTTTCCAAAAGAAGTTACAAGGATGTTTAGTTTACGTGACCCCAGTTTCATGACAGCAGTAGCAGATCTGATATCTTATCCCAGAGAAAGCATTTTTGGCCTCTCTTTTAGCTGTGTTCATGGTGGGAGTTAATAGCATATTTCAGCTCTAACTCAGCTGGAGAACTCTGACAACAGTGAATCTTTCACAAAGTATAAACACAATTTGTATTTATAGCATAGTTAACATTTACTAAATAGTTGGGGAAATGATCAGTCTGTTTTTAGCAGGTTGGGCAACAGTCTTTGTTGTGGCTGGGGTGAGTTTTAAGATGTAGGATAGAGTGATTATAAAATACTGTCACAGAGCAGTAAATTTAGACGTGCTGAATTCAGTAATGAATTCACGCAGGCAAAACTCAAAGTACTGTAGAAACAATCTTTGAATCATCTCTGGCCAGAAGTGTGTTGCACAGATGGCATGCTTGACGCTGTACGGCACAGGAACAGTGTGAAAAGACAAATAAATGTTGAGAATTGCTCTAGTTTTAATTGCAAATCTATATTAAAATGCCATTAGGTGGAACCAGAATTAAGAAGAATATATTTCAAGGAAGCGTACTGATTTCATGGCTTAAGGAGAGGTGGACTTGTCAACTGGAAGCAAACCCATGCCTTGGTCTTTCCCGGCCATGGTATGCAGAGCAGGATTGGGTAACGAAGGTGGGGCCTCCGATGCTGTTGTGGGTGGGCAGGTACCACTGCTGTACAAAATCCGCTTGCCTGGGCATCGGGACTCTCCCACGAAAAGATGAAGTATTTTCCTCTGGTAAAAGGAGCATTAAAATAACAGGAGCACCATTCCGGCCACCAGTTCGTATCATTTACCTATTAATTCTTACATCTCAGCTCACACCGTGGCCTATCTGTGGTGTGTTGGAGTAAACAGGCAAAATGAACGTGAGCAAGTGTTTACTGTGATATCTGGGAGGTGTGGCACTTCTTTGATTCCATTCAGCCCAGAGTTTGACATGACGAATGGGGGTTTATTGCCCTTTGTCTTAACTTACGTATTTACTATAGTGCTTAGAAACAGAGATAAAAGTGTTCAGCTAGGTTTCGATCCAGAAAAATACCTGAGCTGGATGTTCTCTTTTGTCCTTCATTACAGAATAGTTTCTAATTTTATCTGGTGCTTCTGCTTCTCTATCTAGCAGGAAAAAGAGTGGTATTTCAGAATTAATTAAAGTAGGACTGAGACGCTTGATGTATAAGGATTAAAAAAATAGGAATCAAACCACTGCTTTGGCTTGAAGTAGCAAAGCTTTTTGGAAGGAGGTAACTCATGTAAATCAGTTCTTCAGCTCCAAGTGCTTTTTTTTTTTTTTTCAGCCCCTGATTGAAATTCAAAGGATAGAAATTTTCAGCGCAGTCAGATCCCTCACCTCTTCTTGCTTGACCTGTCTTGTGGATCTATCAGAGCCGGAGAGGCCTTGAGACCCCCTGGGCTTTTTACATTTTCATTTGTGCCTGGCTGGTCAGTCTTAGATAGCTGAAATATTTGTTGGCCAGCATTAAATAAGAAAAAGTAATCAAAAGGTAAACAAGGGATGCAAAAAAGTGATGTTCATAATCCTTCAAAAATAACTTTTTTTAATAGAAAGTATTTCCATTTATCTTTTTTTTTCTCTTCCATAGGTGGTAAGGATGAGCTATGCTAGTGTGTAGTAGCTCCAGTTATCACACACTAAGTCATTTAGCCTTGAATCAAGCACGGAAGTGAACAGGCTACAAAAATGTCATTATTTTTTTTGTCATCAGCATGCTTTAATTATTTGCACGTTCTTTATGCAGTCCAAACAACATATGTATTGACTTCCACAGTAATTGGAAAACTAAAAATTCTTGTTTGGAGTGTTCTCATCATACTTGGTCATTGCAGCCTAGGGTGCCTAGCTTGTCAGCGTTCCCACTGTGCCTGCAGATGCGGTGTGGTGTTTACTTACCAAACTGTATTATAATCATTATTAGTTACATTTGAACAATAGCTGCTTCTTCAGTGGGAAAGCTTATGGTCATGCCGAAGGTGTGTCCAAAACCCAAGTCTCAGTTAAACGTTACAAAACAAAACCAAAAAGCTCATTCATTGCACTAGAAGACTCTTAGATAATACCATACCCATACTTTGAAAACAGTAAGTTTGATCTTGCAGGTAGTAGTTATGACTTAGTTTAAATAAATGTATTTATTAGCTTAGCAAAATTAGTTATTTGGGGTTTTTTCACAATTGTTCACAGATTGCTCTTTTCCAGAAGAAAAAGTTTTATATCAGGAAATTTGGAGTCGGCTAAGTAGCGAGTAGACTGTGTGAAGGTAGCAAGTTTTGAAGATTATGTTTAGCCTCTTAGAGGAGTTGAATGAATAATGCCAGAAATTGAAGAAGCTTCAAGGTATTGCACGTGGCATTGCCACTACTTTCTGTGTGATAATTATTGATTTTAAATGAAAGCAATGAGTTGTGCTCTTGAAACCTTCAGCTGCCACAGCAAAGAGAGACATGAGGCAACTTTGGTTGTGGTGCTTAAGTAAAACGCAGACTGTTATATTTTAAAAACTTAGCCCCAGAGCTGCTAAGGATTTTGCTTGCGCTGAATCCAGTTTTATTTGCGGGTCTTTAAATTCATCTTAACTTTCTTTTTAGACTCTTTTCCCTTTTTCTTTTGTCAGTCTCTTTGAAGTACTACCAGACCTGTTTTTCTAGTTCTAGTTTTTTTATCTGCTTCTTTCCAGTAGCCAAAGATTTAGGTGTTTTGAATGAGCACATCAGTGCTCCAGACAGAGATACTGTTTGAAATTATCCATGAACCCGGTGCCTCTGAACATTATTGAGTGACATTTGTTTCTGTTGGTTGTGTCTGCTCTGACTAACTGGTTTCTTTCAGATTGGCAGCTGGGATTACGCTGCAGTAGACGGACAGCTGCGTGAACTGGAGATTGCAGCCAGGCCGTGCTGTGCCTCTCTTCAATATGCCTGGAATGTATATATTCAGATTGGAGCAACTTGCATGGCCCTGAGGGGGATCTATTTGTATTCTCACAAACTGTGATTACTTCCTGTTTTACTTTAATGACTGCTTGTAATTGTCTTATTGATTTGTCGGGACTAAAAGACTTCATTTTTCTTGATTCTCACAGAAAATTTCTTATTGTAGTTTAAGAGCCGTGTCAGTGTTTTTGAGAGCCAGGTCAGTGTTTTTGCTTTTAAAGGTGTGGTGGAAGGTATCCTACACTGGACTCCCTTCTACACTTTTCTGTGATGCAAACAGAAGAAAGTATTACTCATATTGAATTGCAAATAGCTTTGAGAAAAAAAAAAAAAAAAGAATCCTGTGTAGAGTAACTCCTCCAGCTATCTACAGTAGTTTGGGTTTAATGAATAACAAGGGGTTAGACTAGTAACCAACTTCCAAACAGACAACTATAGCATTTTGAGGAGACAGAAGGAACTGAAAGGGAGGGGGAGGAAAAAAAGAAAAATATTATACAACAGATGTGTTTCTTGCAAGGAAGCTACAAGGAAGGAAGAAAGAAAAAAAAAAACCTGTATGCTTCATTTATGTTTGATGGCTTTCATTTCTACATTTTTATGTTGTTTTCTTGTGTAATGAGGCATACTCGGTTTCATTACATACATCCCTAATGCACCGCAGCAGGCAAAGGTTGTGCTTTTTACTTCATACCAACTGGCTGGTGTACTCTAATAATGTCCCCCTCTGCAGGCTGTTGACAGTATTTCTGCCCACGCTTCAGCTCAGAAGCCATAAACCTGGGTTACTTGAGTTGAATTAGTAACTGCCATAGCGGGCTGCTACCGGCGTGCTTTACGCTCCGCTTGGTTAACAGAGGGTTTATCACAAACATTTTGCAGGTGTGTTTAATGATACCTAGAGAACAGTATGTAACTCTTGATCTTGTAGTATCTTTTCCTTAGCCTTTCTTCCCTCCTCCCTCCCTTCCCTCCCCTGTCATCTGTTAGATTTCAAAGCTAGTGTAGGCAGTTTTCTTTACACCAGTACGTTAAGTGAATAGTGCAATGATAAACCAAAAAATTGAAGCGATTCAATATAAAAGGGTTGATTTGTGAAGTCAAAACAAGGGAAAGATTTTTCTGGTTTAGCATGATGAAGTTAGGCCGTTCATTTTGTTTTTAAAACAGCGGATGGGAGTGTGTGAATTTATGATAGTAACATTTGAGTGCTGTATTTTCTCCCCGGGTCAAGTGCAGTGCAATATCCCCAGGGCAGGTGTACAGCCAGCAAGCATATACATTGCCTGTGTCAGAAAAGCATTTTGCCCGTTTTTCACAATCTTGATCTAACGGGGATTGTTATGAAATAAGGGGAGATGGTTCGACGAAGAGCTTCTCTCCTGTAACCTTTAGCCTGTTCTCAGCAATTTTATCTAATTGTCTGAATCGTGCTTGTTCTCCAGCTAGTGTTATCCGTGTCTCTGTAGTCCGTGAGGAATTTAACTGAAGATCTTACCGTAGGACTGCAAGTGACTATCTGGTCAGAAGAGGTTTTCTGATCACTTGTTATCAGACCTTGATTTTAATCACCGTCCCATGGGGAAAGCAGCTAGTCAGTTGGCCGCTGAGCCATTCGACTTCACTGTCTGAGGGGAAACCTGTCAAATATTCTGTGTCCTCTGGTGCTGTAGAGCAACATCTGGGTGGAAGGAAAGGGAAAGCAAGTAATCATAATTGCATATCGCTCAAGCCAATAGAAATCACTGAGGAACATGTGTGTAAACCTTTTTGAATATTGAAAAGTGAGGTAGGAGCGGCAGAGAGCCAAAGTAATTATTTTTGCAAGAGCTGTTATTTTCTGGACATAAATACTGGGTAGAAAGATGGAGGATGAACCCAAAACATTTTCTGTCCCTAACACGTATGCTGAAAGAACACGTATTACAATGCATGGTGTTATTTCGCCTGGGTTTTCAAATGTTTGGCAATTAAAATCTTACAGATTTGAGAAGTAACTGAAAATACCTTGGTGTAGATCTGTAAAGGGATATTGACTGAAAGTAGCCCCTTCGTAGTGAAGGGTAAGGCTGTGGCTCGCCATGCGTTCAGACCGAGGTGTGCATTTTAACATGGGTATGCTGTGCCATTAGACTATTCAGGCACTTTGGTGTTTTGTGTCTGCACAGACATGATGAAAGCGACTCTGAGCTAGTCTCTTTAAGGGTCTTTAGAATTAAATGGTGTATGTCTTGCCTTTTAACTATATGGGCCTTCATTTCAGGATTTGAGTTCAAAACTGGAGACCGTTTCATTCTTTCTCTGTGACACTCACTGCATTCCCCCTCCACCCACCCTCCCTCATATTTAATTTTATAGTTCTTTCAGACATAAACATGAAAAAAAAAAGCAATTTTGACTTAGTTTCTGAGTGTTGCTGCAAAGAAAAGTAACAAACATCTGTTTTTACCTTAACTGCATCCATATGTTCAACCTCCCCATCACCCTCTTTCCCAAAAAATTTACAGCCGTATTTGGTGGGTACTGCATACTGTTGAATTAACTTTCTTCACAGTTAGATTAGAGGGTAAGTTCAGAGACTGAAAATATCCATACTAAGCAGTGGCCAAAAGCTACATTATGGCTAAGCCAAGTTTTCAAGTTTTTTACTCTTCCTCTTTTAATTTACTTTCCTATTCTGCTTCTCCCTGTCCCGCTCCCCAAGAAAAGAGGAGATGATCCAGGAGACTTTTTTAGGAACAGGTTATTGTGGCAATTGGATAAATTTTAACTTGTGAAATTTGCTTATGGATTTCATACTCATAAATTAATAAACATTTGAAATACCATGTTTATCATAGAAGTATGTGGTTTGAGATGCATACTGTGTGGATTATTGTAAAGGGTTAGTTACCTTGTTTCATTTTATTACTTCTTCTTGTAGCATCTGGAACAATTCTGGCCTTACCAAAGTTTTGGTTTTGTAGAGGATTAACAGGAAGAAGGCTATTTTACTGAGATATTTGAGAAGCAGTGAAACAAAATGTTGAATGATATTATCTTTTACTTTGTGGTATGCAGCGTGCTTTCAGAGATAAGAGTTTGTGGAACTAAAGATACATTTCAAAGAAAGATTATTCCTTTCCAGTTATATAGTGCCTTTAATAGGTGTGAAACTAGGTGTGCAAATTTCCCAACTATTTCTACCTACAGTAATCTAAATGGTTGTATGCTCCAGAGGGATTCAGCAATGTGAGAACACATGCCCTTCCTCTGCCACTAGAAGCAGCTGGCCATCTCCTAGTAATACCAGCTAATGCCAGTAATACATTTTTCAAGAGAAAATGTTAGAAGCTGGGCTGTAATTTGTTAGAAAGTGAGTTGATGACTTTTTGACTGATGGTCAGTTTACCATATATTCTCAGGTAAGTGGTAGGTTGTTTTCTTCAAAGGAGATATTAATTATCTCTCTGAGGACAAGATTCCCTGCTCCTAGCTGATTTTCTTTGACAGGTTGAACAAAAGTCTGAGTGACATCTGGTGGCTAAAATGCCCTGTATTCTCTTTCTATTGTTATGTAAATTGGGAGAATGGGGATTGATTCTAGCTCCACCATCACATGTTTCTGCTGACAGAGGGAGGTTGTCTTGCATCCTTCTGTATGTGATCCTTCTGACTGAGACATCATCAGAACATGGAGTTGACATCTGGATTGACTTTGAATACAATCTGGGAAAAGGAAGGAATCATTTGGGGTTGCTAGTACACTCTCTCGGTCATAATTAAGAAATGTTGAAGTTAAATAAAGAAATCTTTACTTTTTTTCTTAGTAATTAAAAGGAATGCAAGAGACATACACAGTGGCTAGACATAACTGGCCAAGTGTTGTTGCCTTTAGTCAACAGTTTTTCAAATTTCTTTTGGGTCTCTGAAGATGTCAGCGAAGACGACATACAGATACCAATATCTGTGCCTTTACTCTATGAACAGTTCTGATGTTTTATGAAACCTTACCTGTGGTAGGACATGATCTGAATGTAGATTTTTCCTGGTTCTGTTGGCTATAGGGGACTATTGTAATCCTGGAAATGTAGGCTCTCATATTTTTTGGAAGGACCAGATGGAACCTAATGAGTCTAAAAGACTCGTTTGTGCCGGAACCGTATATCCCAAACTCAAGCTAGATCATGAACGTGGGTGTAGAAACTGGCTGTTAAAGACTGGAAACAGAATTTGTGGTTCTGTAAGGCAGGCTTTGGCAAAATCCAATTTGTCCAATTGGTCAGCAGTTCCACCAGTTCTGACAAAACACTCAGTGAACACTGGCAGTGTTCTATCTACTTGTGGATTGAGTAGAATATTATCCCAGAGGGATTCCCCTCTGCAGCGAGGGTGGCTGGGAGACAACCAGCTCTTCTGCTGCTGCTGTTGTGTGGTCTAGGAGTGTGATAGCGATGAGCATCGTGTATGTGAATAAGCAGTGGAATCATAACTGTGTCTCTTCCAGGGAGGTGGTGAGTTCCTCTGAGATCTGGACTGTGGAAAATAGCGTTCTGACTGCTGATCTTTCATTGATTAAAGCAATTATAATATCTGATTTTTGTTCTACATCAGTTTGGGCCCTTGTTATGATGAATGTAGTTGAAGTATTTGAAACGCTCTGCATCAATATGTGGTATCTTGTGTTTAGTTTTCCTTTTTTTACTACTGGCACTGTGTAAGAGAGTATAGTTTGTAGAGGTAGCATTGGGAATTAAAGGACATACCAGATTTCATGGGTAAGATAAAATTCTGACTCCTTTTAAATGCTGAATGTGGGCTATTTGGGAATGGGAGTTTCTATATTGATTGTAAGTCAATATACAAGGAAGTTAACAGCTGAAGCTTATCATTGCCTCATTTTATCTATTCTAATTTCAGCTCTAAAGGAAATGCATGGGAGTTGTGCTTCAAGAATATTTTATTAACTTTGAATAATATATTGTATATATATTTTATAGGAAATAAGTAGCAGATCCTACAGACTGTAGATTTGCCCTAAAGATTTTAGCAAGCACACAATAACTGACATCCAGAACTGCCTGCATTCTGCTCCTCCTGTGTTCTTCTGGTTCTACCCTCAATGCAACACAGAATTCCCATTTGTTAGTGCAGATATTCCACTCAATCTGCAAGTAAATGTAGGCAAATCTTTTTAATCTGCATGTTTTGAAACTAACAGCTTTTTATGGAGAGGGTAGAGCTGCTGACCAGTGTGCTGTTGCTTTGTTAATGCCTCACGTCGTACGGGACGTCAAATTCTATGCCTTTGTGATTCACTTGATATCTTGAGTCACAAAACCCCAGATTTGCATTTTAATGTAGCATGTCTCATCACTAGGAAGGGGACTCTGATGGTCGTACTGCGCTTTAGTGTTTCACGAATCTAATACTGCTCTTCCTCAAAAATACTCATTGAATCACCGTGTTTGTATGTCAGATTTCAGCCAGCTTTTTTGATAAACTTACTTATTCACCAGTTCTTTGAAGATTAAGGTGCTTCCCAGAGTGG
>NW_009260413.1:3576212-3604350 GCF_000687185.1 Egretta garzetta | reverse complement strand
AATCTGTCCATGGAGTAATTGCAACTCCTGTTCTGGTGAGTTCAGATGTTTCAAAAGCCCTGCCAAATGTAATAAGGTGAAGTGTTTTGGATGGCATGTTTCCTATCAGAGGACGATTATTTTTGATGATCTTAAGGCCTCAGGTGCATTCTACTTTTTGTTTTGTTATTTCTGTAACAGGAGAACAGTGTGTATCCTAGCAATAGTCTTTATTATTATCTAAAAATAGTTGTTTGTAAGAATAATATTGGCAAAAGTGTTATTCTCCTGTCTCAAAAATTTTAACGGATGGCTAAAATAGAACAGGAAATACAACTGTAACGAGCCTCAAGGTATTTTGAGAGAAAAACATGGCTAAAAAGTGGCTAGTGGTTTTGTGTTTTAGCATTCAAGCACCCCATTTAAAACACTTTTTTGAAGGGCCTGACTTTCAGGACTTTTTTTGAAAGTAGGACTTGCTAATGCCTCACCTTTGGTACTCAACGTCACTGGACACTTTTGAGAACGTAGGGCTCAGTGCACCATGCAATGGAGAAACTAAAGTATCGTCCCACGTGCAGTCTGGTAGCCCACAGCAAACGCGAGGTAATTTTACTTAGTTTAGCTCACAATGAAAGAGATGTAGTCTAAGATGAATGATTTAAAATTTTCTGTCATATTAGCCCATTTCTGTGGATAGTGCAGGGGCCTGGCTGACAAGAAATAACTTGTTGAATTTTGGCTGCTTGATTTTGTCTTTAAGCCTGTAGGCCAATAGTGGGCAACACGGAAAACTAGTTGGGCGTGCCTAGGCAAGAGGCATAAGTTCCCACATTTCAGAATAATTATTTTTAAGAAATCACTAAGCATGAGATGGCATTTTCATATATGCCCTATGAAGAAAGTGATAAAGCATGTTGCTGAAGATACAGAGAAACTTTTATAAAAAAATTGTTGCGTTATATCTTCGTTCTCCTTTAGCTGCGCTTCATATCAGTCTTGCTGTTGGTCTTGCATCCTAAAGTTGTTTGCTCCTTTTGACTGAAAATGGAAATAAGAAAAAAGCTGTGTCGCTTTCATTGTAGTTATTGCTGTGAAACTAAGCAATGGAGTTTAAGTAGAAAGTAGAACACTTAATACATATAGAAACTTTTTAAAAATTAACTTTTGTTTCTGAGTTGTGATACAAACAGGATAAGCCAGTGTTAGAAAGGAAAAATGGAGCCAATAAGGAGGGTTTCTGATTATAATAGCTTGTTTCTGTTTAATATCATTGAGCAGGATGAGGTTTTGCAGAGTTTCTCATGGAAATAGCATCCACAGTACTAAAATGATTACCTCATTCTTAGTACCAGTGCCAAGCACTTAGCCCCACAGTGAACACACGGGGTTGATTTTCAGCATGAAACAAGCCAGAAGTGTGGAATGACATTTTCAGGTGACAGTTATGGTTCTATTGCCTGTAATTAGCACCTCTTAACATGCAAACCTGCCTGTGCCTTTTCCAGGCTGTTGAAGCTCAAATACGAAGTTTTGGACAGACCCCTTCCCAACTGCTCATAGAACCACATCCTCCAAGAAGTTCTGCCATGCAGGTGGTAAGTACCATGTTAACTCTTTGTGACCTGCCATTTTGTTCGCTTCCTTTGCTATCGTAAAGTTACAGAACCAGCCGCTTTGCTTTGCTTTTATGTGGTCGTGGAGTTGTGTTATTAAAAACAGCAGATGAGTTACGATTTTGTAGGCCTAGGAGTGTAGGAAGTGCTTAACTATTGTTTTATTTATTGCTGAAAGGATTGTATTGATTTCTAGTACAGACCTTTTTTGTCAGTGTAATCTAAGCACAGTTCATCAGTTGATTTTGTTAATACCATACCTGTACAGGTGAGAGCCGGTCATCGTGGAGACAATTTAGTTAATCTTTGGCAGATTCCCCAAGAAGCATGGATTTAGGAGGTGGAACTTCCTTGTCTTTTCCCCCAGGCATAAGTTTTCCCCTAAACCCAGGATTACTAGGAATTCATGAGCTGAAACTTACATAGCAAGGAATGTGACTAAATGTGTTTTGCAGTAAAGCTAGGGTGATAAAATCCAGGCAGCGAGCATTAACATGCTTTCCCTTTTACCTCTACTTGTGTCTAATATAATTTTATTATACAAACTATTATTTTATTACTGATTACTTTCCATATCATGTTGTGTGCAGTCCTTGGGTCTAAAATATCATTTGTGTTGTCATAGATCCAGAACTAAGTATGTTAAGTGATACTCTGACAAGTGGAGCAAATGGTCTGCTAATTCACAAGTTTTTCAAAAGGTTACATTCCCTTATTGTTAATATGGACGTTTTACACTGAAATACAAAAAAAAGACATTTTCTTCGTGTATGTTCTGTAAGACATATGTCCTGCTCAAGCAGACTAAGGTTATTAGATTATAAACATCTGAAGTGCAAAAGGTTTTAGAAAAGTTACACAAAAATCTGAAACGTTTCCAAAGTAGCTTACAGACCTTGTGACGTAGGAGTCCAAGAAATGTGAACTTTCCTGTCAAATTGAGCTACTAGCCTTTCTCAGATGTGTCCTGTGTTGTACGTGGGACTTGCGCAGCTCGCTCTCGCCCCATCCCCACCACCCATTTCTGCAGCCAGTACGGACCACGCTGTGGCAGCTGTGCTGCAGCCATGCTCCTGCCCTGGCATCCCATGTACTGGGTGGACAGCACTGATTTGCGATCTTCTGGCCCTGGGCGCCTCCCACGTTGAGTCCTGGGGCTGCAGGCCACTGCAGTGACTAGTGTGTGCTACCCACGGGGCTCGCTCTTTCAGAAGAGCCCTGTTAACAGGGGTGCTGGGGAGCCCAGGGGCAACTCCCCAACTGCATCATACAGCTACATGCCATACGTGTGTCTGTCTGTCATGGTGCTATGCATGAGGCACTTGCCCTAATTTAGAGGGATTTGTTTCAGGAAGAGGAGGAACCTGAGAAGTTGATTGTTGACGTGTTTGTCAGAGCCATTGTTATTTATATAAATGTGATGCCAGGAAGCAGTTTGTGTGCTTTTATCATAATATTTTTCATGATGCTGAAATGCTAAAGATTTAGTATGTAATGGAAGAAGGTAAATTCTATGAAGTTAACTGTTTCTAACTCCAGTGGGTTTTTTGGGCTGAGGTACACACAGAAAAAAAACCCCTTAGCTCTCCACTTGCTTTGACCAGTTTTGTGGTTATTAACACAGGATTGCATAATAGCACTATAATAAGTGGTTTTAAAAGTAGTATCCCTGGAGCCGAGATACAGTAAGGATGGTTTTCCTGTCACAATTCTGAATTATTTCTAGTTGTATTATTTACTGAGTTTTCTGTTTTCATGTGTGTGTGTGCATGTCTGCATGAATACAGCTGAATTGAAAGCTACCACGTGCTGTGTTAAGTGCACAAGCCATAATATACACCAGGTGTAGTAATTAGCAGTCACACGAAGGCTGCCTATTTGTCTGGTTTTTCTGCTGTTGCTGTATCCCCTTGTGTTTTCAACCATCAGATAGCTGGATTTAATTGAGGCCACATCAGATGAGGCATTACTGACACCTTTAATTGAATGAGCATCCAGGGAGGATTAACTCATAATATTGATTGGCTTTTAGCCACTTGCTCAGAAGGGTGTCTGGGTAGCTTATTAGTTGCTTTTATTTACACCTTTATGCAAAGCCTGTAAATAGGAATTCATAGAGCAATATGTTTTTCTAAGTACTCTTAATAACTTTTTAAAAAGGAGTGATAATAAAAATGCAAATGTATTTAATTTTTTTATTAGTTCTGTATAAATGTACATTAAATGTATGCACTTACATACACATATATGTAATGAAATATTGCAGGTGGAAAATAGCCAAGAACACTTCATTAGTGTTCTAATTCAGTTATTAGAAAATTACAAATACTAGAGCAACATGGCTACTGGTGACGAGGATGGTTGTATTTCTACATCTCAGTGGAGCTCTGTTTTAGGTGCACCACACAATCACAAACCCATTAAGTTTTGCTTCTCCTCCTTATGTTTGATATCTGGACCTAAGGTCCTCAATATTTTGTTTCGACATTTGCAGTATTGTTAGAGAGCTTAGTTTGAAAGTTATTGAACTTTTCAGCTTATTAAATTAAAAAACTAAAACCTAAAAATACTATATTGAAAATGAGAGTCTGGATTCATTCCCTCCCTTTAGTATTTCTAGAAACAACACAGGATAGTGTCTGTAATCACGTCCACTTTATATTCTTTACAACTGCATTTAATTATGTTTGTCCTTTGAAACACATTTGCAGTGAAGTCTTCTACTTTGCATTCATAAATCTTATTTTTGTACACCAGAAATATATACAGAACATATATCTAGTGTATGTGTGTATCTGTTTATTTTAATGTGCTTTCATATTCTCATCTGGCTTGTAAAGAATTGCAGTCTGCCAATTTAATGCAACTTGAGACAATCTCTGGGAGCAGGAATTTCTTTGGCCACTTTATTTATTTATCCCCCCCCCCTCACCCCCCCGGTTTGGCATTGCTTTCCTTGACATACTATCTCTGCAGATATGAAGGAGAATTCTTTTGGCAGATATAGGTGATTGGAAACTTTTAGTTTAATCTGCTGTGATCTGTAGCAAAATTTGTATATAGACACCCTGT
The DNA here is from genome assembly GCF_000687185.1 of Egretta garzetta. Taxonomy (NCBI): domain Eukaryota; kingdom Metazoa; phylum Chordata; class Aves; order Pelecaniformes; family Ardeidae; genus Egretta; species Egretta garzetta. The sequence continues at coordinate 3,599,683 of NW_009260413.1, read as the reverse complement.
GTTCAATAAGGCCCTCAAATTAATAGTGTACATGGAGGTTTTTCTACCTAAACCAGTTGTTTCCACAAGCCTGTTCGCTACTATTGCATTTGCTTTTCACTGCAGCTGCTATTGGATCTTGCGTGTTTTAATCCAATCTTCCTTCTCTTGTCCTGTCTTTTTTTCTCCTCCTCATGTTTTCTTTTCCTGTGTATTTGGGTTTTTGTTGTGTGCACTCAACAGTATCTCCTCCTGCAGAGTCCGTTGATGTTCACAGACCAAGCTCAACAGGACGTTATCATGGTTCTAAAGTTCCCATCCAACTCCCCTGTCACTCATGTAGCAGCCAACACCCAGCCTGGTCTGGCCACTCCTGCTGTGATCACAGTTACTGCAAATAGGCTATTTGCTGTAAACAAGTGGCATAATCTTCCTGGTAAGTAAATTAAAGTAAGTAGCCTAAGAAACTACTGACATCAAGCAGTACTTCTGTTGTCTGTTTCAAAATTTGTAGGAGAGCTATTTTAAATTTAAGGTGTGAAGAGCAAGTCTAGTTCCTTGACACATCTTGCTCTTCACATGTGGACTTAGTTTCTCCTTTAAAAGGTAATCTGACCTATTGTGTAGTAAGATGTGTAGCACACAAAAGTTTTGTAACAACAACATATTGCTTTCCAGGCCATCAGGCGCTATGCAAGAAGACAAAACCAGCGTATCACTACTTGATCGTGATAAAGTCACACTCTTCCTCTTGAATTTGTTTTTCAGTTAGATGGAAGCCTGAACCTTGTCATGTCAAGGAAAAGTTTTAAAGCATGTAGAACTTGCCTGAAATCTTCTCTGCTATCTTTTTCTGCTTGATTATGACTGCCACATTCTGATGTTAAACCCACTCAATGAGTATTAGAAGATAAAATATATGGGAAGTCTGTATCTTCTGTAACTTAAACATCCCCGAGTTACTAGGTGCTTATGTATTTGTCAATATGAAAGGAAAACAACATATCCATTTACACAGCAACCAATCAAATTAATTTTCCTTTAAAAATGCGTTGGACTTGAGAATATAGTCATTCTGTTTTCAATTCTAATGTTCTCTAATCTTAAAGGCACCCATCCTCCTTTCCCTGACTATGACAAGCTCAGGCCCAAGCCGTGAAAGGTAGCTTATTTCAGTGCTACGCAGTAAATCTGGTCAAAGGGTTTTCAAGAAAGGGAAAATAGAGCTTCTGCTCAAATAACTTGGATAGAAGATAGTTGCACCAGAGTAATACTCACACCACGGAAATTCCTACTAAGAAATCTGGACCTGTGGTTCTTGGTTACATTTTGAAAAAAGCCAGATGACTCCCACACTTTTTCCTAATTCTTATAAATTATCTCTCAACATTGTACAAATAGAAACATCTATGTAGTATTTCCCCCACCCAAGAAATGCTTAAAAAGAAAGGCGGGAGGGAAGGGGGGAAGCGAGGCTTGTCTAGATAACAAGTTGTGAGCAAGAACTATTTACAGGGCTCTTGACGTTTGTTTGAAAGGAGGATGGCAATATCCTCTCATAACTTGAATGTGTGACCTTGGGCATATTGTGTTCGAGGCTTTTAAAAAATAGCCTTTGTGGACATACAAGAGTCATGGGAAAAGAAGAGGTTCTAAAGTGGTAGGAGTTGATTTTGATTTCCTCCTAAGTCTGCTGGTTGATGATCTGAGACCAAGCAACCAATTGTTGAATGTAGTAATCAACTGTTTCAAGTTGAACAAAGCCTTCAGATTACAGTTTTTACCTCACCTATGAAAGGGAGAACAGTAACCTGTGCTTTTGAGTCCCTATTTTTTCATTTAGAGGCATTTTACCCTTGTCTTGCCTTTACAAAGAGCTCAAGAAAACCTACAGTTCAAGACAAACAAAAGCCAACCAAACAAACCCCAAACCCAACAAAACCCCACCTCACCCCACCGCTTTGAGAGCACACTGATCAGCTGCAGGCTGTTAATGGAATACTACTCGGGGTGTGGACTCCTGAGAGTAGCCTTCACTATTGTTGCCTTCAAATTTTGTACCAAAATGGGATCTGCCTGGGATTAGAGGGCAGGTATCATTACTGCTCCATATCTCCTGCTGTGGGCTTAGCATTGTCTTTACTAATGAGGCATCATGATAAAAAAGTTAAGCTGCCAAGTGACCAGTTGCCTGCTTTTGTGTTTGGGTTTGGTGGCTTTGCTGACATCAAATGGCACTGGTACCCGACAGGGTGCCTCCATTTTGTCACATGGATTTCATGTTTTGTTCTGTCTTAGTGTTTTGTTGCAGCAGAACTTTGACTTCCCGCATACTTATGAAACCCTTCTTCTGATACTAGTTTTTATAATAAGCTATGGACGGTAGATAGAAAAATCATAGGTGTAAGTATTTAGCCATTATTTTTTGTTCCGCTTCCAAGAATGTCTTGTGGGCTGGTGGGGGGAGAGAGTTTGCTTGCTTTCTTGTTTGTTTTTAGTGAGGCTGTGGAAAAAGAAGGCTTTTTTTAACACTGAAGGAAAATTCAGGAGGTAAACATTTCACCGGTATGCCAGGTGCCCAGATGAAATGTAGGTCGGCAGAATTATATATTAACTTCTATGCAAACTTGCAAATAAATGGGTTTTGGTGATGGATGAATCCTTAAATACTGGATGACTATGAGATTTCCCTGTCTGCATCATAAACTGACTTTAAAAAAAAATGTCCTTTGTGCTTCACTTGTTCAAAGCAGTGCTTTAAAAAGTAAAGAGGAAAATAGTATTTGCTACAGTCAGCAGATGGTTGTCACATTTTGTTTTCAGTGCTCTTTACCACTTAATTTTGTTTTGTTGCGACAGGAGAGGTTGCCAGTAAAGCATCTGCTAGAGCTTATGGCTCAGGACCGGCGCTGCTGCTGATGGCATACATTCAGAATAGCACTAATCTAAAATAAATGTTTAATAAGCAGTCGGCAAAAGCACCTGGATTATTTTTTTTTTTAATTCAGTTGATGCAGAAGAATCTTGAATAGTTGAAAAAAAAAGGACATAGCTTTGATTTATAAAATGTCTGTGGCTTCACATATGAAAAAAATGCAGAGTTTTAAAATCTTCTTTCCTGAATTCCAGCTCATCAAGGTGCTGTACAAGACCAGCCTTACCAGCTGCCAGTGGAAATCGATCCTCTCATAGGTCTGTCACTTCCTTCTCTCTTTGCGATTCATTAAGCTCTGTATGGTGGCCCTGAAGATTCCTGCTTTTGTGTATGAGTTTGGTGGCTTTGCTGACATCAAATGGCACTGGTACCCGACAGGGTGCCTCCATTTTGTCACATGGATTTCATGTTTTGTTCTGTCTTAGTGTTTTGTTGCAGCAGAACTTTGACTTCCCGCATACTTATGAAACCCTTCTTCTGATACTAGTTTTTATAATAAGCTATGGACGGTAGATAGAAAAATCATAGGTGTAAGTATTTAGCCATTATTTTTTGTTCCGCTTCCAAGAATGTCTTGTGGGCTGGTGGGGGGAGAGAGTTTGCTTGCTTTCTTGTTTGTTTTTAGTGAGGCTGTGGAAAAAGAAGGCTTTTTTTAACACTGAAGGAAAATTCAGGAGGTAAACATTTCACCGGTATGCCAGGTGCCCAGATGAAATGTAGGTCGGCAGAATTATATATTAACTTCTATGCAAACTTGCAAATAAATGGGTTTTGGTGATGGATGAATCCTTAAATACTGGATGACTATGAGATTTCCCTGTCTGCATCATAAACTGACTTTAAAAAAAAATGTCCTTTGTGCTTCACTTGTTCAAAGCAGTGCTTTAAAAAGTAAAGAGGAAAATAGTATTTGCTACAGTCAGCAGATGGTTGTCACATTTTGTTTTCAGTGCTCTTTACCACTTAATTTTGTTTTGTTGCGACAGGAGAGGTTGCCAGTAAAGCATCTGCTAGAGCTTATGGCTCAGGACCGGCGCTGCTGCTGATGGCATACATTCAGAATAGCACTAATCTAAAATAAATGTTTAATAAGCAGTCGGCAAAAGCACCTGGATTATTTTTTTTTTTTAATTCAGTTGATGCAGAAGAATCTTGAATAGTTGAAAAAAAAAGGACATAGCTTTGATTTATAAAATGTCTGTGGCTTCACATATGAAAAAAATGCAGAGTTTTAAAATCTTCTTTCCTGAATTCCAGCTCATCAAGGTGCTGTACAAGACCAGCCTTACCAGCTGCCAGTGGAAATCGATCCTCTCATAGGTCTGTCACTTCCTTCTCTCTTTGCGATTCATTAAGCTCTGTATGGTGGCCCTGAAGTGTAGATTACGGTTGTTTTTCACTTGCTGGTTGCTGGGAATGGAATTTTCCTGATAAACCATTTGCATGCAAATTGGAATGCAATGAGCTGTGGCTATGCTGGTATTTCATCAACTCCCCCTCGTTGGTTTGCCTAATTTGAACAGGCCTAGGACGCGTGTCAGTGAAAATTAATATGGATGCTGTAATAATGTGTGATTGAGAATGTGCATGAAGTACTGTCAGGATAATATTGGATCTTTTCATCACTCAGACTTGTTGATGAGCAGGAGCGAGGCACGTTATGATGAATTGGTGCACTGGTAATGTGATGGAGCTCCTTTGCCGAGGAAATTTTCATAATAACAGTGGGGTTCTTAACTGCACTGTGTTGTGAAAAATAAAACCATGGTGCCAGGGTTTCATCATTAAAGGAGATCAATCCTTTCTTTAGAGACCTGCTGTTCAGGCTGAGGGGATTAATGTGTAATTGCAAAGTGGTTTCAAAGTTGAAATATATTGCCCACTCGGTTTTAGTATTGAGATATTAGTATTCATTTTTCAAGGGTATTGCATCTTTTGATCAGCATCACTAGTTAAATTTGTGTATGTTTACTTTTATTAAAAAGGGGTGGAGGAATGTCTCTCTTTTATTTAATGACTCAGTGTAATAAATTCAATTCATGACTTTTTATTATAGAGGTTTATTAGTTTATATAGAGCTGATTTTTCTATTAGCATGGTTAGAGTTTGGCCAGTTCTTTCATTACAGATCCAACTTTGGGGAGTGAATACTTGGACTATAATTCAGGAGCCTGTAGGATGGCAAATGAAACCTTAAACTTGATCAAAAAAACCCTCAAACAACCTAACCCCAAAATACAAACTAGTCGTAGGACAGTTCACAGGAGCAAAGAAGACAGGATTTCCGTGGGGTCCCCCCGCCGCCTCCACAATTCTATTAGACTTCAAACTTAGCTCGGTTTTTTAAACTGTCCATTTCAGGATGGTAGTTTAAGTGAAAAAGAAGTGAAGTGGCCAATAGTAGAAACATGGAAAAATCAGAGCAAAAAGGAACTTGCCTGGTTCATTCATTCATAGGTTAGCGTGACAGGTCTGTTGGCCAGTGAGAACTAATGTCAAAACTAATATGCCTATCACAGTAGGAACTGCGTTGTACGGGTCTGTAGATACAGGCTGTTGCTGTGTAGCCGTTTTGCTGGGTAAGCTCTATGATAATTAAATCAGGAACAGTGTGGGCATTTTATAGAGCTGATAAAATGTTTTTCCAAAGTTTTAAAAATCAATTCTCATCTGAATAATTCAATACTTCTAATTTATAATGAGGAGGACATGCTGTAACTCTTGCTTTCCTTCCGAAAATAGATTCTATCCAAAAAAATGTTTGGAGCAGGAAATGCATATTCTGCTTTAAATCCTGATACCAAGTAGATCTTAAAAATATAAATAAACATCACAGCAAAAAAACCCCAAAATCATGTTGGGCTGATGTCTGATGATTTTTCTACATATTGTGAAGAACATTAGGAAAAAAAAAAATTCATTTGCATTTTTTATAATTTTAAAATTATAATTCCATTTTCTGGCTTGCCTTTAATTTACAAAATACTTTTACTTCTGTTTGGTATAAACACCTTTAAAATTAATGTTCACAGTTCTGAAAGATGTTTTAATAGTCTCTTCATACAATAGATCTCAAATCAGCCTTGTGATTACATTGGACATAGTTTAAAAGGTTTAAGGCTTTCTTTGTCACTGTTAAGTAGATCATTGGGTACAAGCAAGTAATTATGTAGCTAATATTAAAGGTTTTTAATTGTGGCTAGACACATTTACCTAGAAATGGCACCTAAGAGGACCACAAAATTACACTTTTATGGTTATAGCAGGAATCTTGTTGCTGTCTTGGTCATGAGGAGGGGTTCCTGCTGTCTTCATTTTCTAGTTGCACAGGAGGATGTAATACAGCAATATCTGATATGACATAGATCCCACACCTCTTTTTGAGGTGAAGTTTTCTGACGGTCTTATTCCCACTGAATGTGTTGATCCGCATGTTTTTGGGAGTATTTATTTGCCATTATTTTGTCATACAGAATGCTTCTGTATAATGCTGTGCTGTGCATTTATAATGCATTGTTTTTACTCTTTATGTGGTCCCAACGGCGGTCAAGGCCCCGTTGTGTTACCTGCAGAGCAAATGGCAATACCTCGCTAAATTATTTGCTATCCATATGGACAAGAAAGTATCAACATTTTAAACACAGTGAAAGCATAAATAAATTAAGGATTTGATATAGAGTAAATGGAGTAAGTCCAAGGCTTAGGGGGTAGCTAGCCTGTGAGAATGGAAAGAAATTAAAGAGTAAAGAGGAACACAAGACCAGGACAGAGACGCGTCTGGGGGACCATCTGGAATGGAAGTAATGGTGCTCCAAGCAGTCGGCAAACCCAGGCCCAGGAGAACTTACTTGCCTGGGATGGGAGTCAGGTTCCCTCAGGACCAAAGCATGTTAAAAGATCTTCCTACAGTGTAGGATTTTCATGATACATATCTATAGGGACACACACACATATATATATATATATATGCACACACATCAATTAATAAGGACAAAATATAATATGTTTTCTCTCAACTGTAAAGAAGGTTGTGGAAACAAGCTGGTTAATTTTTGTGCAATGCTCAAAAAAGTGTGAAATGGTAGTGATATTTACTGCAGTCATTCTTTTTTTTAAAATTACAATGCTTGCAATGAAATACAACTTGTGTACGATTTTGAAATCATAATTCTGTTGTCTGCTGCATTTGAGCCACTATATAGCATATACGTATATATACTGCCTTACAATTACATTCCCTTCGTTTGTTTCTTAATTTTTAATTTCCTATACTAGAAGAAGGGGGGAAGGAAGCTTATTACATTTTTATGTAACATTCCTTTTTGCAGTCTTTCATTTATATTTGTCAGCTGCATTTGACTTAAATAAGGGATTTCTTCTATTTTAGAATATATACTACAAGGAATCAGCATTGTTCCCAGAAGTGTAATGAGTGTTTTATAGCAAAAGTAGAAAGAAAATGCCCCTGCCACAAAACCCCACATAACAGCAGTCAGGAATAGTTTTGGTGTGAATGTAAGTTTCTAAAATCTGCTTTTGTTCTGTGAATGCGAATGCTAAAATTTTTTGCTCTTTGTGTCTTTCTGTTCAGCCAGCAACACAGGTATGCACAGAAGGCAAATCACTGACCTCTTAGACCAAAGCATTCAGGTACATTCCCAGTGTTTTGTCATCACCTCTGATAATCGATACATCTTGGTCTGTGGCTTCTGGGATAAGAGTTTCCGAGTTTATTCTACCGACTCAGGTAATGTATTTTTAAAATATGGAAATAGCCTAAAAGATTTTTCTGTTCCTCATCAACCTACTGTTTCAAATAAAGAAAGAACGGGGGCTGGGGGGAGAAAGTGGAGAATGTATTTATTCCCCTATTAATAATATTTGTCAAATCTTTTCTTACCTACTGCTACTGTGTATCGTATGCCATCATTTTTGTGGAATGATGGCAGATGTAAGACAAGGAGCTCTTGTTTAGCCATAGCATCACACTTCAAATCTACCTGACAGGCATGCCTATTCTTACACTGTAGTTTCCACAAGTAAATGAGTTTTTGTGAAGCTTTGCATACCAGGAGAAGTAATTGTTCTTAGAGTGCTTACTTAAATTTAACTCTGGTTGGTTTTCAGCACCAGAGAATTTTTATTTTTTTTTTTAGGAAATGCAGGCAAGCACCACAGAATGAGAACAGAAGTGAAGTCTTGAAATCTGGTGAAAGAATACTTATGAAAGCCTTTGAAAGCTATACTATAACAGAAAAATTGATTTGGAGCCCCTGAATTCTTTCATATAATATAAACTGATTGATATAATGGGCAGCAGTTAAATTAGTCTGTCAGCTGGCATGTATCCAAACCATTGAAGTCACGCATGTGTCATGCTAAATAGCAGAGAATCTTTCAATGTAAGAGCTACAGGAATTTAAATCCATGAAGCCCCAGAAAAAAATAGGTATGATTTTTTTCCCTTTCATTATCTTATAATGGGAATAGCGACCTCACTGCAAGGTACTTCTTTGGGATTAATGGCCCGGTGTAGTTAATGTGTGTGTGCCATCAAGCTTTCCAGTAAGTTATTAATCCTTAGGGAATATCCTACATGTTTGTCATCATTTCTTAAATATATTAGTTAATGGTGTTTTTCACACTTGGCAAACCAAAATGTTTAACAAAACAGGATGGTCTTTAATGAAAATCTGTTAAGACTAGATCTCATGGCATATTTTAGTCTATCTGTCATTTTTGCAATTTTAAAGCCTTAAGTATAAAGAAGTTCCATTTACTTCATACTGACTGCCTACAATTCATTATACAGACAGCTTGTTAGACCCTTCTTAGTTTAATTTTCTCATTGATGAAAATAAATTTACATAAAACTGGGAATTTAAAGGAGTCTTCAGAAAAGTTAGCTAGCAGAAATAAACATTCCGTGTATATTCTTGATTACATGAATAGAGAACTAATTCTTTTATGTTGAAGGATAGATTTTACTTTACACCTGTGGAAGGAACTTCTATGATTTTGGTAGCTTTGTCCTATAGCAATCTGAACTACAAATATCTCATTAGGTTATGTCCTCTGTGTGTAAGTCAGATACACCAGGCATCTCATTACTACCATAGCTAATTATGGTATAAATGAAAATAGAGTTGTCAAAAACATTGCAGAAGATTTGTGTCTTCTGAGTGTCTCCTGTTTGTCAATATAGCAATTTCAGCTCTAGCTGAAATCAAGCAAATTCAGGTAGTTTATTTTTCTTTGAATTAAAATGAGAGTATAGTAGTGGAATACTTACTCTGAAATCAGCAGAACAGCAAGGGAAAAAGATGACGTGATCAGTAATGCATAATTGCAAGCGATCACAGGGGTTGAATTCAGTTATATTTTAGCACTTGCACAAAAAGGGAACCTTTTTCCTACCAGATTTTGGGTTGGTTTGGGTTCTTTCAACAGGAAGTACTTTTGACATATATCATGGATTCTCAGCATGGCTAGTATAGCATAAGCACAATAAACCTTCCTCCAGCAGTGGCAATGATTTCTAGACAGCATCTTAGATTCAGTAGTGCAGAGACTTGAGTCTTGTTTTTCTTTTAATTATTTGTAGCACAGCTGTCAAATAAAACATTAACTAGAAAATTTGTTTTGTCAAAAAAGGGATATCTGAGTGCATATGTTAAAGTTTGATATTACTGCGTAGAGAGGACAATTCATATTAAAGGAAACAAAAAAAGTGAGGAACTCTTACGAGATTAATGTTTTGCTTGGGTTTTTTTTTTTACTAATATGAAAGAGCAAAAGCTTATTTCTTGTTTTGATGAAATTCGTTGAACCTTAGCTGCACAGTAACAAAGTAAAACTAACAAGGCCGTGCAACTACATGAACAACTGTCAAACAAATAGCCTTGAAAAATGTTTGTTTTCTAGAACAGAACCTATAAACAGAATATAATTGAAAGAGAGATCTCTATAACTCAGCGATGTTTATAGCATAAACTTGTGTTCTGAAAGTATAAATCACCTCAGGTAGTTGAATACCTATGGCTATACAACTGAAGAATATATCACATAATTAAGTTATTCTCAAATCTAAACTATGTAGATGACAACTTGAATTTTCAAGGAAAAACATACACTTGGTGAGATGGTTTTGCATATTGCCAAAACGGGGTTATGGAGTCTAGAAGTGTTTCACTGCTCCTAGCTGTGAAGTTCAGTAACTTTTCCTAACTAAATCTGGTGACTGGCCAGCATCTGAGACAGTGAGGTGGCCCTGCGGCACTAATTAAAGCCCTGGCGTGCAGAGGTGGTGGCTATAGAAGGCTGTTACAGACTCATAGCGGTGAGTGAAAGACGTGATCCCTGAGTTGCTCTCCTTTCCGAGACAAGGTAGATCTGCGCAGCAAGCGTACCTTCCAGGGGTTTGCCCCTGCCAGTAGGAAAAGGCATATTTTGTAATTCCTCTTGGAGAATTATACTTGCCTGATAAGTTTTGTCAGTGTTTTATTTTAAATCCGATGTACAGGTTTCCTTTAAATTGCATCATGTTATTCTATTTTTTCTTCACGTACTAAAGTAATTCCCCCTTTTTGTAGACATTCATACCTTTCTCTTGTTTTTTTTTCTGTTTTTTTTCCACTTTAATGCAATTGCCTTTTTGATCTTCTGTTACAAATCAGGCTCTTACCAGAACCACTCCCTTAAGTCTTTTGTTACCGTTAGCGTTATTTAGTGGCTGGATACAAATACAATGCCTTCGTACTGCGTAGAAAGAGGGCTATGAAATGTGTCCTGCTAGCCGTATTATATGATTGACTAATCGTTTTTAACTCATGCACCAAAATATTTTATTAAGATATGCTTCATTTGAATCCCAGCACTCATTTGTGTTGCTACTTGTCATGTTACTAGTTATTTTTAAAAACTTTTCAGAACATTTTATTTCAGGTACAGTAGTTTGCATTTCCTATTTCTTTTTTGCCCTATGTTGTTAATCCTTCCAAAGCCATCACTCTTTTCCCCTTCTGTTCTTCCTCATTCTTTATTCAGCCCAAAGTGCAAATGGATGCACGGTCATTTGGGCTGAGGAATCTGAGGTCACACATGGATGGCATCACACTTCCTTGTGTCACTGGATGTAGAATTTGGCCTGGTCCATGTTACCTGAATCAGCCAAGCAGTCACATAAGAAATATGTGTGTGTCTCTCTTGTCCTGTCCCTACAAGATCTGCAGTTGCTAGCCTTCAGCAAACCCAGTGAGATGGATTTTAGTGCTTACATTCTCATTTTGTAGGATCACGTATGCTGCTGGCAGATCCAGAAACTGGCAGGACACATGGCATGTTTGCGGTGTAGGAGCCACTCTCTGGCAGGGTGGTCCAGCAGAGATCTGCTTTGGGTGACCTTACATGTGTTTGCTCTCCCCATGCAAATCCACTACGCATGAGCATCCAAATTCACACTTTTCTGAAAATATTGCCCTGTTTAGTTAAGATTAAAAGGTAACAGTCATGTTCATGTCTATACAGACTCTTGAATGGCACGTTTTTAACTGCCTACGCTTTCCTTTCTTTTTAACATTTATGTCCCTTATCAGCGGTACAAACATTTGTCCTATATGCAGCAGGTAAGGGAGTTTTTTCCAGGTCTGTCTTCTAAGGTTTTTTTGAACATTACTGAAATTCTTAAAAGGGAAGGATGCTGGTTGAAATAAATGGCAAGTATTTAAATGGTGATGGAAAAACCTGGGTACAAGAGTAATTTTTCATCTAAATCTTCTTTTCTCTGTTTAAGGAGATGCTCAAAAGCTGCATATGCTATATGCACATGTATGCTCTCACACTACCAATTTCTTCTGGGTCCTACATGTTCTGTAGCTTCTTCTGATTCTGTTTCCCACTTCATCAGCAGATTTGCATTTTTACTGTTAACTTTCATCAGTAAACTTACCTTAAACTTGCCTTAAAAGAGAATCCCATCATGTTTCCTGTCTGTAAAGTAAATGTAAACATATAGAATTAAAAAAACCTTTTGGCATGATTGGCCTTGAATAAAGTATAATATTTATGGACTGTAAATATTTTTTTGTATGGACTGTATGGACTGCTGCACTTTTAAGTAAGTTTCCACCAAATGAAGAAAAAAAAAAAAGTACTCTCCACTGTAGTTCTTTTTGGAACCTTTTTTTAATAAAGAAAATATTTCTAAAATACTTTATAATGTATTTAATTTACCTTAGAAAGAATAAAAGCATAGTTTTAAAACAATCAATTTTATGTGTTTCAGGTAAACTGATACAAGTAATATTTGGACACTGGGACGTTGTAACCTGTCTTGCTCGGTCTGAGTCCTATATTGGAGGAAATTGTTACATTCTCTCAGGATCGCGTGATGCAACGTTGCTGCTCTGGTACTGGAATGGCAAAACCAGTATCATTGGTGATAACCCAAGAGGTAAGCAAAACCAGAAAAACCTGGTTTGTAAGGACGTTGTCTAACACTGGCCTGAGCGAACACTTCGCATGACAAAGTTTTAGGTAACATTAATGTCAAAGTACAGTGTTTCTTTTTTTGTAGTTGTGATCAGTCCTAATTTAAAGAATCGAGGGTAAACAGTGCTTGCTTTGCAGCACAAGTAGAACTAATTTTTAAAGTTATAGGACGCTGAACACTGCAAATACTTTTTTTTTTCTTCTCACTCATTCAATTGGGAAGGAGTGGATCCACGAGTGAGAGAATGGAATTCGGTTTTTGTATTTCCTGTTCAATATGAGTAGATCTTTTTCTCTCAACATGATGATTTCATTAAATACCTGTACTTGAGTTGTTTAAAACAAAAAAAGCTGTATATTGCTCCGGTGCAGACTGTATTCTATGCATCTGTAATCTTCTGTGTATAGGTTTCTACTGTGAGAGAGTTATCAATAGCTCAATCTATGGAGCTATCAATAGAGTTACTCAAACAGTGAATTTTAACTTAGACTAAGGTCATTGTAATGAGATGTATGACGGCCCAAGCGGGACACCTAGGTGAAAGAAGGACAGACATGTGGGATGGATTAAAGAAGCAAGCTTAAAACTTTTTCGTTTAACACTTTGGTAGGGTGCTACGTGCCTAATCCTTGCTCTCATGTACTAGGCATTTTAATTGGTTCCAGTGCAAGCAACAGGGCTCGTACCATATAACCAAACTAGTAAGTCAGTAACCCTGCTTCAGCCTAACTTGCTTTTAACCCCTCCCCACCCAAACTCACCTTGCACTTCCCAAAGTATTTAATCTCTTCCATCTTGCACCATTTCCCAGGAAATCCCAAATCTTTGTTCTCATGAAGGTTCTCTCTTTTAACTGATAGTTTTCTATGGAAAGCAATGAAATGCTATGACTGTTCAACCCTGCTGTGCCTGCATTATGTAACACGAAGGGTAGAAAGTGATCTCGTTATTAGGCCAGTTTCACTCCACACAATAAATTAATTCCTGATCCCCAAAGCAAAGAAGGTGGCAGACATGTAGCTTGAGAAAAAGCCTTAGTGAGCCACTTCGCAGGAGTAAGCGATGTTCAGGACAGCTTGTGAGAGCTTTACGTACGGGAATAGAGGGGTGCATCACAGCCAAACAGAGGTCCTGTTCAGCCAAAAAGAAAATGCCCTGAAGAGCAGGGGTGAGAAGCAGTATAATTCTGTCTGTCTTAAGAAGAGTGTTTGTTAGGTTTTCTGCCACACACTTAAGGTCTTCTCTGGCCCTTCTTAAATACTAGTAAAAACATACCTGCTGCCTGCAGAGGACCTCTAGAAAACAAGAGTTGTCATATCTGGCATATATTGCAGTTATAACTGGAATATAATTTCATATAGTGTAAACAGTATCTGACATCTTCCAAATTAATCAATTTGGTAAAGTTGTGTGTTGCCCCATACTCAATCTGTTACTCAACTGGAGTTACTTGAATTTGAAAAAAAGAGGTGGTTTGACTGAAATTGCATCCCATGAACTATTTTGAAGAAGCACAACTAACTAATACCTGAATTTAACTTACAACTTTTTTAGCATTGACTATGAAAACTATTAAAAAATTGAACAAGATACAGAAGTTCAGTTCACACAGTTGCAGAATCTTCAGGCAGAGGATGTGAGCAAACTATCCCCCTTATCCTTCCAATAGCCTGATTCTAGAGATGGGAGCTTTTCTGGGATGTGGCTAGCAGAATTTTATGAGCATCTTTAAATAAATATGGCTTTGGTTGAGGGACAAAAATCTCTGTGAATACTTCATACATATTTTGCAGTCTATCAATATAAAGAAAATGCAAACTCTGCGCTATTTTTGCAGAGCTTATAAACTTGTAAACTCCAAAAAGTCTGTGAAGGGAACTTGACAGAGCTTGACAGTCAAGTGAGCTTGAAAATCCTAAAGATCAAAACTGCCTTTTTGAGGAGAAAACCCTGAAGACTTTACTTGTACGAAACAATGAACATTTTTAGGTGTCTCCTTACAGCGTTTTCAAGTCCTGCAAGTGCAGCCCGTCTTCGCATATTACGTGCTGAGATTTTGTATGTAGTATCTAACTAAAATAGGTAGATTTTGTTATAATCTATTGACTGTCTTCTCTAATGCAAATTTGTAGTGTATTGAAGTTTTGCCGTTTTCAAAGATAACACTAGGCTATCGTTACTCCTGTTTAGAATCAAACAATAGCTACCTGATAAGTCTCTTTGTCTGTAGTCCTATTAAACTGGTACTTTTAGGGAAATGAAATGGCTCCTATGTTTACTAGTTGCCATTGTGTAGCTTTTTTTGTGATCTAGCATGCCTGGAAACCTTTGCTATGAATTGGAATCTCATGGCACTGTACATAGGCCTAGACATGTGTATAGTAAAAGACAGTTTCTGCTTCAAAGAGATGGTAATCTGGGGGGTTTAATTTTTCCCAGAAATAGCTTTCTATAGGCATCTCTGTTCAGTCAAATTTTTTTTTGAAAAGGCAAATAAAAAGAGCTGTTTCTGCTTAGTTCTGATTTTGTCAGAAATGGAAAGCACCAGCAGATTTGTTGGGTTTTGAGCCCTGTTACTGCAACTGTAACTTCCATCCATTTGTGGGATGCTAGATATTTAACTTCTCTGATGTCTTTTTGTATTTGAAGCTTATGATTTTTTATGATTTCAGAATACAGTTTATTCATGCTTTCAATGAGCATTATCCATTGGAATTTAGATACTCTCAAAGTTGATACTTCTTTCCTATTTTTCCTCTATTTATCTATCTCTAATTTTCATCTTAAAATGACTTCACAGCAACATGCATTTAATGGCACTGTACCAAATCATGATGCCAGAGGAGTTTCAACAAAAATAATCTAAAACAGGAGCATTTCTTTCCTCCTTTCTTAGTACCTGTTGCCTCTGATGTACATCAATCAGCAGACTAGTATGATCAAGCTGCCCTAAATACCATCCCATTGGGTACCCATTACTCTACCAGTTACATTTCATTTAGGTTCCTTTATCTGGTTTCATTACTGTAGGGAACACTGAGCTCTTGATCTCTAGCTGCATATATTCATGCTTTAGAATGGTACTTAACTCAAGCTGACAAACCAGGTGGGCTATAGCATACGTGATAAATAAGCGTTTTGTTTGATATTCTCTATCAAGGACAATTTTCTGGCCAACTGGACGGTATGGAAAAATTCTTTACGTTTTTGGTTTAACAGAAGAAATATGTTACTGAAATATTCATTATTTAGATTCTTTAATTTTTAACTTTTAAGCTGGCTTCTTAAAGAAATTATACCTATGCAGCCTCACTGTCTGTTTAGTTTCTCCCTAATAGCTCTCGAATGCATTGATCTATTTAAACCAAATTTGATGAATTTAAATCTCAAAGATATGAAATTCCTACGTGGGACACATCTGCTGGAAACTATTTTTATTCTTCACAAAACAGCTTGATTACATTTAGGTTAAGTCCTTTTTTCCTTCTCAAATTAAAACCTGAAATTCAGAAAATATTTCACCATGCTCTTTGATCAAATGTAGAGGTTTTTTTCTTTCTAAATTAATTGGTTTTGAAAATGTAGAAACATGGCAGTACTTCACTTCAGTGGACAGGCCTTTTGTGATGCAGAAATGTTTCTGTGGACAATTTCTGACCAAGCACAGAAATAATTCAGAACAGAGCAGAGGATCTGAAATAGTTGTACCCTTTGGAGTAGCCCTGAGCCATGTTGAGTTCACATTAATTAGCATAATTTACTGTGGAGATGTAAAGTCGCTTTGGATAGAGTAAAGGGGCTTTTATTTTTCTCTTCTTGGCATGTGGCTTGCTTTGGGGAGGCGGGGGAGGTCAGAAGGAGAGGATGTGACCCTCCCCTTGGTGCCCCTTGAAGCCCATGTGTGATCTGTATCACAAGGTTGGCTTTTGCATATTTAGAGGCTGTGATCTGATAGCAAGGTACCACTTGGGGACGTGACACTATGCTTCAGGACGTGTGTTATTCCTGAATAGGGTGGTAGGACGTGTAGAGGTTAATGGAGAGGGAAAGATGCTGTGTTTTGCACTTGCCCAGCCTAACAGGAGGCGAGAAGTGGGCGGTGAGGGGAGGAACTACCCTGTGATGGCTGGAAAGAAGAGATGAGAGAATTCATTTGCATGCAAATGCAAATGGTGTGCATCACTTTCAGATCCTACTCTCCCTTTGAAGCTCAAGTGGCAACTCTTAGCGTTTGGACATTTCCTAGGTTGTGGGATTGCATTTTACTTTGTAATGACAGAACCAGAGGAAACAGGGCGGAGTGGAGCTTTGGTCACCTGATCTTTCCCAAAAAAGGCTTAACTACACCAAAACCGTTCTCAACTGATGCTTGTCCAACCTTCTGTTATAAACTTTGGCAAATACATTTTTGGGCCTTACAAGCCCTACCATTAGCAGTCTTTCCCCAGTGTTCAGCCTAGTATCCAGTTATATTTTGCAGCAGTTGAATTCTATAATTTCTTATGTATTTATTCCTTGTGTGGAGAACAGATTATTTATTTCCTCCTTGCAACAACTTTCAGTTGTTTGGATTACCACGACGTGCAATTCTTTGCTTCCAGATGTAATAACCCAATTCTTTCTGTCTTTTGCCATAACTCATGCTTTTCTAGACCTCTGATCTTTTTTTCGGTGATTCTTCTCCTATTCAATTGTCTGTCTTCATCAAAGTAGACCCAGCAATACAGTTGAAGCCTTTCCAGTAATAAGTAGAAAAAAACCCATTTTACAGACCAGTAAACACATGGGATCACATCCCCATGGGATATCTGTTTGTTTCAAAACAGCATTACAGTGTTAATTCTTTAAGTGTATGAGCCAATATAAATTTCAGTCTTTTCTGAAGAATGTTCAAGAAGTTGTTTCTCCTTCTCTGTGTAGTTTGACTGTGGAATCTTGTCTTTAAACTTTCTGAATTGTATTCCTTTTAGACTGTTTCCCCAACTTGTCAAACTCATTTTCAGTTCTCATCCTGTCCTCCAGCAGACTTGCAGCAACTCATGTCTGCAAACGTAATCTGCAGTCGTATGTTAAACATTTTGACAATGAATAGCTTTCTGAATATAGATTTTCAACTGGCTTTTCATCTGATGTATAGTAGCATCTTCTAAACATGTGCTTCCCCATTTTCCTTAAGAAATTGTGCATGTGGAACAGTGCCAGAGTCCTTACTGAAGTGAAAATACACGACGTCTCCCTGAACACAAGTCCTGTTACTCTGCCATTGCAAGAAAAAAATTGCTTTGACATGATTTGTTCATAACAAATCCAAGTCAGCTGTTGCTCATCTCCTTGTTTATTTCTAGGAAATTATGTGTGTCAGTGTGTGTGTGTATATATATATGTAAAAATACAAATGTTCTGCCAGTATTTTTTCTGTTTGTTGGGATTAAGCAGACTAATTTCTTAGTTTTTCCTTTCCTGCTGCTTAAACAACACAGGACTTCTTTTAGTTCTTGCAGAACCTCACCCAATATCCATAAAACAACAGTTATAACTCTGGTATTATTTAGTTTCATTTTCACAGTATCCTCAAATCAGTATTCTCAGGCCAATTGAGTTCCAAACATTTACCTCATTTAGATATTCTCTAATTGAGACAACAGTTGTCATTGCCGCTTTTACTTACGTTTACTGCCTGACTGCCGTGGGCCTTTTTATTGAAGACTTTTACTGAAATACTTTCAAATGCATGGCATCGTCTATTGCTCGCTTTTAATAACAGACTAATTTCTCGTGAAAATTTAGCATGGTTTTGTGTTTCTAAAATGACTGTTATTCCTGATGTCATAGTGAGTTGCATCTCATCTACGCTTGGCTATCCTGGTTTTGTCCCTGCTTGCTCATACCTTGTCTCTTACACTGGTTCAGAAAAATCTCACTTATTTGGATCTTTCTGCCTGACTTTCCTGTGTTTACAGTCACTGGAGAACTTTCAGTTGTGCCATCTGGTATCTTCTTGGCCATCTTATCCTTCTGCTGCATCGGAGCGGTTTTCACTAATATCCTTATTACCTTTTCCTTTGTTTTTCTGTAGACTTAACTTCCCATGAGATCTTAGAGAACAGTGTGCTGTATCTATTGAAACCTGTCTTCCCAAAATAGTTCAAAATATTATCCTGTTGTCCTTGTTCTTTCCCTTATAAAAGCACACTGAACACTCTCATATCTTTACCAGTTTCATGTAAGTTCCTTTCACCACCATGTTTTTGATCTCGTTTGCTATATTGGTTATAATCGTATCTAGACGGTCATCTCTAGCTGTTGCTTATATATTAAAAATTGTCACCAAATTCCTTGCTACACACATACTTGCTCTATTCTTTTATGAACAAATGTCTTTGTGGTTGGAATATCCCATTTTCTCCTCCTTAATGATCCCTCACCTATACCTACCGGGTAGAGGCCAATCAGATTAGTGAATGTCAGTCTATGTCTTCAAAGGTTTTGTTTTTCCAAAAACTGGATGTACTTTCTTGGCGGGGAGGCTTACAGTGGTGAATTCAATTGTCTTAAAGTTGTTTATGCTTATAAAATGGTTTGTGCCAATAAACTGGTAGGTATTTCCATAGTCGAGGTGAAGATGAAGGGCTTTTCTGCTAGCGTTGCACTATATTAATAGAATATGAAGAGACTGTTCTATTGCTTTCAAAATATCGACAGATTTTTTTCATAATTATTTTTTAGTTTTCATATTTTGAAACCCCAAAAGATATCTAATTTAGAAATTTGATTTGCTTAATGAAATTAGGCTTAACCGAGAAAAGTATCCAGTACTAATGAAATGTAGAGTCTGCCTGTAACTGTATTACTACTACTACTAATACTGATGTGAGTTATTGCATTGATCTTCCACACATATGTGAATAAAACAAATTATATTACCTCTTTTATGTTAGCCCATAAAACTAGAAAATGTTACTCTCTGTATGTATCACATTTGCATCACGAGGATTATGGGAGTGCTTTCATTGCATAGTTTTATATTTTTTAGCAGGTACTATATTCAGGTTTTCTGAAGTGTGTTAGAGAAATTAAATGCTTTCAGTAGTGTAGCTGTGTAGCAGGGCACATGTGTGAATGTTAGCGTGTGATTTTGTACTTAAAAAAACAATTACTGGATTTAACTGAGATTTAATTGAGAGGATTCATTGAACACTTTTACTATTGCTAACATGTAGAATATCTTCCTCAGATACAAATTTTTATAATACATAATCTTTTCAATTTATAAAATATGAATTCTCCCAAAGGATTCAAAATTTAATCACCAGTTTCCTGTCTTGCCAAAGAACACTCTAGCTACTAGCCAAGCTACTTTTAAAAGCAGCTGTATTTTGTTTGGGTTTTTTTACAGCTACAATTCCTAAATAAGTATTTGAATACCTGAAAGTCTTTTTATCAATTAACATTATTATTAAATTAAAGCTATGGTCTTGAGACTAGAGAAATCATTAGTTTTGACTCTATTAGTAATCATAGCAAAAGATAAAACATCTGTATCTCATCAACTGCTACACACACTTTTCAGTCTGAAAATTTGAGCTTTTTGTGAGTGCTTGATAATTAATTATTTAAGTGGATAATGCAGGTGGTTTAAACTTCGAAAATACGACCTGACCTTTTGTTGGTTGATTAAAGAGTAATGTCATAGGTAATCATTTCTTCGTACTCAGACACGCTAATCCTGTAAACCTGAATTGTATGAAGATTTGCATACGTGCTTGCCTCCGTACGCAGTGAATAGTCACACTGATTTCAAGCGGGTCATTTGTCTGCTGTTAACTTAGTAGCAAACAGCCCTCTTCACTGTCTTCCCCCATCCTGAGCCTCATCTTGAATTAACCTACATCTTGGTACCCAAGTTTCTGCATGATCTGGACTTCTATTTTCAGTTTCAAAACCAATGATAATAGAGAAGATAAGGTTCCACATTTCTAAAGAATTTTTATAGCATAAATACTTATTGAGATTTTTTTTATTTCCTAAAATATATATATAATTAATTAATTTGCATAACAGCATCTTTTCATTAAAAATTAATTGTGAATTAGTTTTAAAAAGCTTATCTGTCAGTCTTCCCTTTTGCATTTATGATGCTAGGTAGTAGCGGTATCTAAATCTCCATAAATCAGTAGTCAGGTTAGTTAGTAATGAAAATTATGCTGTTATTGTTGATTACTGTCAATCGGTGTTCTAGCATAATTGCTAAAAATTTGCAAGGCCTCCAGATCCTAAAATGTGGTTGAAATTGCTGAAGCTATTAAGTCTGTAGATGCAGTTCACTGTAGTCAGCCTGTTAAGAAGAGAGTGTTGCTCTGTGGTAGTACAGCGAGTTTAGCAACAGTCTGCACGTGCTCCTTTCCCCGTTCAAGAGCACAGTCAGTTTTTACCCCTCCACACATTATAGTATTGTGCGAGTCCTTCTTCAAAAAAAGCCAGTAAATAATTCAATATTATTTTAATAATGCTTAACTGCAGACATAACAAATATTCTTTGTTTCTCAAAAATGGCTGGACAGAGTAGCACAATATTGTATATAAAGCAAGAATCCTTTAGCACCATCTGCTGGCATTGAGTTGAAAGCTGATCTTTGGACTGACTCTCCAATGCACTGCCTAGTAAAATATTTTAAATATATATATTGTCACATACTTGGTGCAAAAAAAAAATTGATTTCATTTGTAGTATAATTTTTATCCTTTTTATTAAAATTATAATGAGAAAATACAATGTGAATTTAAGGTTAATGTATGAACTGAAATAGAAATAGGTCAGGAGTGTTTTGTTAAGTGCGACTGTAAAAAGAAATGGAATACTTTTTTCTCTTTTACTAGACCTTTAGCAAGTGCGATATTAAATTCTCCTATTCCTGATGTAAGTCAAATTCAGTAACATTCATTTCATAGAGAAGACCCACAAGGCTTTGAAAAGTATCTGTAACATGTTTTGAAAAGGGTAGCAACCACTAAATATTCTTCTACTTAACATTTATTGCGTTATTTGATGTTAGTCTTCAAAGCCTCATGAAAGCTTAATGGACAGAGGCCCCGATGCTGTATTTGGTTCTATAATTCCCCACGTCTTCACAGGCCACTGTTGTAGCCAGTGCGGCAAGTACGGGGACTATCTGCATGAATCTAGAACAGAGCCTTAAATTAGACAGCTACCAAAGGTCACTGTCGTTTCTTTTTTAAACTGTAACACATTGATGCCTCAAAGAGGTTGAGGCCGCATTCCTCCAGATACTCTCTAAATCACACATAAATGATGGTTCTAGCCTCCAAATATTTAAACTGAAAAAAGACGTGGTATAACAGGTGGATGAATTCTGGTCTATCTGGAAATATGCAATGGTGCTGCATAAACGATGTAATTTTGTATTTATATAATGCCAAGAAAGTCACGTCATAGATATGAGGACAAGGGCTTATTTGAAAAGACCTTGCAATAGCATACTGCTGGTTTGGAAAGCATTTAAATAGTCGTAGGGATTTGGTACTGATGAGCATGTAAGTTTGTGTGCTATAAATATTTGTTTTGGCTGAAAGTATGTCCTACAGCGTTAAGCGCAGCGGCTGTCCCATCCTTGTTTTCAACTGGCTAAGAGAGATTGTGTTTCAGGATTTGTCAATCAGAGCACGTAATTGCAAGTAACATTGTAGAGCAAGTTGTGAGGTGCAATCCAGATGCAAGCGAAGGCGGTATGTGTTTTGAGACTGGAAACAGTGAAAGAGTTTGGATGCTGCTTCTTTGGCAGTATCCAGCTTCAGGTGTCACTAAAACTATATGCAGGAAATTCTGTGGAAGGATAAGGATATTTAGTGCTTCATGATGTTATGCAGACCTTTGAGTTCCAGGAAAAACAATGCTATATTTACAACTTGTAACTAATAGTTGATGTGGTAAAAGGAATTACATTCATATGGTAAATGAATACAACCTTAATGTGCACCATATGCATAGTGGTGGGATGATGTACTAATATATCACATTTATTTACCTTGTTTGGTTGCTGGGAAAAATAACCATTCAGTTCAAAGTCTCTACCGTGTAAGACAGAACAGAGTAATGCAGGAGATACAGTAATTTATAGTCTAGAGTAAAATTACCATCTTAAATGTTGTAAAAATTATTTGGTCAATACAACAATCCTGACTTGGGTTGGAAATTATTTTGTAAGTGTTTCTGGATCTAAATTCTATTAACACTAGCACCACAGAGAGCATTACTCTGCTGAGTGCAAGGATGCTGTATGTAATTAGAATGATGGCCTGCTTCATTGAAAAAGTGTCTGCTTTAAAACAGTTACTTCTAAAAAGACAGCTAATTTATGTATGCTCTGAACTTGGTGTATGCCATCGATATTCCCAGTTACATCGATATGTAAAGGTGGTAAGCATCTATCCAGAGCGATACACTGCTGGTGCATTGGTTTGAAATTAACTTTGCAAAAGCAATCAGTGATATGTTTTGCAGTGATATGTTTTTCTTATTAAAAATATATATATATATTATTATAGTAACAAAAAAACCCCAAAGCTGCTGAATCGAGTGAATGAATTCTCTTATGAAACCTCTTGTCTCAGATTATTTTCTGCCCAAGCTTGGTATGAAATACTATACATGTTTCAACCAGTGGTCGGTTTCAGCGCGTTGTAAGATTTTACAACAATGCCACAGTAGATGCTATTTCGGACTGAAATAATTGCTTGATGATTTTTTTTTTCCTTTTCTGTTGAGGTTTGTTGCTTTTTTTCCTTGGACTCAGTAGGTAAGGGAACAGTTATATAACTATAAGCCACAAGAGAGAAATATGAAGAAAATAGATTTTTTTTTTTTTAGCATAAACAAAAAAAGCCCCTTCATAAAGCTGTTTTAGAACATTCTCAAACAAAAATGACAGTGTTTTAGAACTTCAAAGCTGATATTTAAGTAGCAGTTTATGAAGTCGGGATGGTGCAAATACTGAAATATTAGTGTAAGCTGACCCTGAATATTCACCTGCAGATACTTTCCAGGGGCTT
>NW_009260413.1:3534910-3576176 GCF_000687185.1 Egretta garzetta | reverse complement strand
GACTTCCAGTTCTTCCAGCAGATGAGTCCCCAGTAGGGGCAAACTTGTTCCAGCAAACTTTGCGTTACACATGGTGTAGGAATTAAGAGGCTGGGGATTGTTGACTTTTGAAATCTGAATTGTAATATCCAATTCATGAAGGCCTGTTAAATCTTTGTCTTTACTGTGTTGATTCTGGAAACATAGTGAGCCTGTTCTCTTGACACGACGTGTAGGAAAAATCTCATATTAGTACTGAATCACTGTCAGTCACTTGTTGCACAGCGTGACTGCGGGAAGGAGGACAGTAAGCCTTTCCTGTGTTATATTTGCTGAAATGAATTCTACAAGATAAATCTAGTATTTTTTTTCTTTACTGAACAAACGTAATCACTATAGCAGCTTCTGTGTTTTATGTTTTTAGATTTTACTTCAGGATAGAATGATATGTTGTTCAAAGATAATTGCTCCTTTTTCAGAAAATGATCGGTTGAAGTGGTTTTTTTGCAAAACCAAAACTTGCATCAAGGCATAAGGTTGTGCTTTTTGTTGTGAAAAAAGTCTGAACAGATGGGAAGTAGTTTGAAGGAATTAGAGGAAATGCTGATGGAGTGTCATGTGAACAACCGGACAACAACGAAGTTCCTATATAATATGAAAAGATTACATCTTTATGTAAAAATGCATATTTACAAAGGAAAGATTATTCAAACTTAAGTTTTATGAATGCTTCAGTAATACTGTGTGGTATTGGTTTAGTGAGATCTCCCATCCATCAAAGAGCCAGCCTTTCTGCACCAGTGAAATGGGTTTTTAACCAGTTGGCTGTTATGTAAATGTTCACTGTGTGTGAGCCATAAATAATGTTAATGTACGAAGTTTGTATAATAACTGACAGTCATCACTTGGATGTAATTAAACTCTGAAACTTGCTATATAATCAACGGTAGAAGCCTAGCAGCAAATTAGTTTTCTTGATTTACTTACATTTTGCTGAAAGCACTTTTGTCCAAATGTCATATATTCTGTAAGTACATTTGTACTTCTCAAATTGATTTCAAACCTTTTATTGTTTTTCCTCAATTTTTATCACATGAAGCAACTTCAAAATTTTGAAATTTTAAAAATGATTTTAGAAGACTTTTCTTACGTATGTAATGTGGTTTGGTTGATGTATCCTTCTGAGAAAGTACTCGATCACTTATTTTTGCAAGAAGTAGGTAAAAGATAGTTACATTAACTGATGCTTCATTTAATTTGGATTTTATATTGACATAAAATCACATAATTAATTTGCCATTTAAAAGTGCCCTACAGCCTCTGCAATCATAGAATAATAATTTAGAAATTACTGTTTGGCTGTCTGTGACTTATCATAATTAACTGTCTTCTCAGCATAAAACATAAAAGGGAGCGTACTCAAATATTTTATATTTTATTGTGTTGCATAATATTATCTCACCCAGAAATAGTAGGAAGTATATCTCATATTTCATTGTGATGTAAGTATTTCAGCTGATCTCCAGTTTGATTTCTTTTTAGGGAGAGATTTTTCTTAAAATATGTTCCTATCTTTGGCTCAGCTCTTACAGCTTAGTGCTGGAAATACAGAAAGTGGTCTTTTTAGCAATTTACTGTTGGATTTAAAATGCCATGATCCCATTTTGTTTCGTAACATCACCAAGGCTGAAAAAATAACGGAGAAAGACCCAGGAATACAAACCAATTTCTTGTTATCCAGTAAGGCGGATCTTCTGGATGTCATTAAACTAGAAGAAAGTTTTGACTTTGCTATAATCCTGCTGTTCCTTTTTAAATGTAGTTTCCAAACGCCTAACGTTTGTTCACTGAAATATCGCCATAAGCTGATGTGGTCTCATGTGCTCTTCGTTTATCTTCTGAAGCTTGAATTTTATGATTTAAAATCTACTTTGGCCACTTAAGGAAGAGTAGTATTTTATGCTATTTTCTATGGGAAAACAACTTTGCAGAAATTATTTATTGGAATGTAGGAGCCTTCTTTTGAAATAATTTGAATGGTTACTGTAAAGGTAAAGTATTCTGTCCATTACTGGAAAATAACTTTACATATACCTCCTGTGACTTAAATAAATCATTGACGACGTTTCTCGCAATGTGAATGTGGCATTAAGATTCTTACAGCATTCAACTTCAAGAAGCAGTCCAGTAACGGTATAGACTAAAGATATTATTATATACTATGCTGAGAAAAGCACATCTGTAAAACTGTTGTGTCTTGGTTATTAGTGCTAGGATTTGAACTATCTTTAATCTCATTTGACTTGTTCATCTTCCTTAAGGATCTCCATAAAGATGCACTGAGTATTCTTTTCAGCCCTTAGTTAGGGTTTGCATCAGTGGTCGTAAACCTGCTTAGCGGACAAAGACTCTTTTCCCTTTGAAGTCACTTCCCCAGCTTTTCAAAAGGTCTGCAAGCCGGTTCCCCTAAAACAATTTAGAAAAGTTTGAAGTGGTGCCCCTTAAACCAGCAACAAAATAAAATTTTCTCTTTGCATTATTGAAAACCATGACAATCTTCTGAAGCAATAACAATTTAAAAGCTTTTAAAGAAATCTGTTCTGCTCTACGACCAGCTTTTAAGTTGACCCCATTATTTGGAAAATCAGAGGCTTGGAAACCCCTAAATACTTGACATTCTTATCAAAGGAGTCAGCCTGACTTTTCACAGGACTCCTCTCTTACAGTATTTATTCAAGTCCTAATTTCTTTAAAGATACTGTTCAGATTTCTTCCATTTCTTTTGTGCATTAAAGTGTTTCTTTAGAACCAATCTAATTTAGTAAACAGTTGATATAGTTTGTGAAACACTGATCCTGCCACCTGTAGGTTTATACTCCATTATGTCTGAAGTCAAGTCCAAATTCTAAAAAGACTGAGAGCGTTACTTACATAATTTTACTTTTCTGTGGACTGTGATAAATATATATGCTCAGTTTCTACTTCTAGTTTTCGGAAACTTCTCTCCTACATTTTTGTATCTAGCTTCTGACAGCCGAACATAGGTAAAGCCTACAGTAACGTAGTTGCTGTAAGCAATGTTTGCTATAAGCATTTTGTTTATCTGCACCTCCAAATAATTCATTCAGACGTTGCTTCTTTTAAGTCCTTCTGACGCCAGCATCTTAAATTCATTGCCTCAATAATGTTGTACATTTGAAATGTTTCTGATTTCAAAAGTTTCATTAACACGTGTTGTATTTAATTAGATTAATTCCTTGCAGATCTATGCAAGTATGTGATAAATGCAATTTCTGAAAGCAAAAGAAAGCAAAATAAAACAATAAAACCAGAATTCTAACATTTTGCTAATGTAGGCAGCTCATTTAAAATAAAACAAACCAACAAGAGCTTTAGATGCACAAAGCTGTCTCCTCTTTTATGGCTTGGGGACAACAGGGAGAAAGAATTAGGTCAACAAAATTAAATTGTTACTGGATAGTACTGTTACGATTGCTTTTACATTTTCCCCTAAACCTGCAGATTTGTGGCTTGTCTACACAATGTTCATTTATGAATCTTCTAAGGTGCCTGCCCCATGCTCAGGCAAGGAAAGTTCAGTAGAGCAAACTTTCTCCAAAAGGTTGGTGAGCGTTCATAGGATCAGCCACCTGAGAAATACCTAGAGGTCATTAAGTCTGCCCTTATGCTTCTAATTTGTTGGGAGCCTTTCCTTTGCTTCTGAGCTGTCTGCCATACTTCCTGGGTTTGAGGGTGTTTTGCCAAACAGTATACAAACCAGAAGCAATAGCTTTTAATGATTATTTATTAAGAGATTTGGGGTGATTCAGCAAGTTGTGCCAAAGCATTTTCACATTTTAAATGCTGACAACATATATGCATATGTGTGTGTGTATATGCATACATATATATTTAGCGTGTATGTATATATCTAAGAAGAAACAGATTTATTTACTTTTCAAGATTTTTGTATTGTGGATATAGATTATAGATTGTAACTGCAGAATAAATCAAATTCTGAAAGGTCAGAATCCTTGATTTGATGCTTGGTCATAGATTATGACCTTTTCTGAAACGCCATTTGATCGTGGCAGCTACACGGACACTCTGGGAGGTGTTGTAAACGGTCTGAGTGAAAATATAAAATATTGAGGGCAAGCTAAGCTTTTACTTGTGCAAGCCCAGATCTACACTTCTTTTCCATAGAGGCCTCTCACTGTACATGTGCAGCGTCTGGGTAGCTACCTGTTTTAATGGAGTTCCATAATTTCCAATAAGATCCAGTGCCAGTGTTGCTAGTACTGTTAAGGCTCTACATGTACAAGCTAATGACATTATGCTGGTTTTATCTTTTGAAAGGTTACAACCCCAAATATAATTTGAATGTTGCTACCTTACTAACCAGTGGAGTCAGTTGGCCCTATTATTACTCTGTCTCTTTGCAAAACCATCTCCCGTTTTTGAAATAAAAAAGGTTTTATTTTACCACTGCTTTACTGCCTTGTTGGTATCTCACATATCATCAGTTATTGTGAAGGGAAATTATTTCCCCGCTGCTTAAAAACTCATCTAATCCTTTTTAAAACTACACGATAGCATTGCCCAATATACATACTTTAGAGTTTAAAAGCTTCATAAAATGGTATGAATGAACTAATTATGCGGTAATATAAAAATAACATTGTGATTTCTATGAAATGCTAGCATTCTTGAAGTGGGTGATCCAGCGAATGACCTGTGAGTGAAGTTCTAAAAGTATTTAAAGAGCTTTACAGCATTTGCTTACCCTTTCTCTGTCTTGACCTGGAGAATACATATTTTTTTTCCTTCCAATGTGCCAGTTGTACAATTTCTTTTACTTTATGGTATCCATGTATGTTTGATTACAAAGAGAATCTCAGAAAAATACAGTTTTATTTGTTCTTGTTGCAGGGAAATGTCTAATAGGAGCAGCAGTAATTAATGTTGGATTTGGGTGTTTTGATTTTGCAAATTCATCTGAAATTCATTCTGATTATGGGCCAAACTCCACATTCTTACAAGGAGCTAGACATAAGGTTGAGGTTTCAACACCGTTACTCGATTAAAATAAAATCAACGGATGTTTTACTTCATCTTTGAGCACTATAGGCGTCTCCTCTCAGTACCTGTCAGAGTGACACTTGTGTTTACTTACGCCTGTTCAAGGAAAAGACAATAATTGACCACGATCTCTTCCTCCACAAAAAAAATTAAGAAAAAAAAAGGGGGGGGTGGGGAGATGGAGGGAGGGGAAATGCAAATCTGTGTGCTCTGACTTCTGTTTGTTTGTAACTACAACACCTAACTTTTATATTGATGTGCACTAGTAAATGTGCAGGTTGAATTCCTATAGTACACCGCTGCTGTACTACGTAGATAGAAGTACCAAACAACCATATGCAAACAGCAGATAGAAGTGATTGGTAGGGAACATGAACTCAAAGAGCAAGGAAACCAAAGATGCTTCAGTGATTGAAAGCAGTGATTTGAGAAATAGATTATAACAAAGGACTGCTTTTATTGTTTTTTCATTGAAGGTGATTTTGCAACTCCGCGAGCTATTTTGACAGGACATGACTATGAGATCACCTGTGCTACCATTTGTGCTGAACTTGGCCTGGTAATAAGTGGTTCAAAAGGTAAGGTAGCTGTCGTCATTTCGTTCTGTTCATGGAGCTATAATCCTAATGCAAAAAGGAATAGAGTCTCAGATGGCAGATTTTGTTAACTTTATGGTGGCTTTGTTTCAAACCTTTTTTTAGTTGCTGTGGAATTTGAAACCTCTTTTTTAAACACATTATAACTGAGGATTATTCAGACATTTACAAGAAGAGGCAACCACAACAGTCTTCCTGTTACAGCCCACTGATTGCTATTCCTTTTTGTTTGTTTATCCAGTGTAATTGCATATAGCATACAGTAGGATACAGCTCTTGACTGCCAGGATGGTGAAGAATATTTGTTATGGATAACTTCTAAGAAAGGGAGGCAAAAATTAGTTTTAGGAGAAAGAGAATGTGCTGTTTTGTTTGTTTGATGAGGGGTATATATAAACTCCCAGCTAAAATTTGTAATTCTGTTCAGGCTCTTTGAGCTTAGCTGCAAAGCCTGTAATACGCCCAATTTGTGTTCTCAAAGACCTGCTTTTATTGTTTATATTGTTTATAATTTGTTTATATTGTTTATCATTTTCCTGTTTGTGGGTCCACACTTATTTTTAAACTGGAAAATCCTTACAATTAAGATATTTCTGCTTTAGTGTTTCCAAAATTTTAAAAATGATTTCGAAAAGACACTTTTTCGAAAAGACACTTTTTCAAAGTTGGGTGTACTCACTTTATGCACCTGTGCATGTTTCTGTTTTATTCATGTGAACATCTGTGGCTTACATTGAAATCAGGTATTTGTCCAAATGTATTGAAAAGCAAATATTTAGTGGATCATGTATAGGTTAAAATCTTAATATGAGAATATATAACTTTAGAGTACCTCCTCACACACCTCTGTGTGTCTTCGTATTTTGAAAATCTCATTTTAGGATTCAGTACATTTCTTTTTGTGCTCTCAAAATTAACTGCTACCAGTTTTAAAAGAAAATCCACAAAAGAAAATCTGTTAGGTCTCTAACTAGTTTTGATAGGAGCTCTAAAATACCTTAATACAAAGCTTTTAAGGGATAAGCTGTTCATTTTACTCTCTAGCACCCTTCAAGTCATAAGCTATCCATTTGAACATGGTAAAATCATAATGTATTGTAAGTGATTACCTAAGTAGAAGTCATTACTTGTTATTTGATATATGATGTCTTTAAATGAGCATGTAAATCAATAATTAGAGATTTTATTTTGTCTCATTAGAAGGACCATGTCTCATACATTCTATGAATGGAGATCTACTGAGGACATTAGAAGGTCCTGAAAACTGTCTGAGACCAAAACTTATTCAAGCTTCAAGAGAAGGCCACTGTGTCATATATTATGAAAATGGCCTCTTCTGTGTATTCAGTGTGAATGGGAGACTTCAAGCCACTATGGAAACAGATGACAAGATAAAGGTGAGTGTACTCAAATGTGTGCTGAGGCCTGGTGGTTCCAGCATCAGGAAAAGCTATCAGTGTTGAGTTGCATGGAGAGTCTTTCTGTAGCCAGGCCATAGAAATATACGGTACTAGACAATAATAGCAGCATTCTGAAAAAATTGTAATTAAGGGGACTAGGTACTCCTGATAGCACTGGTTTTAATTTTAAAATAACTCTGTTCCTATAGTAAGGAATATCCTTTAGGCATTTCCGTGAACTGAAGAATACAAATATTACTAATTGCTGACCAGGAGAAGCCAGGCTACTTCTTTACTTTTGAGTCTGAAGGCAGGAGGTCGTTGGACATGATGGTTTGGATGCTGGCTTTCCATTTTGGCATCTCTATCTACATTCCTTCATCTTAGCTTGAGATAGCATTCCTGAGCTTCAGGAAGTTTATAGGCATATGTCTACATTTCAACTGAGGTTTTTTTTTCATTTTCATTTTTTTTCATTTTCATTTTTTTTCATTTTCAACTTTGGCATTTGCTGAGCAGGGAGCTAGGTTCCACATCTTTAGCTGCAAGAGACATGGAGCAAGTCCAAAACTATGCAGGAGGCATTTTAAGCTTATGGTTTTATGGAAATTATTTGATAATACAAAATGCAGGTCTTTTGACAGTTCCTGTGAAATAGTACCTATGAAGCAGAGCAGAACCTGCCAGCTATACTTCAGTGAAGCAGAAATGTCAAAAGAATACTTTCCTTGAATTAAAAATATCCCACTTTTTCCTTGAATGAGAAAAAAAAGGAAAGGGAAGGGAAAGAAATGAACACACATTACCAAATCTAGTAGAAAGTTACGGAATGCAGCAGAGACATGAAGCAAGATCACCTTGCTGGGCCAGCATTCAGGCTACCTGAATTATCTGAAGTTATGGTCTCTATGCCAGTAGTTGTGGTCTGAGAGGCACAGACCTCCAAGCTGACTTTCATAATCTGATGGAAGAGCCCAGCTGCTGGGATTCCCAGTGTTCTCTTTAGTTGAACACTCAAAAATTTTTCCTTTATTTGGATTAGACATTTCAGGAAGAAAAAGCTTCTTCACCCTCATGTTCGTTTTACAGGATTACTGAAATTCTTTCAGATGTGCAAAATTGTGAGCATTTTAAAATTTGCACCTGTTCTTCTCTTGACTCTGTTCATATTAATTCGTAAGATGAAAGAATGTGTCAGTATATTTGAAAGAATTTTGTTCTTTATAATTTCCATTTTATAATTTACACTGAACAGTGAATGCTCCATTACCACCGAAGTCTCCAGTGTAGTTCAGTGTATTCCACTTAAAAACTTGTAAAATTCTGCCATGTCCTATACTCTGTTAATCCAGCATCCCTGTGTTTTTAACATGTCAGATACATTGGTGGCAGAACATGGAGAAATAACTCTCTGTGTGGGTCTCTTCCACAGTTAGAGTGCTGTCTGCAGGGGTGAGAGGGCATTTGAACGTTGGATGCTATGGCAGCCACTAGTGTGGATTTGAGGCTGGGGAAATGAAGTAGGAATGTGTATATTTCTGTCCCAAGCCATTTTTCCAAATTAATGTAGATTCTTGCTTCAATTCTCTGAAATTGCACCTTTGGCTGTCCTTGTACAAATGCTTTTGAGATTTTCAGCCTAGCCTTCATCCCAGCTCTTTCCATAAAGCAAGTACATATCATGGTGTTTTCTCTTTTTACAATAATAATGTTGATAATCTGTCACTTTCAGTTGTGATTATGTTGTCAGCTAGGCCAGCAAATCTGTAAAATATCTAGAAATCCCTTGCCGGCTAAAACAATTTCTGTAGTGTTTCAGTCAGTACCCACAGCTGTAGGAATGTTGCTAGAGGCAATGGAAGTTCTCCTCTCTGTGGGCCAGAATTACAGATGTACCAGGGGTTTTGGTTTTATTTTGTTTTGTTTTGTTTTCTTTCTCTCCCAGTGGTCCCAGTTGGGCTTTACGCTTAAACAATCTACAGCGTCTTTCCCAGGGCTTCTGCACTATATCATGTTAGAAGGCAAGTGGCAACGGCATGATTAAAGTAGGGGCGTTTAAAATGAATAGTACCTACCCATGGGCTGTGCTGACAAACACTTCTCATTGGTTTTTGCTTGAGGAGGATAGAAAAGGGAAGGAAAAGGTCATAAGTGTTGAATCTGTAATGTAAAATTCTAATTTCTGTTTTCCTATGTCATTATGGACCTGTATTTCAGAATGTTATTGACAAAACTAGCAGTTTTCAGTAGTGATGTCTGCAACAATACTCTGATTTTCTTTCTTGTATTCTTGTGCTGGAAAACTGCTAGAAAAAAATTCAGACGCTCTGGGGAAATTCAAAGTCTAATCAATGCCTTCCACCTGTTTTTGTTTTAAATACTGTATTGCTCAGTGGAACTTAGGCATATCGCAGTACATCTACCATGTAATGTTTAGATATCTTAATGAATAACTTAACTCTAAATAGTCTGCTTGTTCTGAGAAGTAAAGTTATTTTACCCTAAACAAAGCCTGTATGCTGTTTCACCCAGAGGAACCAATTTATTTTCCTTTCCTGAGTCTGTTTTGAAATGTGGAAGTGCCCACAAGACTCCTGCTGCTGTAAGCCAGGGCTGTCACAGTGTCAGCTCTGCCTTTTTATAAAGCACTGCCTTTCAAAAACCTGAGATGTTAAAAGGGATTTGGGCAAAGTTTTGAGACTTTCCAAGGAATACAAGTCAGAAATGCAGCTTTTAGAGCATTGCTGAAATTGTGCGCTTTGGGGATTATTTGAGATTCTGAAGCTCATGTTGTGAGAAAGATTAGCTGCAGAGTTGTTTCAGTTTCATACCTAGTAGAATCGTAGAAAAACTACGCTGGGGAAAAGCAGAACAGTAAAATTGATTCATGTCGTCTTCTATACCAGTTGGAGTACTTGGGAGTAAAAGCATCCTTTCGTTTGTTAAATCTTGAAGGGCATGTCATGAAACTGAAATGTTGACAGGGTGACCTTTTCTTCCATTCATTCCTTCATTCATATATGTGTGTGTGTGTGTGTATATATATATAGGCAAGTGGCTGAGAAATTTATTAATAAACAATAAAAATAAATAAATCAACATCTTGTCTTCATGACAAGCCAATGACTTAGTAAAATTGCATAGGTATTAGTAAGGGTTCAAAGCCTATACTTTATTTAATCAAAAGATCACAAAACCCACTGCATTTTACAGGTAGTGGAAGAGTTAAAGATTAATGGCCTTAATTTGCCTTTTAATATAGCATTTCTTCAGTAAAAGCCTCAAGTATAAAATTCAAGTGAACCATGACCGTAAGGTTAATGGATTTTCATCAGCTGAATTTTATAAGTGTAGCAAATAATTATTTGTCACGGTCTTCATTGTAATTTGAAAATACCCTTAGGAGACTGCCATCGCTGTAGAGAAGAAAACCACCCCATATTGATTTTTGCTTCTAATGAATAATCTTTTTAATAATTGTGTGTGGTATGTTAGATCTCATGATCATCTACTCAGTGCATGCAAGTTCTAGATAATTTTCAGAGTCTTATCTCAGTTTGTTTTCTACCCCTTTCTTACTGAGTTCCTACACTCTTCCAAGAGGGTCTTCAAGAGAGCTTTCAAGCTCCTGGGGACTGTGCTTTGGGAGGTGCTTGGCATATTTTTGTAGGCTGGCAGAAGCAATCACAGAAGCAATTTATGGTTGGACCATTTGTTTTTGGGGGGGAGAAGCTTCAGGTCAGAATACTTATCTCTAACCTTGGTTAGTATTCAATTTTAAATACTTTGATACGGTTGGAAAACAACTCCACATATTCTGCTTTATTGTGTCTAAATTTACATGTATGTGTTGTCATCATAATTCAAAACATCTGGAATAGGTTTATCAACTGGGTTTTTTCAGTGTTATAATTTTGTTTACAGTCTATGTTTGTATTTCAATTACATTCATTTCAAAGTTAATGTCTGAAATAAAACTTCAGCCGTGTGATTCATTCTGATTACTTGCGAGTTGCAGCAAACACTCAAAGTTTATAATATAGTATAGAAGCTCTATCTTAATGTAAGTGTTCCACACAGGATATATTTGGCATCATAGTAGTAGAGTAGAACAATACAAAAAATACAGATATGCAATATGTCTGACCAGTTATTGCTGTGCATGAAGCAGTATCTTATGTACACTGTATATTTTGGTTTCTAGACTTGTCAGCAGTCTGTATAAACACTTTAACGTTGCATGAACGTAACATTTTTGTGTGTTAGTTTCTCTCATTTTTGTGGTGCATGCTCTTTAAGTTCGGTATACTAAAAACCACAACAAATTCCTTTTCCCAAGGAATTTAAAGTCACAGTGTGTTACAAGTTTTGCATATTGAAAAACTGTAGAAGGCGAGATTGCAAGTGCCAAAATACTTGCAGACGTCAGCAGAGAAAGATATGTTTGCAAGACCCTGCCTTCGGTTCTTTCTGCTGTTTCCTAAATTTAAATTTTTGAGCTGAAATTTTGCTTGTACATAAACCTCTTGAGGCAATTTCCTTGCCTTCCAGTGACAAGGTATTAGTTAAAGTGGATCAATCTGTTTGTAGAACGTGTGTGTTTGGCATTTAAAAGCCATTGCTCTAAATATTCTCCATGCTTACACTGTTCTGTTGAAAAGTTTTGTGGCTCCCTGCCTTGGGTCAGGAAGCTGAAATTTATGATGAATTAGTCCTGGTGTGAGGGATGTGTATTTTGTTGAAAAGCTGCCCAAATTTAGCTGATTCACAAATCTCAGGTTAAATGCATTCAGCAGATAATGCTTAGCATCTACATTCTGTACTGAACATCTGTAGCCCAGGGGTGCGGAGTTTTCCCCTGCAACCAATCACCCCCTACAGTGAGGGGCACAAAAATGCCACGGCAAGAAACGTGATGAGGTGATCCTGGACGAGGGAGGGGACGGACTGATGGGGAAGCAGAGGAGAAAGAAGAGCGGAATTGAGGATAGAACCAGGGACAGAATGAAAGAGATGTTTGCAAGAGTGACAGGAACAGAGAAGCAGAGATAGGACTGCAGAAACTTGTCAGAGAGTGGGAGAAGACAAGAAGAGGCAGAAAGGAGTGAAGAAAAAACAGGAATTGGGAGTAGGAGCAATGGAGTGAAGGATTAGGTAGGATCAGGAGTTTAATAATAGAAAATAGTGCTTCATAGTATCAAAGATCCTTATTTTCCTTTTGATAACAGCAAATCATCCTGCAAACAACTAGCAAAGTTGTTTCTCACTGTTCTGTGTGCTCAAATGAAGAGGACCATAGGCTGCTGCTGTGCCGAGTATTGCATGCAAAAATAAAAGTAGAGCAGAGAAGGGAAAAACCGGGTCAAGCTGGGGAGCAAAAGTCAGAAAAAGAACTGAGAAGAGGAATCTGGAAACAGGAGGAGAGAGCAGAGGAAAAGGTTTGGGCTTACAGGAGTTATTAATAATGGTCCAAACTGGTTTTAAGGGTCTTGATCTCGCTGGTAGCTTGTGCTGATGTCATTCCACATGACAGAATTCATTCAACTTTTTGGGTTTGTTTGGGTTTTGGTTTTTTTTCTTTTCAGTAAACCCTACAAACCGTTCAGTTTTCCCATATAGTTGGAGGATGAGGATATAAAATCAGGACCTGGTATTGTCTACTGCTTAAGTTTCTTTTCTGCGTGGCAGCAGGACAAGGTCTTCCTTTCAGAGGGAGATTTGTAGTCTTCAGGATTACTATAGATGTAATTGCTAAGACCCGTATTGAAAAGATGTGTAAGATCTTGGTATTGCTGTGAGAAAAGTCAGTAATGGGGTCTTCCAGGGGTTGGTGTTGGGAACTAGTTTTATTCAGTCTTTTCTGAGGTGGGGAATGCGGAGGGTCTACAGAGTGATGAAGGCAATGGATGAGGTGAATGCAGAACTGTTACTTGGGAAACCCCACAATATGAGACCTATGGGCTACTCATTGAAACTAGTAGGATCACTTCAAAACAGATGGAATTATTTTGCATTGTAATGAACTTCTGCCACCCCACAGCACCCCGGAAGGCATCAGCAGGCTCAAAAAGAGATTAAGAAAATTAATGGGCAGCACGTCCATACATAGATACTAAAGGGAATGGACAGAGATATACTTTCTGATACTCCTGACCCAGTGATTGTGGGTGCTGCAGACCAAAGGGGAAGGGACTGTAGAGTGGCCAGCCTCACAGCCACTGTTGGTGTTACAGCACTGGGCTAGATGGATCGTGGTCTGTCTGACCCCATAGGGTATCACTTGTTTTAATAAAATTTCGATTTTGGTTCTCTTAAACCACATTTTGGCTTATTTAAACTGGCAAAAATCCCTCTTTAAGAAATATTTGTCATGCTTCCAATTCTCTTAATATCTGATGGTATCACCTGGTATAGTCATCAGGTAACCGAGGAAAGTTGCTGTTCTTCCAGGTACTCAGTATATATCATGATTTTTCCAACAGCACACAAGAAACATCAAAATAGATTGAAGACACCTGTTTCAACAAGTCTTCTCTGTGAAAACCAATGATATCCAATCTTTCTGCATGATCTGGATCCCAAATAAAGATTTCAAATGTAGATTTGCCATCAGTCCCCATGATCCGTGCACAATCAGGGTATAAGTCATTGAATTTGTCACAGGCAGAATCAAGATAGATGAGGAAAGGAAGCACAGTCTCTATTAAGAGAGGTGGATCATTATCTGATTAATCCAGAGCAGGAATCCAAAACCACTAGTCTAAATTAATTCTAGTAATTTGTATAGCATTTCAGTTCCCTCCATCACTCAGCCCTTTGCCAGAGAGAAAAGGAGGATAACTTCTGCTAGGCTAGTATTAAAGACCCTTGGGGGAATGTCAGGTACTATATTTTAATGCCAGTGCTGCTGGATCTTGTAAATCTAGCTAATTAGAAGAGTAAATTTCTTTAGCTGACCTCATATTAGATCTCTGGAATATGGAATAAATCACAGGTGAGGTAAAACTGAACTAGCCACATCTAATGTATTAAAGAGACTTGTGCAACACAACATTAATTCCAGTGCTGAGTAGAATAACATAACAATAATGTTGCTTCCCAAAAGCTTGTATTGCTATCAAGTATCCCTAGACATTCAGCTGTCAATGTAAAACTTTTTATGAAAGTAAAAGAAGGGGAATAAAAGCAACATGTATTTATCTGACAAATATTCATGTGATTTCCCCTTAGGCAATTCAACTGAGTCGCGATGGACAGTATCTGCTTACAGGTGGAGACAATGGAGTTGTCATGGTGTGGCAGATGTGGGACCTCAAGCAGCTTTTTGCTTACCCAGGGTGTGATGCTGGAATCCGATCCATGGCCCTGTCGTATGACCAAAGGTTAGAGCACAGTCTGGTCTTCACAAGAATTTCAGAGAATATATACTTACAATTAAATTATATTTTTCTTTTTCTGCTGACTTTGATTTTCTGTAGATCACAGATCCTGGTGCATATATTGATAATTCTGTGCATACATAAGTTTCTTTCTAACATGTCATATTTAGGGCAGATAATCTTTTTACAGGATTTCAGCTCATGGGGGAATGAAGAGTGATTCAAGAAATCTTACTTTGGCAGACTTTCAAGACAGGTTGAGTTACTGACCTGTGCCAATATACAGTGTGGTCGCGTGGAGGTAGAAGGTTACATACGTGCTTTTCATGTTTCTTCTTTCACTTACGACACAAATCACATTCCTAATTCCTCACCTTTATGTTAAAAATGGGGTAGTTGCACAATAAGGTCCCCTCCACGCATCCATATTTTGCTAAAGCAAATACTCATTTTAATTTCTAGAAAAGTTACTTTATGAACATAAAGCATGACCTTCCTTGCAGATTCCTTCTACTGAAGGCAGTTAGTATTTTACTGCTTTTTTACATTACACTTTCCGATGCAGCTGTACTTTCTCTGTTTTTATCACAAAAGTATTGCTTGTTTATAAAATGGATGTTTGGCATTTCATTTGTACACTTTTAGCTTGCGGGCTAGAATTTTGTTTGCTTTGGTGTATTTGCTTAGTGGAGTTCCTGTGTACTTTTCAAGCTGATTTGGCTCCTAAATCCCTTAGGAGTGTCTACGTTGTGCAGTAAAGCATATTGCTGAGACTCTTAACCTTCCGCTTACTGAAGTCCATACTGAATACTTTAACACTTTTTCCCGGACTACATTTCTAAAACTTACATAAAAAGAACTTAAAAAAATCCAAGCCAGCAAAATCTGTGGACCTCAATCAAACACTCAGCAACTTCTTGTTAAGCATAATTACAGGTTATAAGCGTTTTGGAAGAAACAGTTTTCCATTTAAAAGCCCCAGCTGTTGAAAATATTTCAGAAGTTGGAGTTACAGCTGTTGAATTTTAGACCTCTGAAATGTATGAAGTTTTGCATTTAGAGAATCTTTAACTGTAATTAATGGCACGGCAACATAATCTTCACGTGTCAATAAACTGAAATTTAATATGGACATCTATAAATTTGCCCATGTGCTCAAGGTAGGAACCTATTCACTTTGGGTTTGAAGACACAGAAACTCAGAAGAGATTTACTCAGAGTATTTTCCTGAGTAATTACTGAGTAATTACAGGTAATTACTCAGAGTAATTTATTCGGTATGCATGAATGTATGTGTTTGAGTGACACTGTGTAAAAAGACATTTTAACCTAATACAAAAACAATCAAAATGCTGCTCTTGAAATGAAATAGTATGATACTATCGAAATGCAATGTTTTGATGATCTCATATTTAGTCTTTGTTTTGAAGGAAAAATTACAGCTTTTTACTAGGAATTTTTTTTTTATTAATTCTGAGGCTTTTTCCTAAAATGCCAGAATTTTATATGTCTTCATACTTTTGATTTTTGTCAAACTTTAATGTGAGACACTAGAAAAGACGATACAGAAACTCTTGTAATTGTGCGCTATGTCAGGGTCATGGCCTTTCAAACAGATCTAAATGATCTCTAGTAGCAGGCCAAGGGTAAGGAATTCAGAAAGAAAGAGTGCCTCAGTGGGAAAGCACAGTGATTGCTTTCAGGAACTTCCAAAACAATCAAAGCTTTCAGATTGCTTTCAAACCCAAACACTAACATTTCCAGCTGAAGTCCCGTGCCCACATCCAGTTCCTTCACGTAGATCATGTGCTTATATGGGGGAAGCAAAATTGAAATGAACGCTCCTCCTAGCCTTCTTTCACTTGGCTGCTTCACCAGGGCTTCATCTCACTCCAATACTCCCCCCCCAAAACCAAGCAAGCAAGCCAAGAAATAATCCCAGGAAATCTGAAGTGGCCTTGCAGGACAGCGATGCTGGTAAACAGTTCTGTTGTCTAACTCGCCGGCCATATAAACCATTGTGTGGTGTTTTGTACGCTTTCTGATCCATAAATCTGTCCCAGTTGGTGCAGATGGCAGTTTTATTCAAATCCAGCTTGCTGGAGCCCTTGGAAGCCCGAGATGGGAGCCCCTAAAGCCTGACTTTTCTGGTATGTGGAGCACTTCCAGCTCCAGCTGTCTTGGGTGCAAGTTGGTCATT
This sequence comes from Egretta garzetta, assembly GCF_000687185.1. NCBI lineage: Eukaryota > Metazoa > Chordata > Aves > Pelecaniformes > Ardeidae > Egretta > Egretta garzetta. The sequence continues at coordinate 3,559,540 of NW_009260413.1, read as the reverse complement.
GCCCTGGGTTCTTGTGCCTGTATTGATGTAACTCTTTGGTGTGGTGACTCATGTATCTGAACGTGAGGTGGTTCACTGACTAATCTGGTCTTGTGCTTTCCTCAGGTGTATAATGACTGGCATGGCATCTGGGAGCATAGTGGTTTTCTACAACGACTTCAATCGCTGGCACCACGAGTATCAAACCAGATACTGATCTTCCCTGAGACGGAGATGAGCACTGATGTGGGCAGCTGTTGTCAGAAGGAAATGGAACGCAGCACGCCGCCCTCGGTGTCTGGCCCCAGCATTGCTCCTTATAAATAGCTGTATTACATCTGAATGTAACTTAAATCTGCTGGAAGAAGCAACCTATTTTTTAAAGTTAATTGCTATTTTTGTAGACCTTGCTTGACTTTTTTGGGGGAAGGGCAAAGAAGCAGAAAAATGGCTGCTGGGTTCTGTAGTTAAAAATCTATATTTTTAGTCATAATGAGAAGTCTATTTTGATGCCTGTATGTAAAAGAAACCTAAAGTAAAGACGGTTAAAACTCACATTCTAGCTATATTATGAAGAAATGGATTTTCCGTCTGAAGCTTTATCTATAACCTTGAGGAATATATGATTTTAACGTAATGGAAATGAATGATGATGTTTGGGGAATTTTAATCTGTGCTATCTGTACCACACTTTGTCTCGTACTTTTCCAAATGATTGTACTACATCGGCACTGAAGTTTCTAGCAATCAATAGTAATATTTAAATTATGGTTAATGTAATTTTAAACTTTGCAAATCGTTTCCATCAATGTTCCTATTCAAGCATGTTTCTAGGCCTAGCCAATTAGTTCCTTTTTAGTTGTATGTTTTGTGCAGTTAAGAGAGAGAAATTGGGAACGGAGCTCGTGTTACATCATGTGAGAATCCTTCGAGTTTCTCCCTGGCATCTCCTTCAAAGCGCACCAAAATGTGGCTTGTTCCTCAAAATCAGAAAGGCTATTTTGAAGACTTTAGACTCAAATTAGAAACCCACAGAGGCAGGTATTTTTTTAATAGGTGCAAGCACCAGAGCACACTTCTGCAGGTTGACTGTGACAGCTCGAAAAGGGCAGGTGGTCGCTGGTGGCCCGCTGTGCAGCAGCACGAGCGCCAGGCTTGGGGGCGACTCTGTGTCCCCAGAACCAGCCCCTGCCATACCGCAGCACACCCCATACTCCTTTTCTCCTCAGAGCAACAATATCTTTTATATTTTGCTGTCACCAAATCCAGTCAGATCCTGCCCAATCTTATTAAGTCATCGATTTCTTTTAGGAAATGAAAAATAATTTATACTACGGAACAATAAGTTATTTTGGTGTTGCACTAATCTACTTTTCTACAAGATTGCTGTGCAGAACTCTGTGGAAATATTTGTGAACAGAACTGTTATTGTTTTGTAAGTCTGTATTGCATAAAAATCTCCTTTGTATGTCGTGATCTATATGAGTTGAAATTTACATTCCATATCCGTATCGATGCATACATTGCTCTAGCTGCCTACTAGAGGAGTTCCTGGTTTTTCTAAGCATTTAAGTACTATCTCTTTCGGTAAAGATTTGGGATGAGAAAATTCAGTTTGAGTGAAGAAATTAAATAAAATTACATTTGTAATTGAGAGCTTCTGTGGCGTACTGGGTTCTTGTGCCTCAATGTATGTTCGCAACAGGGGAAATAGGTGCAGTGGCTGAGGCATTTACAGTGCGCTCGGTGTTTATGCCACGGTGACTCGAGTTTTCTGTGCTTTCTACATGTTTATACTGAGATGGTTATGCTGATATCGGTAGAGTTACCTTTTTATGTTTTGTGTAGCAGAAGGATGGTGTGACTAAGCGAAGGCTGTGGTTGTCATGCCTGTGGTAAGCATCCAGTACGTGGAACAGCAAGATTTGTTATGCAAAAGTTGTACTTCCCACTTCCTTGGCTTCAACCACATCCATAGCCTTGTAGCAGAAGATTTTGAGGGGAAATCAGGATGCTCTTGGAGTGCAATTTGCATTTTTCTCAAGCCAGGGGGAGGGTTTCTAAGCTAGATGAAGGTTAAAAAAAAATCCAGACAAACATTTTGTCAAATGGAAATCCTGAAAGTCTTCTCTTATGATCTCCTGCTGACTTAGGAAACACTTTGTTATTGATAGAAGTAATAGTTTCTGATCTTAGAGCCAAAATATTTCATGGGGAGTTAGTTTGGTAGAGTGGTTGTTTTGGAAAGGACCCTATTGATCGGGAGATGCGTTCCCAAACTGAAAGCATGGCTGTATCGGTGCGTGCCATCCCGAGATGCATCCCGCCGGTGCATACCGATGGGCAGCTCTGCGACGGTGCCGAGTACTCCTTGGGGAAGCAGCAGCAAGGGTGCAGCGCGGTGTTTTGCACATCATGAGTGCTGCAGCCCTTCTGTGGAAAGGACATCTTCACCGTCTGCTCCGTGAGCCGGCCTGTGAAGACACCCCCCATTCTGGGCTGCTCTGCTGGCGGCTTTGGTGAGTAGGACATACCCCTCCTTCCGCGGGCAAACGAAGGGACCTCGGGCACCGCCCTGGGGGGCCAGGCTTGCACTTGGGATCTCACCTTTGCCTGAACTAGTCCACCTGTTTGTGATGTGGTAAAAAAGGGTTAAGTTTCTAACTCTTCAGGTATTTGTTAGCTATTCAGGGCAGCACCTGAGTCAAATGGATCTTCTGAAACCGGTTTAATCAACAGGTGCCAGGCATTAACCTGCAGCTGGGCCTCAGCTAGCTCTTACTTGCAGAATATTCCTGAAACGAGGGAGTCGAGTCCTCTATTTCCTCGAAATTCAGCGGGAGCATTTACAAGCAGCATTTTTTTATGTGATGGTCCGGGCTTTCTTCTGTTCTGGTAAGTCCAAACAGACGTGGTGGCAGCAGCTGTAGTTTATGGCAGCTGGTAAACAGCATTTGCTGCTGCTGAGAGCAAGGCTGGGCAGCAGCAGCAGCACTGCAAGTTTGGTTTCTGGGGATTTAAATACTTTGTGCAAGTAGTTTGAAATCCCTTCTGTTTTGTGAAAATTGCTGATACAAATGCTGTAGAGTCTGACAAGAGATGATGGTGTGATCAGGCTGGTGGTTTCTCTGAAGGAAGTTTGTGTTGTGGTGTTACTGCAAGCAAAGTTAAATGGATGCTGTAATACTTTTGAGAATATTTCTTCAGTTCTTGGCTGTGTTGTGCTGTGTGTTATCAAAAAGCCTCTACACCTGGAAATCGTGCCTGGTGCAAAGTCTGTGTATGTATTACTGTGTCTGGTCCTGACATACTCTTGGTAGTCCTCCACCTATCTGCAGCACTTTGTTTCTGCTAAAGATTCCCACTCTGCTGGTTTAGCACTTAGCAGAATAGTGTCCGAAAGAGCTAATCTGATACGAAGATAATAGAGAGAGCTATCTGTGGGTGTTCTGCTGATGGAGAGTGTTATTTACTAGGAAAGGGAGAGTTGAGAATCATAGAGTCATTTAGGTTGGTTGGAAAAGACCTTTAAGATCATAGAGTCCAACTGTTAACCTAACCCTGCCATCCCACCACTAAACCATGTCCCTAAGCACCTCATCTATCCTTCTTTTAAATGCCTCCAGGGATGGGGACTTGACCATCTCCCTGGGCAGCCCATTCCAGTTCCTGACAACCCTTTCTGTGAAGACATTTTTCCTAATGTCCAACCTAAACCTGCCCTGGCGCAACTTCAGACCATTTCCCCTCATCCTATCGCCCGTTACGAGGGAGAAGAGGTCGACCCCCACCTCACTACACCCTCCTGTCAGGCAGGTGTATAGAGGGTGATCAGGTCTCCCCTCAGCCTCCTCCAGAATAAACAACCCCAGTTCCCTCAACCGCTCCTCATCAGCCTTGTGCTCCAGACCCCTCACCAGCTTTGTTGCTCTCCTCTGGACATGCTCCAGCACCTCAATGTCTTTCTTGTACCGAGGGGCCCAAAACTGAACACAGCATTTGAGGTGCAGCCTCACCAGTGCAGAGTACAGGGGCACGATCACTTCCCTCCTCCTGCTGGCCACGCTATTCCTGATACAAGCCAGGATGCCATTGGCCTTCTTGGCCACCTGGGCACACTGCTGGCTCATTCAGCCGGCTGTCAACCAGTACCCCCAGGTCTTTTTCTGCCAGGCAGCTTTCCAGCCACTCTTCCCAAGCCTGTAGCGTGGCATGGGATTGTTGTGACCCAAGTGCAGGATCATTGTATAAGCCAACTCATTAAGGACAGACAGATGTGTGCGCTGGAAATTATGCTGTATTGCATAGGAATAGACAAAAGGAGGTTTTCAAACTGTGGCACTTGCTGTTTACTGAATGTTCATATCTCAAACTTTGTCCATTTGCTATTTTCTTCAAGTTGTTCTACTGTTTTTCTTCCCACTGTCGCTTTGTTCACGGTGCGTTGTGAGCTCTGAGCTGCGGCGGGCTGTAGCGCACCTGAGTAGCTGCGGGGTTAGAATTTGGTGTGAGTATGGATACAGCCAGTAACAGACAGATGACTTTGCAGAGTGCTCGCACATTTTTCTTTGTGTCTGGTTTATACTGTGAGCGAGGGATCCTTTTTCAAGCAAGCCCTGGTAGCTGCAAAACCAGAACCTGACCATTCCAAACAACAGAGCTCGCGTCCTTTTAAGGCAAAGTGTTTAAGCATTCAGCATTTAAACACTCTAAACTTCAGCATTTCTTACTGGTTGGCAAATATTATTGTGGGGAGAAGGGAACAGTTGCTGGTACTTCTCAGTGAAGCTGTGCTTCGCTGAAACCTGCATCTTATGTGATTCTCACTCTGGGCTTTCTGTTTCCAAATATGACAAAGGCACTTACTTAAAATTCAAGTGCTGTTTGAAACCAAATCAAGAACAAAAGCAACAGCTGAGGGAAAAAACTTCTTGGTGGGTGGTTGCATGGCACCTTGCTTCTTTCCTCCCTGCTCTGGTATTTTTTTTTGACAGTGCTATTTCAGCTTTCAAAACAAAACCCTAGAAAGGCTTCCCTGACAGAAAAGCTCACCTAGATACCTATTTGTATGCATTAGACATTGAAAGTTATTGCAGTAGGAGTGTTTGATTTGCTTGACTTTTTTTAATCTTAAAAAAAAATAGTTTTACTTAACCAGCATTTGGATAGGCTACTAGTTCTGTGCATTTTTATTACTTCCCAATTGCTGTTTGACTGTAGCTTGAAAGAAATGATGCATAAGTACAACATATTTCCCATTTAAAAACTGTTAAAACCAAAGATAATTGATAAATATGTATATTTATATAAAATTAATAAATACTTAAATTTACTTATCAATCTGTAATAATTAGATGGGGGGGGAGAAAGAAATGAAAACTAGGATTAAATGAGACTTTTAAAATACAAATTCCCTGCTTCCTGCATAAATGTATCAGTTTAGCCTGAGATGCTCAAAATCATTTCTGTGAATAGGAATTTGACCCCCTTTTTGGTGAGCGTACAGGCAGTGGTGTAACAAGTTACTGCTTCCTAGCAAACATTTTTTTTATTTCAGGTAGGTTAGGAAAATGAGTCTTCTCAGAAAGGCCAAAGCTGTGATCCCTGTTGGAAACGATATACAGGAGCTTGCTTCTGATGCCCTCGATGTACGCCAGGGTGCTGGAGTGTCTCCTGCATCATCAGGGCCCTCCAAGAGGTAACACGATGTGTTGGGCACCCGTTGAAGGATGCCTGATCACTTGCACCGTGTGTTTTGGCAACCTCTCTCACATACACTTGCATGATCGCTAAGCATAAAGCAAGAAAAATGGCATTGGAGGTTGCTTGCAGAAGTTGTTGCCGTAGTCTTCTCACCACATACCCAAATCATAGCAACTCTATTTTTGGGAGCAGTTAATGAGGTTTTAGAAGACCCGCTTCCTCAAATTAAAAGGTTGAACTTTCCCAGCACAAACAAAAAGCCTCACGCTTTTAGTTCCTAAGTCCAGTGCGCTGGGTGCACTGCTATAGTAGAAAAGTCTGTGTTTTGGTATGGTTTGTTTTATTTAAAAGAAAAAAAAAATGCAGGAGGAAAGAAAGGGAAAATTTGAAGTAAATAGTAGGTTAAAAAATAGTTTCTGGTATCTTACACATATATATAAGATTAATTTAAAAAAAAATTATTTAATTTAGGAAGAATTACCCTGCAATCTGTTAGTTTTAGTCATTATTTCCTCCTAGTTTCAGTTTCTCAAGAATTCAGTTTAGGTGGGGGTAACTATGTCTGTATCTAAAAACAAGAGCTCTTTGCTTACTAAAGTAGTCCACAGTAAGATTTACTGATCTTCATAAATATTCCTAACAACTAGCTGCAAGCATGAACTTGGTGAAAGTAGCATCATCATAAAACACCATCTACCTTAATGTATTTTGACAATTATTGTAATTAATAAGTTCAGGAATGGGGGTAATTGTCTGTAAGGATAAATTTTGATGGGAATCTCAGTAGGCTTAGAGTTACGGTGATTTACAGCAGGGGAAGATTCAGTTCTGGGTTTTCAAATCAAGAACTGCAGGAATTGGCTCTGTTGGGATCTATGAACAACTGCACAGGTTCAAAGGAGATAGAAAGGCTGGGGATTTTTTAAAAGACTTTTTTTTTAATAATTCATTTTAAAGTATGTAGACATGGTAGCAGTTGTGCTGTCACTGTTGAGTGTTTGACAAAACTGGCATTTAATCAATATCCATCAAAACGGCACATGAATTTCAGCTATTTTTATGAAACAAAAAAGGTGACAGTCCTCTCGGACAAATGTGAACTTGAGTTTACAGTTTCTATAGTAATTTCTTTCCCTTTATAGCAGATGGCATAGTTCTGGTTTATAATTTCTTGTCTATTTTTGCCTTCTTCCAGCAACTGATGGTTCTACAAAGAAAGAAGAATTAAATGGAGGAAATGCAGCAGGTAACAAACCAAAGACTTAGGAGCCTTCATTAAGTGTTTTAGTGTTAACTGACATGTCTTTATTTTTATGTTAAACTGTGATACCATAGATTTAACATCCTTGGAACTAAATTAAGGCATGGAGTAGTGATACAGCTTTCCTAAGGTCATACATGGAGTTAAGAACTTGCCCAGCTATCCTGCGTTTTTATCTGATTATGTTGGTAACATGATCATCTTTTCCAGCTGTCGTCACTATTTTTAAATAGGTTTTGACATAGTCTGTCAATCAACTGCCTCTGCTCTGTGAATCAAAATACTTGTCTAAGAATGTTTAGATGTTTCCAGTCATGAAGTTAAGGACATGAATTCAGCGTATGTCTGTCTTTTACTCTCTTCTTCCACGAGACAACGTAATAGTTTAGAACTGGCAGCTGCTGACCAGGCAAGTCATCCTCCTTTCTTTTCTATATGCATGAGGTTTTGTAGAACACAACTTGTTAGATATGTCTGCAAATCCATGACAGTTTTTACTTCATAAAATAAATACCTAGGCCTTGCACAGCTGAATATCCATCCTCTCAGAAAAAACCAGAACTCAACCCAGCATTCTTTCCTTTGTTGCTGTCTCCTCATTACTCATCTCCCAATTCAGTAGCATGTCCCTGTCTTCTCTGTCGGGGGGCTCCCTCTCCTTGCTGTAGGTGGCTGTTAGCTCGCTCCATCTGAAATTATGCATCCTTTCTTTAGCTTAGTCTAAGACTTGTTACAGAATTGCCCAACTGCACACACAGAGCTAGCTAATGGACTCCCTCTAGTTTCTGTTCTGGGTGGTATCTTCGTATTTTTGCACTGTACCAAAATATAAATGTACATCATTTTATACAAAGGCCATTCCCATACTCTCCAAATATCTTGAACTTATTCCAGTGAACCCGGAACAATGTCAATTCACAATGACTCGTTGTAGCCCAACCTTTTAATCACAGTTTAAGACACATAACGCGTTTTCATACCTTTACTACCCTTTTTTGCTGTAGTTCTTTCTTTCAGCTGTACCATGACCTTAAGTTATCAATTGGCACTTTTTGATCTTTAATTGCCTCTTCAAAAGACAAAACACTCATGTTCCGTCATGTATTATCAATGTCTTCCATAGGAGTCACTGAACTTTAAAAGGTTATGGGAATCGCTCAGATTAATTTTGTGAAATCTTTTGGTTGGTACCTAACTATTCAACAGAGAGAATAAGACGACATTTTCACAGACAGACAGAATAACTGAGTTCTCAAATAAATGAATGACTTTTTTTTTTTTTTTTTTTTAAATGAAGAAAGTTTATTGCAGGTCTTTCTTTTACAATTCTAGTAGAAAGTATAGCTAAGAAAATGAACCATGACCAATTCGTAAGAACGAGCAAAAGAAAAGAATAAGCTGAATACATACTGTATTGAACTAAGCATTATGGTAAAGGTAAAACCTCATCTATCTGTGACTGCAGATTAAGGACAGCTGCTCCCCAACCCTTGTTTCCAGTGCCTGCACCAGGTGAATGGGGGATAGCACTGACAAACCTCTGATAGCTATTGATAGCAGCTATTTTTGTAGTAGCTTCTCAATCATCTTGCTCTAGAACTAGGAACTGCTCCATTCATCCCATCTTAGATAACATGCAGCAGACCTTCTGTTCACAGGTCCAAAATAATTTTATTTTATCTAGGTAGTCTGACCCTGGAGAAAGGTGTGGATGGGACACTTGTGGTAAGGATAGAAAATGGCTAGAACAAAAAGGCTTCCTTGACTCCAGTCTTTGTTACAAATAAATGTCCAGTGCTCATGTTTACATCTCAAGTCACTTTATTTAAATTCATATTACCTAAACACTACCCTGCAGCCTGCAAGTCCATTAACAAACTTGATGCAAAACCAACCATCCTTCCCTCTATCTCCAATGTTTGTCTCATGATATTTTACAGTTAGTCCACTAAAAATTTTTTTGTGAAAATTTGCCTCTTCAAGTTTAGTAGAAACTTGGCTAAAAACAGAGGCATTCGAATAGAAGGTGAATATAAGTTTTCTTCCCTTGTCTTCCTCTCCCGCTTTCTGAGAATCCTTATCAGACGAACAGAACGGGGCCTGCTTGGAGAGGTGAGGCCAGGTCACTGTTCATCGTCTCACTGCTCATACAAAAATATGGTTAGCTACACAATAAGTTAGTCTATTTAGAGCCCAAGGCTGTGTGAAATGCAGTTACTTAAACTAACACAGATAAAAATCATCTAACATTGCCAGAATCTTCTTTCCCTTACTGCTGTTCTCAAGAGAAGGGCAAAGAGCACTCAAAAAGCACGTTCACTCACCCGCTATTAGGAGATCAGCCTCCCGTGACAGAGCCTGCCTTGGGCTCGCCACGAGAGGGTGCACGCAAACTGAAAACAAGCTGTCATGTGAAATGAAGAGAAATCGTGGCGCGAGTGCAGGGCGCTTCAGTCGGATTTGGTTTCACCAGTCCTACGTGCCAGGCTGATCCCCAGCAAACTCGGGAGCCGCTGAGGCAGGGAGCGTGGGGGATCCGAGTGGCTCACAAGCAGCAGGGAAGAGGGGCTTGGACCCAGCCACGCGAGGATCATCAGCTGCAGCAGCAATTGTGGAAATTTTCTCCATTCCAGCTCTACCAGAGTCCTGACAACGCTTGCTGCAGAAAATCTGACTCTCTTTATCTAGAGCTGTGTTCTAAAAACAAACGAAAAAAAAAAAAACCCAAGGCAAAACATGAAAAGAGCAGTTAAATCAAAACCCTGTCTTAACTTAAGGGTTAAAACAAGCTACAAGACGTTAAGTGCATGCATTAGAGCCAGAAAAAAAAAGGAGAAGTAACATGTTAGAAATCTTATATACATAATTAATTGTAGTGTTTTGCGGTACTGACTTTAGAAAACATAAGGCAAACGTATCTTCCAGACACGGCTGTCATGATGGTGTGAGTTTAAAATTTTGTCTTGCAAGTCTGATGTGGAAAAAAATGATGGGTGGTTAAGAAGTGTATCATCTGTGAAAAAGACAGATGAAAAAACCTAATGATTTTTTCTACCTTAAAGAAAAGGGTCGGGAGCCGCTGAGGCAGGGAGCGTGGGGGATCCGAGTGGCTCACAAGCAGCAGGGAAGAGGGGCTTGGACCCAGCCACGCGAGGATCATCAGCTGCAGCAGCAATTGTGGAAATTTTCTCCATTCCAGCTCTACCAGAGTCCTGACAACGCTTGCTGCAGAAAATCTGACTCTCTTTATCTAGAGCTGTGTTCTAAAAACAAACGAAAAAAAAAAAACCCAAGGCAAAACATGAAAAGAGCAGTTAAATCAAAACCCTGTCTTAACTTAAGGGTTAAAACAAGCTACAAGACGTTAAGTGCATGCATTAGAGCCAGAAAAAAAAAGGAGAAGTAACATGTTAGAAATCTTATATACATAATTAATTGTAGTGTTTTGCGGTACTGACTTTAGAAAACATAAGGCAAACGTATCTTCCAGACACGGCTGTCATGATGGTGTGAGTTTAAAATTTTGTCTTGCAAGTCTGATGTGGAAAAAAATGATGGGTGGTTAAGAAGTGTATCATCTGTGAAAAAGACAGATGAAAAAACCTAATGATTTTTTCTACCTTAAAGAAAAGGGTCTACTTTTCTGCTTATTGTAGAGAGTAGGCAAATGACGTCTCATGAAGCTGACACAGTGGCAAAGATGTATCATTTCTGAATACTATACTTAAAAATCAGTTTAGTGGAGAAGAAAGTAGCAGGTTAAAATGAAAACTGGGAACTCCATAGTGCAGTAAGTGGATTATCTGGAGTATGTGGTATGTCTGCTGAAGCCGACAACTTTCATACCCTCTGAAGGATACTGCAAGTTATATTAAACCACAGTGTAAGGTTTAATTACCAGTGGAATGCTGAGGTGACCCAGAGGGAAATCTAGTAGCTCCTGTGTCAGACATATACGTCAAAATTGCTTTCTAAGACTCAGAGGGACAGTGTAATTGGTCTTGTTTCACAGTTTGAAGGCTGATACTGATGATTATAAATCCATTTACTTTGTAGAAGCTCTTCAAGTACCATTGGTGATACAGATTTAAGTTAATACAGATTTAAGTTAATACAGATTTAAGTTAATACAGATTAGTTAAGTTTTTTGTAACTTATTCAGTTATGTAGAACGGTGCAAGTTACACTTACTCTGGTTAGGTACAGCTTGGGCTTTCTACAGTAATCCACAAAGGTGTGGCACTTGAACTGAGGAGCAGAGCACAAATACGTGTTTCACCTTTGTGTCACCCCCTGCATACACATGTGTAAGCATTATATGACACTGTTATGTGCAATTTCATATTTTGAGTTGGGACGTTCTTGCTGTAAAGTAAGGTCAGGTGCTCTGCCTTTTCTTTAGCAATTTTTTTTTTCTGGTTGATTGCTCAGGAGGACTTGCTTTACTAACGTGAAAATTTCTATGTATTCTTAGTCAAGTTTGTCTAATATATTATTCACTGAAATATGTAGTTTTAGATACTGAAATAATTTTCTGATACAAGTTAAATTTAGCATGTATTTTTTTTCAGATGTGGTTTATTGCATCAAAGTCATTAAGGACAGCAGAAATAAGGTACTTACTTATCTTCTTTTTTTCCAAACTGATCATACAGCTTAGCAGTGAAAACAACTTATTTCATTATGGGGTATCCAAATACAAATTTCTTTTTTTATCAGGCTTGGCAAAGAGAGCTGGACTAGTATCTCTGATTTCTCAAATAGAAGAAAGACTTACAGAATTTGCAGGTATACGGAGGGTGGGTTGTTCTGGAGTCAGTCTGACTCCAGACTCTGCTGCTGAAAGTCTTCTATTTTGTGTAATGACGGGGCTGTGTGCTGGGGTAGGGGAGGTAGCGAGCAGCCTCATGATACGCCTCCTTCACGCCCCAAGGCCTTCCTCACAGGCTTTTTCAGACCACATTACTGAGTATAAAAGTTCCCAAAAGGAAAGGTTAAGTATTTTGAATGTAGATTGGTTTGGTTTAGGGGGGGTTTGTTTGGTTTTTTTTTTTAATAGAGTTACAAGGTCAGTCTAAAAGCGTACAGGTACAAGGAGAAAATCCAGTAGGACACAATTGAATCCTCTGCTGCTAACAACTGACTTTGCAAACGGAGCATGAAAGGAAATGACTGGCTGAGCTGTATTGAGGCCTTTGACATTAGCTATGACATGCAGTAGTTTTTTTTATCATTATCAAAGTAGCTGCTATGCTAGGATGGCTTTTCCTATTTTGCTTGCTGGAAAGAGAGTTGTGAATAAACAGGTTTGTGCTATTTCAGTGGCAGGATAAGTTATTTAAAAGGGAAAGGAAATGCTTTCAGTGCATGCTGATGGCTATTTTTCTCCTGTGCTGGCCTCACAGCAGCCTCTGATGGTTATCATACCTTGCACTACAATACTTACCTATGTAATGCGGTTTAGGATTATTATTTTTTGAAGATTGAAGAGGAGGCTTAATTTTACTGTCACGAAGTAAAATGTTTTTTCTTATTCTAGGAACTGATTACCTTCTGACTAGCTCTGTGATATCATAAAGGCTGAAGTGACAATTAAGATTTTTATTTTAAATTGAAACAATGCTTATTTCGGTGGGTTTGGGTTTTTTTTGGTTCTTTCTTCATAGGATTCCCATCTTTTTCTAATTGCTTTTGGATATTGCAAGATATACACATGCACAAAATTACTCCCAGGGGAACAGACCAAGATATGTCTGAGGAAGTAAAAAATAGCTAGTTAGATCAGTGTTTGCTAAGAATATTTCCAATGTTCATAACTTAATACAGAAAACATTTTTGTAAGTGTTTAAAAGATTTTCCTTTACTGTTTTTGTGTGGCTGTAAAGCTCTTTCCACTTCAGACTGGCTGAGTTATTTCTCCTTTCTTCTTGTTACAAATGGAGAACATGTATTTTTTGTGCAGCAGAACAAAGCATTGCAGTTAGTACGTACCATTGCCTTGGACCTACTCAGAGGAAAGCAATGCAGGCATTGGGAAAGGAGGAAAAAGGAAGGAAGCAAGGGACAGAAACTAGACTTATTTTAAGCAGAACTAACACAATTGCAACAAATTTACATTTACAGAACATTTTGAAATTGACAAAAAAAAAAATCAGTAATGAATTAACAGCGACATGCTTTTAGGGGCAGAAAGAGTCTCCTGTGCAAGAACACTGAAGTAGGTATGTGCAGTTTTACTTATCTGCCACATGATGGTATTATCTGCATTGGCCAGATGACAGTATTTGAATGAAGTGATGCTAAAAGGGATTCCATTAAATATGCAGGTGGACTGATATAGCAATGCACTGCAATACATGAGAATTACAACACTGTGCTTGTCTGAATCTGAATGTTTTTAAGCAATGAGTGCTAGCACAAATGAAGAACTTCTTAACATGAAGATAACTAAATTTCAATGCTCTAGATAAACCAGGGCAAGAATAACAAATTGGGGGCTTAACCCTCATTCGATTACAGTGTTTTGAACAAGAAGTTACTTTTCCCTTCAGCAGTAACTGGGAGCTGCATTCAGAAACAAATAATTGTGCATTTACATCCTTCCATACCTGTTAGAAGGAAATAAGGCAGGAAAAGGGAAAATGAAAAGTTCTAATGAGGCGTACTTTCCTGGCTGAAGGAATGTCAGTAGCTAACAGAATCAGAAAAAACCCACACCAATAAGAAGCCAGAAGCTACGCTGTGTCAGAGATCTGAGACAGGCTTAAGTGGCATGCAAGTTGGAGAGGGGCTGAGAGTTAGAATTAAAATTGCTCTTATTACATATAGCGCATTTTATACCATTTTTCTGCTTCAGGCTTATCCATAGTCTCAACAGTATAAAGAATGAAGCTCTGAAGTCCCTCTCAAACTGTCAAGTCAAACTGTCAAATGAAATGTAGACAACAGCATCAACCTGAAATCCATTTTCTGACTTCTCTCATTTTTATTCTTATGTTACCGCTTTTCCTACATTTAAATCTTTGGCCTATTTAATTAACATAAATGTATTTGCAAAAGCATATATGTATGCAGAAACATTATTTAAATTTACCTACTTTCAGATGATTAAAACAATTCTTTGTTAACATAAGCGGGCTGGACTTTGAGAGTAATTAATACTAATGGGGAGGGGTGGAAATCGCTGTTATGTTACTACCACAGATGGTTTTATTTTTCTTTTATTAACCAAAGATACTCTTTGTGTGCAGTGACCATCCTTGCGTTGGACAAGAACAGACCACAGGAAGAACAGAATGGCCGTTCAATCTCTGTAGCAGCTGCATATTGTCTGCAAAAGTGACTGGCCAGTCACAAGTACAGTTCTGAGTACTGATAACAGTGAACTCCGTTTCTTCTACTGCGATTCACACATCTGCCTTCTGGAATTACTGTTTATGTAAGTGCAGCTATAGGTCATAAGTGTTGCTTTGTATGCTTTGAAGAAAGTTCCCCATTAGGGAACTGAAAAAAACATAGCAGGCGTTAGATTGGGACAAAATTAATGTGGTAAACATTCAGTACTACAAAGAAAGTTTCTGAAATGGAGTCTGGTTTCCCAGCAAGTGTGATGTTGAACAACAGTGTGCTCAAGATGAAGCCATACCTGGTCGGGCAGAGGGGAAGAGCCTACATAACTGACTAGGTGTTCAGTATGATAAAAAAATTACAGTTTTTATAATTAAAGATTTCAAATCATTAATAAGCTTCATTTCAACATACAACTACTTAGTGTTTACATGTTTCTGTTTGAAAGTTTGTTTTTATAGCTTAGCTAGCACACTGCCATAGACTCGGTTGCTCTCAAGCGATGATGAGACAATCCGCACTATACACAAATAAAGACTAGAATTAGAGACTATTCTAGCTTTGCTTTTGCTATTCTTGCACCACGCATGCTCATAGAGCACTGTTAGGAAAATATGCAAAGTATCGTATCAATGTATGAAAACGTTCATTTCTCTTACCATGATGACAGAAACCCCAGCAGATGTGTTATTTTGCTTGGGTAGGGTGTTATTAAAGTGCTGCTTCAGTTTACCTGTTACTTCAGCTTGCATATTATTCTCCTGGGAAGCATCATCCTGTGTAAGAATAAACACAATATTCAAATTAGGAGGGGGGGGGGAGTGTATGTTTTAATGTAACTGAGTAAAAGACTTTTTTTATTATCCTCAGGTACTTCCTGCTTTTTAATGTGAAGTAACTGTTCAGACAGGCATGAATACCTCTGCCACATGAGATATGGGTTAAGACAAACTACAGAGGAAAGGAACGTAGCAACCACTGTTTTATATATGAACTTCTATTTCTTAAAATGCCATGTGATGCTATATACTTTCAGTCCATTGATTTGTCCCACAATTATAAGCTGCAAGTTTGATGCAAGCATGCTAAAAATAACATGCTTGAAATAATGTAAAAAAGCGTATTTGTCATTTGGCTTTCTTTTAAATCAGCATTTTAAATACTCCATCATGTCATAAGTATGGTCATGCTATACAGTACCATAAATACGTTTGAGAAGAGCTGTTATGCATAGACACACTTGTTATAGTTGTCTTCTCTTGTTTGATGGAACTCCATAGATCATATTCAGCTCCTCTTTTAAAATGTGTGTGGAAATAAACATTGACTATATACATGTAAACACAGTATTTGTTAATAATGAACTGATTTTAACTTAATAAGCAATGCGCTTTGGTGTTCCCCATTGCTGCTGACCAAAAAGATGAAGGACCTGGCAGCCATCAGGTTAGTGCCTATGTTAAATTAGATATTTTATGTGCTAATTTTATTAGCAAAATTAGAGATTGTACTTTATTAGCAAAATTACAGGTTGTACTTTAAGTAGCATTGCAGCAATTGAGGTGCCAATGTGCACAACAGTGCTTCCACAGACGCATTTTTGAGATGACTGTTTTCTAGGGTGAGTGTGAAATAACAAAAAAAGATGCCCCAGTCACACATCTGCCTGTTGTGTTATGTTTAAGCACGGTTACAGCAACCCCTAGCACCTTCTAATTGCAGTCAGCAAGTGATACATACCCTTCGCTCTATTCTTTCAGAGCACAGAAGCTGTCAGATGTGAAGCTAACTTCAGACTCTTGCTGTTCTCTTTTATATGGAAATGGGAGTAGTGGTTCAATAAACAGAAATGGGCACAGAAGAAGTGTATTGTTGCGTATGACAACTACACTTTAATGGTTAGATTTACAGATTTTAATATCAAATTAGAGACAAGTAAAAGGTAATTTACTCACTGACACCCAGGGATGGCTTAGGATCTGTGCTGCTGTATATCGGGCTTCAGCATTCACATGTAACATCAGGCTAATTAACTCCTTTATTTAAAAAAAAAAAAAAAAAAAAAAAAGAGTTTAAGGAGAGTGGAGAAGGACATTATGACAGAAAATATTGTGGCATTAAGTTCTTCTCAGTGTAATTTCCTTGCTACCTGGGGTGAAAGAGAAACAGCTTACACTGATAGCAGAACCAGTGATACCAGTGTGATTTTAGCGATATAAAAAATTTGCCCTTTAGGTTTCGAGTATGCTGGACAGCAAATTTTATACCATATTCATGTTTCACCAAGTCTTCTGAAACCAGGTGAAAAGGAAATAAATAAAAAAAATCAGCTATAATGTTCCAGTTTGTTCTCTGTATATTCATGCAGGTGCCCAGAACGAAAACAAACCTGGGCCAGGTGAGATCCTGTATGGGCAGTGTACATGCACACAGTCACAGTACATAAAGAGCATAAATGTTAGGCAAGAAACTGCATCTGAAATTCAAGAAACCGCTGAAATTATTTGAAAACTATGATCTCTTCTGTGTTGCTCCAGAAGAATAAAAGACATTTAACTCATTTAATCCACTAAGGATCACCTGGTATAGAAAAAAAAGCAGATGGGTAGAAAGAGATAAATACTAAAGGAGGCTGAGGGGAGACCTTATCGCTCTCTACAACTACCTGAAAGGACGGTGTAGCAAGGTGGGTGCTGGTCTCTTTTCCCAAGTGACAAACGCTAGGACAAGAGGAAATGGCCTCAAGTTGTGCCAAGGGAGGTTTAGATTGGATGTTAGGAAAAATTTCTTCACCGAAAGGATTGTCAAGCTTTGGAACAGGCTGCCCAGGGAAGTGGTTGAACACCCATCCCTGGAGGTATTTAAAAGACCTGTAGATGTGGCACCTAGGTACATGGTTTAGAGGTGGACTTACTTGGCAGTGTTAGGTTAATGGTTGGACTCTATAATCTTAAAGCTCTTCTCCAACCTAAACAATTCTACGATTCTATTCTCTAACAACATACTTCACTGGTTTGTGAACCAGCGAAGTTATTTAGTCTGTGTAAGTAAGTCTGACGTGAAAGGTCACCTGTAGTACCAAGATTGAGAGCCTTGTTTATTCAGAATGCATGTCTGGAAGAGTGTGACATGACTGGAGCTTGGCAAATGTTGGCAAATGGATAAACAGCCATTGGGAAATGCAGAAAAAAATGCAACTTCCATTCACTGAATAACAAATAACCTCCACTTGCTAATTAGAATCCTCAGATGTAATTCAGAACACGTTAATTAGCTTGGGAAGTGGGACTTAAAAGTTGGAACCCTTATCCTACAGACACAATAATTTTAAACACAAATGGCAATGATAACACAAGAACTATTAGCAATGGCAAATCAAGCCCAACTTGAAAAGTTCTACTAACTGGCTCAAGTAAAATAGGAACAAATTATGTCAATTGCATTCAGTCCACAAAGCAACAATTTTTCTTTTTTAAAAGAGTGATAGGAGGGAAAAAATTCAGAGACACTTATTTTACAGCTGAAGCACTGAACCTGCTATAATAGTCCATCATTAAGTAAACTGAATAGCAAGTGATGTTCTCTGAATGCAATTGGCGTTCTGCTGCACTTACTCACTCAGACAATAACATGATGGCCTGCAAAACCTGAGCTTTCATCAAGAACTGCCTAACTAACTCACTAAAAAGGCACCGCAGCTTGAAGAGTGGGTAAGAGTCTGTCCCGATCTTCTATTCTCCTTTTCCAACAGAGCACAGTCTTCTCACTGCCTTGTCAGAAACACTATTTCAGGTTGGAAAACAGATCAGTACCTTTGCTGAATCAGTGATGTTATCCCAGTAGGGAGAAGGAAATTCCAGCTTCCCAACAAGTATCTGATCAAAGAGGTCTTCCTGAAGGTTGTTTTCACTGTAGAACAGCATAATGAGAAAGATCATGAGAAAGAAGTCAATTTGTTATGTGAATTTTTAACTTGATTTGGGGATGGAACAGAAATGATGATGTTATATCAGCTACTATAAATGCATAATTTGCAAGCTTATATAGTGGCAGCACTTCTGAGGAGTTTGCCATAGTTATGCTGCCAGGAGTGATGAGAACAGAAAAAAACTAATATATTGAGGTGAAAGGGCTTCCACTGGAATAGAGACTGCATAGCTAATATACATGCACAGGAAAGGTGATTAAAAAATCAGTCACTTGCTAGTGACTATCTAAAGGACCTGCTACAGAAAGCATACAACAAGGGGAATAAGTGTTGTGAAATGAGCCTCTTCTGTTAAACTATCACAACAGGAGAATTTCCAGAAATCCAGAGAGGAGATACGGAAGACACATGATAAATTTAGTTTACTGAGTATTGGCAGGCTACTGATATTGAAAGGATAAATACTTTTCTATCAAAACCGGTATCATGAATATTCAGGAATCAATGCCAGAGGGTTTTCTGGTTTTAAACCTGTTTATTGGCCCTAGGCACTGTGAACATCGGCCCAACCTATTTCTGTAATGAACAATTTACCTCTTGGGTTGGTTTTGCAATAAATATTTATTAACCTTGGTTAAGACCCAGTTCTAACAGCATAGTATGGACATCCTCCAGGCCCAACCCCCAAACTCTATTCAAAGTAATTGCCATTTGTTTGTATAATATATCTTTCAGAACATGTTTTCAGTTTTAAAACTTAACTAACCACATGCAAAAACCAAATACCTAAACTAAATGATAATTTTTCCATTGACAATTGTTTGTATTTTATTCTTTGCAAAATATTCTTATTCAGTCTGGTCATTTTTAGTTAAAAACTAAGTATTTTGCTGTAAAAATGGACAAACAGACTGTGCACAAAGCTTATATGTTAAGAAAGAGGAGAATTCCTATTAAAATGTGCTAATTCTTTCTCATGCCCTGGCAAACAAAATTGCCTAGGCACAAAACACAGCCATTTGATTTTTTTAGTAGAACTCCTACATATTGTGACACAGAGTAGCAAGAATCATGTTTGAAAAAACTCCATCGCTCATATGACACTCATCAAAAAAGATTAAAAAGGTTAAAAATGCAACATAAGCAAATTCTGCCCCTCACCTTAGTTTACCATTAGCCTTCACCCCCAGCACTACAAACCAGTAAGCTGCTGTGTCCAAACAGAAACACTAGAGGGCAAAGTACACACGTTCATTGAACTGGGATGCACACCACAGACAAAAGGAAAAGCAACTATGCCCTCACACCTCTATACCCCTGCACACAGCAGTAAACCAGTTGCTCGCTTAGAAAAATAAGTAAATAAAATTGATCCTAAAACCCAACAAGACGGACAAAAAGAACAAAAAGGTAAAGAAAATGTGTCAATCTAATCAATTTAAAATTGATCCTAAAACCCAACAAGACGGACAAGTGAAAACAATTTTTAAAAAAAGAACAAAAAGGTAAAGAAAAATGTGTCAATCTAATAAATTTTTTTTCCCCAGGATGCCTCCTTCACTGAGATAGGTAAGACTTGCTCAGAAAGAACCTGGCTCTTTACTGTTTTTCCCTTTGACATAGAGGGACACTCACCTGCGAAAAGGTGGAAATCCACATAACAGTATGTATGTGATCACACCTGCAGCCCAAATATCCACCTTTAAGCCGTATCTGAGAAAACAAGGCTGTGTTACTTGTGCTGGATTAAAAAGTCATTCCAACCAAACAATTGATTAAATTTACAAGAATATATATTGAGAATCTGTTCTAAGTTACTTGCTGATGATGTGGGAATGTATTTTTTACCTAACCATCATTTTACCTGGCATCTTTCACAGTCTTTAGAAACCATGGTAACCTCATTTTTCATTGATTTTTTGTTTGGTTGGTTGGTTGGTTTTTTTTATAAGCCCCAAGGCTCTCCAGGGTCTTCTGAATATACTCAGATTAAATTCAGTATCAAGGTTTCCCAATCCAGAAGCGCTAATGATAAAAGACAAGGATGTGCTTGCTTAGTCCCCATATTGGAGTAATGATCTCTAAGGTTATCATGTGTTGCTAAGCAACAAGAAAGATACCAATTCTCCAGTCTCTTGAGGGAGTAACACAGGGAAAAGGAACTGCGCTTTTCTTTTAAAGCACAGAAATTAAAACACTCGAGGTCAAAAAGAGGTCTTTTTCCCTATTCTTTTCTATCCGGTAGATTCAGTTTGTCAAAATCTAACACATGCAGATGAAGTGCCCTTTGATGTTTGAGCTCACTGCAGCTGTGAAATATTTCTCAATATGACAGATGCACTGAACAATGCTTGAAACAATACAACAAACCTCCCTCCATTAGGAAGACCAAATTCAGAGTGGTCACAGCTATGGCAAGAGTCAGCTAGGATGGAATGGAGGTCTAATAGGTCTAAAGGGAAAGATGACGTGTGAAATTCTACCATTTTATAAAATTATTTTGTATTTATGCAACCACCTGTTAAATACAGAAAAATGGGTTTGTTTAATTAAACCAACGGTTACCAAGTAGCATGCGTCACCCAAACAAGGTCACTTGAATCAACATGAGCTAATCAGCCCTGCTCTGAGAACAGGTTTAGACTAGATGACCTCTGGACTCTCTTCCAATATAAATTATTCCATTTCTAACATGAACACTATGTTTTGCTTGTCTTTTTTTTCCCCAGGCAGCTGCCACAGCTGGTACAAGGGGCTCTGAATGGTGAGGTGAGGCAGGGAACACAAACCAATAAGCTCCACTGCACCAGTGCTAGTCCTAGGGAGATGGTAGGAGGCCAAAGTAAATTCTGGGAGCAGGGTGAGTGAAGCAACTGGCCTCTCAGGAATTGAACTGTGCCTGTTTTCTCATAGGTGGTTTGGTTACAAAAAGATGGAGGACCATCCTGTTAGAGCATTCTAGTTCTTACAACAGTTAGGAGCTACCTGCCAAAAATAACTGATTACAAGACCTACATCTTAGTCAATCATCCTCACCCTGTCTCTGCAATGATTTCTGGAGCCACATATGTGGGTGTACCACAGACAGTATATAAAGGTCCTTCAACCACAGTCGCCAGTCCAAAGTCTCCCAGCTTCAAAGACTTGGTTCCATCTGGATATTCACATACCTAGAATCAGCAAAATAAAAACAGAATGAGAAGGAGAACATCTACGGTTTTTAAATCCCTTAATTTGTTTGGAAAATAATAATCATCACACTGAGAATGTAGGAAAAAGACATAATTTCCACAACCCTGTAGAGAAAGAAGAGAAAAATGGTATGACCATTGATTGCCACTGGAGCTAGTGTTCAATGGAGCTGTCTGCCAGCTATGTAGGTCAGACCATGATGTAGCCTCAAGCAACTAGAGGCAGGGAGGAAAGAAAACCCAATCCCAGAATGCTGACAAGTTGTAAATATAAAGAAAAAGACAATAATATAATTCCATTTGATTGGGAGGTGGAATTTAAAATGGGATTGGCAGCTACAATCAGATTTGTTTAACATCTTTCACTAACTTAGCATAAATCTAGTCAGTTAGCATACTGGGTATTTCATAGGCAAATGTCTTCCCTAAGCCTAGTCTAGGCAAGTCCAGAACAGAAATGAGAAAGCTGACTGAGAAGTGTTTAGGTTTCTGTGCAGACCCAAGTGCACCTTACCAAAAGCCCCGTAAAGAATCTAGCACATTTTGTTCGGAGTAATTTTGTTGATGAAAGAAGCTAAATTTTAATAGAAAGAAAAGTGTTATATGACAGTGATAACAAGAGCAAATCAAACCAGACAAACAGCAAAGGAAACCTCTCTAATAAATTAATCTTGGTTTTGTTCTTAGAGTAAAATGTTTATGTTAACATGATTTCAACAGAATCTAGTTTCTAGAATGCAGAACACCAGAATCTCCAGAATGGCTAAATTTGGTTTCCTCAAACAACTGAATACTGCTAAGGCGTCAATACTTTCCTTCATTCCCCTGTGTAATTCGTATCGTTAATGGAAACAATTGTTCTCCTTGATATACCACCTTCATATCTGCTATTGCTCTTAGAGATTGTATTTTTAAATGCATGACTAGCAAAGAGAATGTAATTCAGACAGATGGATGACCCTGTGCAAAAGAACTAACTACTTGCAATTATAGGTAGCAATTGATGGGAATTATTTGCATTTACATTCAATACCAGTATGTTATCTTAACATTCTGCCACTGTCAATCACAGTGAATAAGATTTGCATCTGTTGAGTAATCTCTTTAGGCTTTCTAGGCAGAAAGGACATTTGTGCCTATTTATAACTCATTCAATCACTAATGAGAGCTTAAAATTTCTTTGGCCTGGCTGTGTTTGAACATGCACTGATAATAACTAAGACTTCCACCTCCATTTTCTTTCTCTGAAGTGCCATGTTGCTGTGACTACATTTTCCAGGAGGAGCCCCTGCCCTTCCTTTTGCTAAACAATCTAATTTATTTGAGGGCTTATTTAAATTGCTAAACACTGCCAGTGGAATTAGTTGGGAAAGAATTGACTATTAACTGAAAAATATTTTCAGCTTATAGCCCTATCCTTGTAATAGGTCAAAATCCATTCTAGGATAAGCCATGACTCCTACTCTAGATGCAACCTCATTAAACAGGACTGACAAACACCACAGAAGGCTTTAAGAAATGCTTACCAAGTGTTGATGAAAGCTGCAAGCTTTCCTGATGACAGGGGCTCAAGCGGGGGAGATTATGGCCCTGTTTGTTCAGTGCATGACATGTAATATCTAATACCCAATATGTTATATGTAAGTGTAACCTCTGTGTATAACCAAGGTAGCACACTGTTCCCATTCTGCAAACTGTAGTCTAAGCAGTTCCCAAAGCAGACTTCATGGTAATTCTTGTCAACACAGTTATTTTATGTCTCTGCTGAAAACAAAAGTAGTCAGTCCCCTAGGACAAAATAATGTATGTACAGAGTTAATTCATGGCTAGAATACTGGTAAATCATCAGAAAGATGTTCCTACTATGACAGTGAAAGAAAAAAAAATTGCTTGAGATAACCATATGATCATTAAAAGAAATGGCACTCAGCCCACCTTTTCTCCCACTTGCAAACTATAATAAATAATTCATTGATGTAGCTTTAAAATTCATTGTTTTGTGAGACAGTACTCCTGCTTATCCAAATGGCAGCCAATCAAAATGTAAATAAAGACAGGTCTAAGGACAGGTTTGAGCACAGCTCACTTGGGTTATGGTGATTGCCATCTCATGGCAGAAGATTTACTTCATACATACTTATTATAAATTAATATTCCTACTGTTCTCTGCTCAGCTCCTTGATATTTATATACAAGCATTTGCATTAATGAGAACAAAGTAAGAGAAAATATTAGAAAATAAATGGGACATACCAGGAGATTTTCTGGCTTGATGTCTCTGTGCACAATGTTGAGACCATGAAGGTATTTGAGTGCACTGGCTAGATTGTAGACCATTGCACTCCCATCTCGCTCTGTATATTTTGTAGAAGAAGTGATGGCATCGAATAGATCTCCTCCCTAAAGTAACAGAAAGATAATAGATCATTACATGAAAAATAATTAAGATGATGATATTTCATAAAAAAGCCATGTAAAATCTTCCTTCACAAACGGCATGCTCAAATGCCTGTTAAACAGCAAAAACAATTACTTTGCAGAAAGACGATCTTGTCACCAAGATACTAGACCAGGACTTGGGTCATCTACATTAAATTCTCAGCTGTACTCCAGGCTTCTGGTGTCTGTGTTTGGGCAAATCACAGCTCTTCTCTCTGTCTTGATATCTTTGATCACTCATTTATATTACCTACAGGTACAGGCATACAGTTTGCCTTTTCTTCATCTTATCAATATAATACCTTTACATAGCAAAGAACAGCCCTCATTCTGAGTAAAGCCTAAAGTAATATAAATCAACACAATAACAAAAAGCCTGATGTAACAAACATGCAGCAATTGACATCAACTGCAAATTGGAATTTCTGTAGATATTGCAGAAATATCAAATAAATATAGCTGAAGAGGACAAACAACACAAGCGTGATCTTTTCCTACCTAAACGATTCTATGATTCACCAAAGTGTAGAACCTACAGGTGATTTCTGAATGTGCCAGTTGTGCAGTCTCTGATTATGGATGCCCTATTCCTCTTGGAATACATAACAACATGTAAGTGCGTTACTGATGTAGAATTTCCTATGGATGCCCTATTCCTCTTGGAATACATAACATGTAAGTGCGTTACTGATGTTGAATTTCAAGTCATTGCAACAAATTTTATGTGGGTGTCTCTATGATGGTTACCCTGGATACTTCTGTAGGAGTGATCTGTCTGAGCT
>NW_009260413.1:3498609-3534848 GCF_000687185.1 Egretta garzetta | reverse complement strand
GTGGTGTATCAAAATAATAATAATAAAAAAAATACTGTCTTAAAACCAAAAAAGCCTCTACTAGATAAAAATAACTTCTAGAACAGAAAAGTAATGGGTAGGGTACAGAAATAATGAATTCAACAACTACAGACTTTCTTTAGAGGTTTCCCAGGCTGGCAACCGTTCTAGAGGGGACTCTTGAACGTAACAATGTTTCAGATAGGTAGAAATAAAAAGTGATGATATAAATTATTTGTATCTCACATGCCGATCAAGCTGATGTGCAGTGTTGCTGTGTATGTACAGAACACAGACAAAAGACTGCATGACTAAAACTTGATGCAACTTGTGTATTTGGTTCACAAGATAACAGCAGAATGAAGATTTTTCTTTTCTCTGTACATGTATGAAGCAGCATCTACTTTCTGGTGAATTGGAAATAAGATGAGTGAATGTCTGATATAAGCAAAAGAGGTGAGATTTTTTGAGTTTTAATTTTGCTGGACCATAATCACTTGAGTTTAAACTATTCACTGTATCTATTGTCTACTAAGATAAAGTCATTAAAGAGAGTTTGGTTTTTTAAAGCGAATTATTAAATAAATTATTAAATGCAGGTTTTCTGTCAGTAAATGCATATCACCATTACTCCAGCATATTGTAAACATGCTATAAAAACCACTATCCACTTCTCTCTAGACTGTGCACATACTTTGCAAAATTACCTCAAATCTGTGTAAACAGTCTAATTACAACTGAAGAGACATAAATTCCATTACTATAACTGATTGACAAGAGCATTTGCATGATTAAAAGTGCAGGTTGCCACTGAACTTATACCTGATTATGTCTCCCAAGGTCTTGATGTTCCTAGATACGTCTCAGATTTCTCACCAACAGAGAGAATTAAAAAAAAAAAAAAGCCAACAAAAAAAAGTCTCCTTAGTCTTACCTTGACCAGCTCCATCACCAGATAGAGTTCTGTTGGGGTGTCCATTTCCTCTATGAGCATAATGATATTCGGATGCTTCACTCGACGCAGAATAGACACTTCATTTTCAATCAGGTGTTCCTGTTCAGAGAAGAGGAGGGAAGTTTATCTGAATAGACATGAAATTGCCAATACACTTTTTCTTTGATCAGCTGGCTGCTGATCTCTTGATCAGTGAGCACCCTTTTTGCTGTTTAATTTATATAGTAGAGTGTTATTGTCAGATGCTGGATTTTAACTTGTATTTTAGCCCAGCTGTCTTCATTTAATTTAAAATACCACACTTCACACACATAACTAATGGGATATCTCAGAAAAAAAGACTCCAGAACATGACAGCAATTCAGGAAGTGCAGATTATATTCTTATGTGAGTATTATGAAGTGAAATTAAGTTCAGACCCACACCCCCACCCCACCCCTGAGCTGGATCACTGTAACCTGCCAGCCCCCATCAATAGTTAACATGTTCTTGATCCTCTCCAGCCTTCACCTCTCATTTAGTGTAGGTTACTCAAGGACAGATTACCTGGGATTTATTTTCAAGGACTTTATTTTTTAAAAAAAGTTGTGGATTATATACAGGAAAAACATTCTAACTGCTTTAGCTGTGGATCTCAGTTCATTTTATATGTATGTTCAGATTTACAATCTGCAAAGTATGTAATAGCTCAGTTTAGTCATTGTGGCTCCAACATCTTAACAGCACACAGCTTGAGTTTAATTTCCCCTTCCCTCCACTTCTGAGGAAGTAATGGGTATCAGGAACAAATTAGTTTCAGAACATTCTGTTTTCTAAAACATCTTAGCACTTGGTTAACACTAGAGAGTGAAGAAAATTACATGCCCCTTTCTTGTGAAGAATGATTTGCATTTTCCTTTATAAATATTGGAACACAGATACTGTTTAGGTTTACTGCAAAACAAGTAACAACACCTGCACAAAACACTAGTTTCCTTACACTTTGGCAGATAACAAATCATCTCACTGGACTTGGAACTTATTCATGTTTAATGCACTGGTTAGTAGCATGCACTTCATGCATTTGTGATCAGAGCACTAGGAGTAGATGTGATCCACTGTGCATCAGCAGTGACTGAAGATCTTATGTTACTTCACCTCTTATTTCCAGGGTTATTTATGGATGCATTGTGTTTTTGCTAAAGCTTTATGTGGCTATGTAACTCAGAAACCACATGCCATGTGTGCATCTCATTTTGTGAGAGTATGGTGCAGCATATATGGGTTAAACAGTCACACCTTTGAAATTCAGTTTGAAAGACCATCATTTGTCATTCTGAACAAACATATGTCTGCTCCAAGCAAAGTGCTCTGGAGAAAAAAAAACCAAACAAACATGAAGCAATTTTGTTAAGCACAATGCTGAATCTCATCAACAGACAAAAGTGAACAGCCACAGCATACTAAGCCTTATGATGGAAGCCTGCAAATTCAAAACTGGCATTAAGAGTCCAAACAAAAAATAGATTCTTATTATAGCTTTTTCTACCTAGCGAATAGAAAACATATTAAATTCATTACATCCTTTAATTACAACTAAGGCACAATAGCTTTACCTGTGCTTTCTTTGTTTCACTTGACTAAAATGTTATTGCTTTAAATAAAGCTCAGGCACACATAATGTTTATTTAAAACAAACAATAATAATACGTTTAAAAAAAGGCTCCAAAATGTTGTTGAGCTACTGTTTTAATACCTGCCCTCAAAATGCTGACTAGTATGTAGTTAGTTATTTTCAACCACCCTGCTGTTTTTGCTGTATTTTGTCATGTAAAAAAACCAGTAATTCTCAAACTTGTTACAACATTCTCCTGGTTAGTGCCATATAGATTTCAGTCTACATTAATATGTTTTATTTACAGAGAAATTATTGTATAATTAACATTTAAGCTGCTTCTGGAAATTACATCAGTCAATTGGACTCAAGTTCTAGGACATCCAAGATAAACTGCTAGAGAGCAGTGAGCAACACACAAGTCATGCATATTTGGACCAGATGGGTGTTTTTAAGGCAGGGCTTTTGTTGGCACGTGAAACGGAGTGAGGAAGGACTAAGCCGTAGCAAAATTTTTTTCTTTGCTGGAATTCTTCCTAGAATTCTTCCTAGTTCTGCCACTGTACAAACATCTCTCTAACAACACTCCTCTGCTCGTACATACACATATATCTATATGTAGCTATACAGACACAGGTCCTTTCAAAACAAACAAGTAGGCACCCATGGGGGTGATTTTTTAATTTGTTTGTTTTAAAGCAGTGAGAACAATAAATAGGAAATACATCTAAACTCTGCTGTATAAAATTGATTGTCTATCTCCGGACCATTCCAATACATGATACATAAGCAGCTGACTCAGACAAGTAATAAAAAGCATCTGAGTTTGCAAGCTGTATGCATCACCCAAAAGTTTTCTTTTGCAGTGAAACAGACTGGGTCACTCTTCCCACAGCCAAATAAATGGGCAACATTTTAATTTCAAAAAGGCAATTCCAGCACTTTTTCTTGCGGTGATACATTTTTAAGATTCCTTTCTAAATTTTCCTTTAAATAAACCTAGAGAATATGAGATAAAGTGATGCGGAGGCAGGAACACTCATCTCCTAGCACCTAATAAACAATTTTAAATCTGCATAAATAAAACATTTCTGTTTGAGGACCTCTACTTAAACCGAGTCATCACAACAAGTAATGCATTAGTGTACAGTAATACACAGCTCGTTACCATACAAAGAATGTCATACAGACCTGCTATGTCTTCCGCCAAGGTCACACGGAGATTTGGAGCTCCGAATTACACGTCAGAGCAGTTACTCTATGTAACTGGCAAAAAGGCTAGGCTACCTCTGAATTAAAACCCTGACTTGGTTGCAAAGTTACCTCCAGAATCATTTCAGTGCGATCACTTACATAAAAAATAAGGTGTTTGCATCAAAAAAGTCAGTCTTTTCAGCCACCCTTGAAAGAACGGTGTATCTCCTGCTCTCAAAGAGACTTTAATCCAGAATTTAATGCTAATTGATACTGTGCCCTCAGTGCTCTTTTAGCTAATGCTAAACTACAATACATTTTATTTGTAAGTTCATCAAGAGCACTTTATTTTTAAGGCATTGCAAAGCAGTCAAACTGGAAGTATTTTACCTGTTGTTATCTATTCCAACACTTAGTCTACATTCTTGGCTGCCAGTTGGGGGCCTTTTTCTTCCTTTTTAAAAAAAGTCTGTACTTGGGAGGAAGGTGAAGAGAGGTCTGTGACGCCCTCAGATATTTACTTTGATTATGTAAATGATGTTCTGCTGGAGAGACAATATTGGACTTTTTTTTTTTGATCTTGAATTAAAAAGAAAGTTGAAGGAACTGTTTTGTTAAGAGATCTTTGTTACACAGGATACTGAAACTACATAAAAAAGAAGTGGTTGCAAAAATTTCTTTCCTTGTTCTGCATATAAAAGGAGCATGTACAAGACAGAGAAGGATGAGAATTACATAAATACACACATAGCTGCAAATTTCCTCTCTCATATTTTACAGATCAAAATCTTTCTAATATATTTTGGCCATTTCTCTTCTGATTTCATTTTGGCCACATATTAGCATTTTCTTTGTTAGTCCAATAAAACAGATGACAATTTGTTTGTTTTTCACTCTATTATCTAGTAGACTAACACTCACCACTTTTATTATTTGCTTCTTGGATGCATTAATATCCTGTTAAACAGTTATTCTGAAAATAGTCAGAAAACCCAAACACACCCACCGTTTATGACTAATGAGCAGCTGCTAGTGCTGTTTCTGCTATTTTTCTTATACATGCAAACTGTTGTACACTACCTTTCCACAGCATTTAGCCTTGTCTATGATCTTCAGTGCAAACTCCTTTCCTGTGGATCTACCAAAAAAAATATGAGAACCGTTAATTACAAACTGGTCAACAAATTGTGGCATTATCTGTAAGAATATACATCATCGTAACAGAATGCCTTGACCCATGGAGGTTGCTGACAGAAAATTAACAGAACGGACTTGATCTTGTTTTTTGTTTTCTCAGCAGCATTTGTGCCTGCTGTTTCCCTGACTACCACGACCTAGCTCACTTTGTGTATTAATCCCTGGCTCCAGCTGCAATTCATTCTCCCGTGACCTGGCACAGCTCTCTGTCACTTCTTTAATGCAACATGCAAAATTTGTCTTAAGCCTTCCACTTCGCTTTGTTCAACTGGTAGGCTTTAAAGATAAAATCATACACGTTTGTGTGTAAGTGAGCAGAAGAAAGATTGATACCCTGGTGGAAAAATTCAATAGAATTAGAATAGCAGAGCTAAAGCCCCATAGTTCATTACAGACTAGTCTAAAATCCTGCAGAATTTATTAGGCGCTAATTTTGAGCTTTTGTATTTACTTCTTTATTTATAAAAATATTCTACGGAATTCAGTCATCTAAAGTCCCATGACATTTAAGAGGGTGGTTATATACAAAGTGAAAAGGATTACTGTTTTCAGTAAATACTCTCACAGAAAGGAGCTCTTGTTTGCTTTTCGTCCCTTTAAGCGATAAAAATCTTCTCCATTTCTCCAGAAGGGGAGAAAATCAGAGAAAAAAGCAATGCAAATGAATTATCTTTTTTTTTTTTTCAAAAAACAAAGACGACATTATTACTTATATTAATGATGAATTAAAAATCACAAGAAAATGCCATAAGACCCTGTTGCTACTATTTTGTGTTGTGTCGTTACCCACAGACTCCAGTGCGCGTCAGACCACCACTGATGTGTATGGTAAAAAACCCTGGAGGCAGTCACAAAAGCAAGAGTCAGGCACATTTTTAAACTTCCAGATTAATTTTCACTATACTTTTGACATTAGATACACCTAGTCAAAATTAGTACCTTACAAAAAAAGGAACTGGATTAATGTCTCACATTCAGTTTATCCATTATTGAAAAAATGCAGTAGAGGATCTCTGCTCTGAAAGTGCAGCTGTATCTGCAAGGTTGTCATAGTTACAACCTGATCTGGTCCTTAGATAGAAGTGTTATCTAAATGGTATCTGTGAAATGGCATCCTCTTATATTATAGACCTAATGTAAAATCTACTATGAATACAGTGTGTAATTCAGATTCACAATTTATGCATTATACTAAATTAAGTGCATTATCTGGAAGCCTGCAACCACCTGATCAGCAAAACCCACTTCATAAACCTTTGGCACTTACGCTGTGTAGAAAGCGGAGTTAACAATCACAAAGCCAATTCATCAACCAACTTCAAATCCCTCTTGCAAATGTCCTTTACTATAGCACCTAAGAAAAAAACCTGGATACCATCCACATAATTTGTGTGCTAATACCACTGCCTATCATACACCAATATTGTCTGACAGGTTTCTGGTATTCTTCCGTCTAACTGTCAGCGTCCATCTGTTGACTCATGTCTTTACATACACACATATAGGCACCCGTTACAAAAGAGACCATCTTATTCTTTTTGTAGAACAGCTGGTATAATAGGATCCTGGCTCCACAACTAAGGCTTCTAAGCACAACACTATTAGAAATGACATATAATAATTAATAGGAATTAAAAGACAAGCATTTATAGTTCGCATTTCCTCTCTCATTGTTATTATTAGCAACTACTGTTGTATACTTATTTTATATAAAATTCATTTAATAATGTTTCACTGAATATAAAGATCGGATAACCTACAAAACTAGATTTTTAGGTTTAATTTTGTCTTTCTTTAAAAAAAATAGTAATTGGAAGGTTGTTTTTCTAGTCCAGTTGCCTCATTCCAAAAAGCACAGATGATGTTTTGAAACCCAAGTGACTTAGCAGCCCTTGTCCCATTTTCAGTGGAACTTAAGCACTTGCCAAAATCCACAGTCGACGTTCCTGAAAATAATAAATTATGTTATCTTATGCTTTTAACCTGTTATCTTTCATGAATGTTGTTCATTCTATAGATAACAAAGGATGAGCGGCCAGTTTCAGGGTGCATGGGAAAACACTGTGAAGCATCATTCATTTGGTGCCTGTGCCAAAACTTGGGAGTTTTAAACCATGGAAGAGCCTTTGAGAGACAAGGTGTGCTGGGGCCTGATAGGATCCACCTGTCCTGATGGGGAAAATGCATCTTTGGGTGTAAGCTGGAGGGACTGATGAAGAAAGCTTTAAACTAGAATCG
This sequence comes from Egretta garzetta, assembly GCF_000687185.1. Classification (NCBI taxonomy): domain Eukaryota; kingdom Metazoa; phylum Chordata; class Aves; order Pelecaniformes; family Ardeidae; genus Egretta; species Egretta garzetta. Next base: position 3,527,670 of record NW_009260413.1, on the reverse strand, counting down.
ATGGGGGAAGGGGATACCAACAGGATTGCAGTAAGCAAGCCAAGGGTTGGCATGGCATTGCCTGAGGGTGGCAATGCAACATTTGCACTGCTCCTGGGAGCAGCCTATCTGAAATGCTTGTACACCAACGCACGCAGTATGAGAAATAAACAGGATAAACTGGAAGCATTGGTCAGCTCTCAGAACAGTGATATCATCAGTATTAGTGAAACTTGGTGGAATGAGTCCCGTGATTGGAGTGCTGGGATGGACTACAGGCTGTTCAGGAGGGATAGGCAAGGCAGGCAAGGTGGAGGTGTCGCTCTATGAGTAAGGGAGAGGTTTGATTGTACAGCCCTTACAGTTAGTGATGATGTAGTTGAGAGCCTCTGGGGGAGGGGATGAAAAACAAAGGAGATGTTGTACTAGTTGTCTACTAATGATCACCCAGGCAGGATGTAAGCACTGATGAGTTACTCTATAGGCCATTAAGAGAAATTTCTGGATAAGTAGCCCTTGTTGTTATGGGAGATTTCAACTTCCCAGACATCAACTGGGAATATCATACTTCTGTGACAAGCAGGTCTTTGGAAATTCTTGAAGTTTGTAGAAGATAACTTCTTGTCACAGGTACTCAGTGAGGCAACTAGGAAAGATGTCCTCCTACACTTGCTATTTAAATACAGAAGGAGTTGTGGGGAATGTGATGGTAGGTATCTGTCTTGGCCACAGTGATCATGAAATGGTTGAGTTTAGAACTTTTGGTGTAATGAGAAAAAAGGACAGTAGAGCTGCTATGTTGGATTTCAAGAAAGCAAACTTTAAGCTGTTTGGGGAGGTATTTAGCAGAGCACCCTGGGAATCTGCTTTTGAGAGCTTAGGATTCCACAATTGCTGGTCAGTCTTTAAGAACCACATTTTAGAAGCACAGCAGCAGGCAGTCCCACTGTGTTGTAAGTCAGAAAGACCAGGTTGGCTGAACAGGGATCTCCTCATGGAGCTCAAGAGAGAAAAAAAAACTACTACGACCTCTGTAAGCAAGGTCAGGCTTCACAAGAAGATTACAGAGCCATTGTTCCTATATGCAGGGAGAAGACGCGAAAGGACAAAGCTCAATCAGAGTTGAAACTGGCCCATGTTTCAGATAAAAAGGGGCTTTTTTGAAGTATGTTAACAGCAAAAGGAGGTCTAAAGAAAACATTGGATCATTACTTGTTGAAGATGACCATCTGACTACTAGGGATAAAGAAAAAGTAGAGACATGCAATATGTTTTTTGCCTCGGTCTTTAATAATACTGATAGACCTTGTGTTGCCTGGTCCCCTGAGTTGTAGGACTACAAGTGTGGGAACAGTGACTTTCCATTTGTGGACACTGAAATTGTAAGGGACCAGCTGTATCAGCTGAATGTTCACAAGTCCATGGGGTCTGATGAGATTCACTCCAGAGTACTGAAGGAGCTATTGAATGTTATGGCAGGACCCCTCTTGATCATCTACCAAAGGTCTTGGGAGTCTGAAGAGGACCCTGCTGGCTGGAAGCTAGCCAATGTTATTCCAGTTTACAAAAAGGATGTGAGGGAAGACCTAGGGAACTACAGACGTGTTAGTCTAACCTCAGTTCCTGAAAAAATTATAGAGATTATACTGAGTACAACTGAAAGGCATTTAAAGAATAATTAAATCATCAGGCATAGTCAACATGGGTTCACAAAGGGAAAGTCTTGTTTAATTAATTTGATATCCTTCTATGATAAGGTCACCTGCCTAGTGGATGAAGGGAAGGTGATGGATGTAGTTTGTCTGGATTTTAGTTACGGCTTTTGATACTGTCCTTCACAGCCTCCCTCTGGACAAGTTGTCCAACTGTGGGATGAGTGGCTCCACGGCGCACTGGGTGAAGAACTGGCTGAAGGGCAGGGCTCAAAGTGTTGTAGTGAATGGGGCTACATCCGGCTGGCGACTGGTCACTGGCGGCGTTCCTCAGGGCTCAGTCCTAGGGCCAATTCTGTTCAATATTTTTGTCAATGATCTGGATGCAGGAGTTGAATGCACCATTAGTAAGTTTGCTGATGATGCCAAACTGGGAGGTGCTGTTGACTCTCTTGAGGGACAAGAGGCCTTGCAGAGGGATCTAGATAGATTGGAGCACTGGGCTACGATTAATGGGATGAAATTTAACAAATCTAAATGCCAGATCCTGCACCTAGGACGCAGTATCGCTGGGCACAAGTATAAACTGGGAGAGGAGTGGCTGGAGAGTTGCCCTGCAGAAACGGATCTGGGGTTGCTGGTCGACATCAGGCTCAATATGAGCCAGCACTGTGCCCCAGCAGCCAAGAGGGCAAACCCCATCCTGGGGCGCACCAAACACAGCATGACCAGATGGTCAAAAGAGGTGACTGTCCCGCTGTGTTCAGCATTGATGCAGCCTCACCTTGAGCACTGTGTGCAGTTCTGGGCCCCACAATTTAAGAAGGATGTTAAGGTCCTTGAATGTGTTCAGAGGAGGGCAACAAAGCTGGTGAAAGGGCTGGAAGGAATGTCCTGTGAGGAGTGGCTGAGGATTTTGGCCTTGTCTAGTTTGGAGAAAAGGAGGCTGAGGAGCGACCTCATTGCTTTCTACAGCTTCCTGAGGAGGGGAAGCAGAGAGGGAGGTGATGATCTCTTCTCCCTGGTATCCAGTGATGGGACACATGGGAATGGTTTGAAGCTGTACCAGGGGAAGTTTTAGACCGGACATTAGGAAGCATTTCTTTACTGAGGGGTGGTCAGACACTGGAACAGGCTTCCTAGAGTGGTGATCAATGCCCAAGCCTGTCAGTGTTTAAGAGGCATTTGGACAATGCCCTTAATAAGATGCTTTAACTTTTGGTCAGCCCTGAATTGGTCAGGCAGTTGGACAAGATGATCATCATAGGTCCCTTCCCACTGAAATATTCTCTTCTATTCTATTTTCACTCAAGCCTCCTATGCATAGCTTCTGGCAAAATGAAATGAACAGAAATCCAGCTGCAACTCTGCTGGCTGTATTGCCTTCTCACAGTTCTTGTGGCAGACCTGCAGTGTTTAAAGCAGTAGGGACATGATTACATACTGATGTGGTAATGCTTGTCAGGAGCCAGAGTTTGTTAGTAGAAACTATTAAAAAGAAAAAAAAAAAAATTTAAGACCTTGGAGCCTAGATGTTAACACTGATGAGAAGCATTATCTTAAACCTGCACATGCAACGGGAACTTTTTTTGAGTAGTAACTATAGCATATTCAGATCACGTTTAGCCATTTTTTTTCTTTATCAGCACTGTACCCTGCTAGTACCTCTAGGAGCTGCCATCCCAGTCTTTATTCATTACTCTATAAACCTTGCATGCTTGTACATCACTTTCTCAAAAAAGTATTAAAAATAACAATTGTCAGTTGCTGGTATAAACCAGAAGGGCATATTAGACATTGCGCTACATAGCACCTGCCAATATTATTCTCAGTAATGGAAAGAAATAATCCAGATACATTATGAAGAAAAGAAGTCTCTCTCGAAAAAGCCATAATGGCTGCAGAAAGTTATGGATTGTAAGATCCATTCCCCTATGTTTCAGTAGAGGAAGCCCCAGGTTCAGCCGCAGTACCCAACCCTTTTTGGCCCATTTGGATGACTCAGCAAAAGCATCTATCTATGCATCTGTGATCTGCTAAGACTGGAACAAGATGTTTCCATTCATAATTATCTTTTAATTTAAATAAAACCCGCAGATGAGGATCCAATAACAGAAACTGTTTCTGTAACTTTTATGGTTTTTACAGACATTTGCTGAATTTGTCCAGTATTTGCATACAAGTTGGAGATTCCTCATAATATTTAAGAAGCTGACATAACTCTCAGATTGATGAAGACAGCAGAAGGTGGTTCTAAAAAATACACTGAGAAAGTGACAGTCAAGTCATCTGTTATGTTTGCACTAGCAACAAAGTGTGACACAAAGCTTGCAGAGGAAGAGCAGTAACACAGCACAGGTCTGTAAAGGTATCCTGTCTACCCCATGGGAAATCAGGCCCAAGAATATTTCAGAGTCTGGAATATTGAAGGGCTGGTTTGAGAAGTGTCTGGCTGCTCACTGCACTACCTTGCAGAAGCAAGCACAAGGGAGCCAGTAGCATAGGCTCACAGCCACCAACTGCATGCCTTTAAGAACACTTTGCCCGCAGTATACAGAAAGCTGTGAAAAATCATTTAAGCAGCAGGCAGTAGGGATACTATAGCAGCAGAACTGCTGAGGCAGAAGTGGGGGGGTGTCTCTCAAAGCCTGTTTAGATGTCACATACAATTTCCTGCCATCCACAACAGTCTGTTGTGTGAGGGGATTTCTTGAAGGTCTGTAAGGTTTCCTTAAGAGCCTCCATTAGAAGGTGATACGCCCTTTAGTTTTTGGGATAAAGGGCCATGTACCTCTACTGCTCTCATGTCCCTTTGCTGGAATAATACAGAGGAAGTTCTGCGTGTTTTGCTATGCCTAGTTCTCCTGAAGTGTAGGCACGTCTTTGCATTCATCTCATCATATTTTCTATGAAATTACGCTAATGCACAGGGCTTTATCCAGCAAAATAAACAGCAGTACTGAACAGTTTCCTTGCTCACCGTTCTACGCACTCCTTTACAACAGCAAAATTGCCATCACCGATCACCTTCCCCACTTTATACTTCTCAAGAATGGTAGATGACCCTGAGCACTTGTTTCCATTCACACCTGCAAAAAAGCAAGGTCAATAACGCAAGCTGAAGTGTCAGCAGGATGTAATATATCCCCGATGGGTTCCACAGATCCTGAACAGTCACAAATGCAAAACAAAACTTCAAAGTAAGCTGTTTTCTTCACAGCTTGTTCCCTTGTTTTTATCTCAAACATAAGAAGGAACAAGATAAGACTAATCAGAGTTGTTTGACCTTTTAACACACAAATCAAACATTACCATGTTTTTGTGTGGACATATTCTGAAAGTAATGTATGCAGTTAGAAGTCCTAAGTCTAAACATTTTCTGAACTGAAAATGCTTTTTTTGAAGTATTTTTTTGCATATTCAAAGCAAAAATGCAAATAAGATTCATCTACAATGCATGTAAAAGAACCAAAAGTTCTACCTGCCGAATTTCTTCAAGTTCCCTTACCTGCTGCTGAAACATCCAAAATGCAAATAAGTTTGATAGTTGTTTATTTCAGTATTTTTAAATTTAAAAAATTACTCTAGAATGAAATTTAAAAATAATAATAAAAAGATAACGTTGCTTTAAAGAGATAAGGAATGAAAGGTTAAGTTTACTAAGGTCAGTTGACGGGCTAGTGGTTCTACCTGAAGCACAATGTGCTGTTTTTTGAGGAGGCCTCCACTTTCAGTCCAGCCACAAACACATTTCTGGTGATACTCTGCAGGTTATGTTCAAAATCACTCAGGGTCCACTAATACGCTTCCATTTGACAAAAAAAGAACAAAATGTTTTTCCTAGCTTTAGCACCTGCATATAAAAAATGCGGTAACAATTTTTCCAAGATAAGGTTGTCGACAAGGTATCAAACATGTCAGAACAAAAAATGATCTGGAGTCAATCAGAAACCATCTAAAAGTGCTACACCAACTTGTGACCGACAAGAAAATTTTTGGAAGGATTGTTAGCAGTTATATCGGTGTCCTACCTTCGGGACTCTGGCAATGGAGTGATTCAGGTACACCATTCACATTGGAAGAAGATCCACCATGTGGAGGAATCTGTGGAAGTACATAAGAACTTATTATTTCTGATGGGAAAGTAATCACAAGAAGGAGCCAGACCAAAAAAAACCAGCAGTTAAAACAAACAAACTAAAACCACCTAACACCTATACAGAGTCAGTTTACTTTTCTACTCTTGTCTTATTTTTATTCTTGCTTTCTCACAGTTCATCATCATTATAATACATCATTGTCACTTACACCAATTTAAGATTCAGCCCTGATATTCCTATTTAGATAACTAGTTGAACAGATTTCAGTAAATAGCAAAGAAAATTCCCTCCAGATGCACCAAGTTCCATCTAAACAGTACAGAGCCAGTGAGTGCAGAGGCAACATTCCCTTCTCATGCTACACAAGGTCGTTCCAATAGACTCTGCATACATTTTCACGTAAGCCAGAGACAGCCGTCTCCAGACAACTGTTCAGTGGCCAGTGCTCTCATGCTGTAGTTTAATACATCTTTTCATAGCTGGCACTGTCTGAGGTTTCCTTAACTGAACTCTGCCAATATACACTCTCTTCAGATTAGCACTGGAGCATGCTAGGGAGGTAATGTAGAAATGCTTGCATGGCCCTACTAGTTTTCATTTAAAGAAGAGAATTTGGGCATAAGTGGCTGGGTACATCTACAATAGTCAGATCTCCTTGGTAATCTGGCAGTCTATATTTTAGGTTATTAAGGCTGTGAAGATTTATGACACCTACAAGCATTTCAAGTTAGATGTCTAGATAAGCATTCAGACATAGATTCAGTTTTAGTAACTGTGGCACTGTGTAAAAACCAAATATCTAAATGATTTTGAAGGATGAGCAAAACTACTTTTGCTGCACTAACAACTTAATTTGCACTCGGTCTGAATCTTCAGAATTCTGCTTAGAGTCATAGCCCAGGGACATACACAACAATCAGTTTTTATTTTAAAAAGGGGTAGAGGCATAGGAACGAATGCCATAAATAGTAAAATGTCCTGTATGTGTTCTATGCACCACTGTTTTATAAGTTCTCCCATTACAGTTCAGTATAGGGATGGTCTATGAAATGAAAATACATTTTAGATCATTCCCCCTCCTCTACATAACATTTCTTGCTGTTCTGTGAAGTTCCATATCTTGTTTTCTTCATGGGCTATTATAGTAGTTCTCACCACTCACCACACAAAGGATTAAAATGCTTCTCTGCCTTAAGCTCAGTGTCTGTTGAAATGGCTTTGCATGACACCAGGAATGCAAATGCAGCATTTACCGTTTTAGCTGACATTGTCTGGTTACACTGCTGAATATTTTAAATCATTAACGCTATTGTCAATGAAAGAACTGAACTGACAGATAGGATATTGTCTAAAGGCTCATGAAATGCTAATGAATGCTTAAGTTTCTAGTGGCAGCTGAGCTGCCAAATCAGCTAAAGGTACAGTAACTAGAAGCTGTACAACTTAATTTTGCAGAGCATCTAAACCAATGATGTTTACTAGCATTTGGCATAGAAGTAGCATCAAACAGCAACCAGGCAGCTACTACTCTGCTCCTTGCTAATAACTTGAAACCAGACTAGGTTAATGGTGCTGTCTTTCAGAGTTATCTATTTATTTAACAAGGATCAGGAACAAGGACATTTGGGTTAAATGACATTTGTGCAAAATCACGAGTCAGTCTCTTAACCAGTCAGTCACATTTTCTTAAAGCATGAAGTGGAGATAACAGAACAGATCACTGCAAAGTATTAGTCATCAGTCAAAAATATTAGTAATCTATTTTGGGTTTTCAATGAGTGACAATACATGGGAATATCTAGCCCACATTTACAATTTCCTTCATCCTTGTAATCAGGTCAGAGGATGACTGGGCACATTCCTTCTTACCACAGTATTTACAAGAAGGAAGCAAAGAGCAACAGGACATAAAGCTAAAAGGAATACGAAAAGTAAAAAAAAAAAAAAATCTACCACTGCTGTTGTGGTTGAGGTGCTAGATCAGAATCTGGAACGACAGGTTTAACCTTAGCTCTGCCACTAATTTGCCCCATGGCTCTAGACGTGAGGCTGAACTCACTCTGCAACAGAGATTGCCTGTAATTTGGGTGCTGTAGGTCTGTGTCTCAGTTCCTCAGCAGCAAAATCAGTCTCGTCCTTCCATACTGTGTCAGAGTACAGTAGAAATGAACTCTTAAGATGTCTGCAAGGTGCTTGACTAGCCAGACATGGTGGGAAGGAGGGAGGAATCAACACTAAGTGACAGAGAATAAAGTGATTTTAATAGTTAAATTAATTTTCTAATCATTTAACTACCCAGTGACATGTAATATTTACAGTATCTTGTACTGTTGGTATCCCAATAGCTGCAGGTATTTTGAAGATGAAGTAAAAATTCTGGATGTGCACGTAGAACTGAAAGCTTCACTAGCCATTCCTGAAGTAACAAGAAGAAAAGGATGCTTGTTGCTTTAATACTACACTAGCGAATATGGATGGCATCTACAATCACGCCACAGATTAGGTTTTGCAACAATTCCTCCTCCTGTATTCTAGTCCACACAGCACTATGGCTCTCTTCTAATACTGGTCCCCCCTTACACATGACAAATTCAGAGTGCACAGGTCTTAAAACCACCCTCTCACATACACATGCAAGTAGTAGAAAACTCAGACCTAAGGAAGAATTTGATTCTTTGTTTTTAAAAGCTCACAGAATAATTTAGAGCAGCAATGGCTTTGAATACAACAGAGTGTGGACACTACTGGCCAAGGACACCTTAGGCCAACAGTCACTCCTGTTGCATTTAAACATTGTACAACACAGAATACAACAATTACTGCTTTTATTTCCCTCAAGTTGTCTCCCCACGGATAATCTGTATTTCAACAGCACATCCAGAGCCAAATACACAATACAACATAGTCATTAGAGATACTGAGAACAGACAGTTCTCAAAACTAGTTGCATATCACTTTACAGTTTAATTAAAGATGCTGTAAAAAGTTACAAAAGGTACTGAGCTGAAAAAAACCTGCCCAACTGTTTTGTTTACTTCACATGCTGAACTATTTTCTGTGGAATAACAATTTTTCCAGGTTCACGAAAACATCTAAACACATTTCTCTACATTTTATATTCTTTTATACAGACTAACTGTGATTTAAGACACCAGGTTTATCAACATGTCTTGAACACAACAGGTTTTGTGAGAAACACTCACATTAGATCTGTCATATCCGCAAGTTTCACACACCTACTTTAGTACCCAATGTGCTTATTACACCTCAACATTATAACTAAGGAACAGGTATTTAGCATTCTTCCTTTCACCTCCACTAATATCCAACCCCTCATTTTATACTTTGTACTGTAGGATTTTTTTTTTTACCATCTGAAGTATCCAATGTATAACGTGCCAGACAGCTGCATCCTGCCAGATATCACGTGTCAGGTTTTCTACTTCTAAGTTAATGATAAGAAATCGAAAGCACAAAAAGAAAAAAAAAATCAAACAAAAACCAATGAATTGAAATGGACATGCAAATGTAAGGTGATGTATAAGTAGCAGGGAGGGACTGGCCCAAGATTCCCTTAAAATCTGGCATCAGTCAGTGATTTGGGAATGAGAAAGCAGCAGCTTGACACTCAAGCCTTCAGGAAAACTCCTTGATAATTCTCAACGAAGCTTTCTCTATCTTTATGAAAACATTGAAACTGGTGACAAATCTAATTGTAGACTATGAATATTTTAGTGAAATTGTGAATTAACTGTTTGCAGAAGTATTCTCTGAAATCTAGGGACACTTTTATAGCATCACTGTAATTCATCCTGAAAGTCTGCAGAGTAAGAAAGGACTAAAAGAGATTCCAAATATAAATAAAGTGTTATTTATATAATCAGTATTTCCAATGAGATGTTGTTAGTATTTACTATTATAACGCTTAATAGTAACATAATCTGTAAGATAGAAATTTCATATTTTTTAAGCAATACCTAAAACACTGCTAGTAATCCAACTATACTGAGAAGCTACATGTAACAACACAATAGTTAATTAGAATGTAGTAATTTTGCTACCATTAATTTGAGCGTACATGGTATGGCATATATATATACATATATAGTTATAATGTCATGGTTGTTGCACTGCTCTAGAAACACTGAAGAACCGCGTAAAGATTTATCTTTTTTTTCTAAAGAGATTTTGAATTGCATCACATTATGTGAAGCATTTAGCGAACTGATGACAATGGTGAATGGACTTGACACTAAGCGCAATAAAGATGTTGAATTGTAAATTCACCAAAGGCAGCAGCTAAAGAATTCCTCTAAGAACAGCTATTGCACCTGTGTCACTAGGTTGGATAATTGCATGTAAATATTCTTAACATGTAACTGCTAATAGAAGCACATGTGTACAAAACTGAAGAGATTAAAACCTTGATGAAGACAGGGACTAGTCCTGCAAATCATTTAAGCACATGTTTAACTTTAAGTACATTAACATCCTCATTGAAGTAAAAGGGACTACTCAATAGCTTAAAATTAAGCAAGTACTTAAGTTATTTGTTGGATCAGGCTTTAATGCCCTTTCACTTTGCTCGTTTGGTCAATTGAAAAAGTAATACTGAGACAAATTCAAACACAATGCTATTTAGCATAACTGGGGTTCTCAAAAGGCCTCAACTGTAAAGCTTCTTTATTTGTACAATATTATTTTCTTCTAAAAAGATGACGAGACTTTGTGGTACTTAACTTCAAGAGATAACACATCCAAGTAAGCATAAGGAAGTTACGACACCACTTTCCAAAATCTCATATTTAATGTAGTCACTGGATGATTTTTTTTGGTATAAAGTGTTCATAGCAACAGAAGAAGAGTGAAGAATCAAAGTACCCCTAACAGCACTGCATATCTGGGTATCTATTTTTTTACTGTTCTTAAGCCATAGCATAAATTCCTTACTTCAATATAATCTTGGCCTCCAGTACCATTTTTTTGAAACACTTCTGCAAGATTGGGCTGTTGGACAGCAAACTGGCTTACTGTATGTACTGAGCAACCAATAGCACAAGGGCACTTTGGTTGGAAGAGCTAAAAAGAACAGAAGTAAAGCCCTTCTCTTCAAAGATAAGCTGTTCACGAGGAATGTTTCCTGCAAGGAGTTTTCTGTGCCTGAGCGTACCACTTCTGCTTATAAAGTGTTGTGAAGCAGGAGGAATCCTTGGGGACCAGAGAGACTTCACTTTAAAGGAAAAGCAGCACTCAGAGAACATCACACAAGGCTCAATGTCTGAGACATTGAAAAATTGCTATTGCAATCTTTTGCAAGTTTACTGCCTTCATTACTAGCATTATCACTTAAGCTCTACGTCGATAAGTCAAACTTCAAAGACCTTAGTCAGTATCTAACCTATAGTCAAATACTTTATTTTGCTCTGACTTTCCAGACAATAGAGTTTTTAAAGTATGGTTCACGTGCAGGTGCTCCAGTGGTCTGCTCTTTACAGGAAACAGAAGCATCAGCCCTGATTTGTTCCCTTTTCCTGCTGCCCCAAGCTCCTACAAAATGATAGAAGTGTTGTTCTTTCATGCTGTACAAAAACAAACATATATGACTTCTACACAGAAAAGCAGCCAAAATATTGCATTTCCAAAGCCAAAACCTCAGGAATATACTTTATTCTTTCACTGTCTGCCATGGTATTTATATCTACATTTTCATTCAGCTGTAGTCATGGCACTCTCTTTACACAAGTGCAGGAAGTCAGACTACTTGTCTGTGCAGCGATGCAGTCTTAGCAACAAGGAATTATTTAATAATAAGAAAAAGCAGTAATCTCAAAATAATGAAATTGGTCCCTGTTTTCAGGACCTCATCAGACTGGCCAAGATCATCCTACAAAAATAATAATGGGTTTCTTAAAAGAATCTGGCTTTGCATAAAACCATGCCTCCCTGTTACTGCTTTTATATTGATACTTCACCAAAACAGTCATTACTACTAGAATATAATCAAGAAACAAAGGTCATTGCACAGTGCGCTTGATCCTTTTGGAATTTATCCTGAGATTCATCAGATAACTTTCCCTATCTTTAGTTTCAGGAGCACAGCTGGGATCCTCCTACTGAACAGATGCATCCTCATGGGATAAAATAAGAGGTACTCACTACTTCAGTAACACGTCAGGTCTGAGATGATTAATTTGGTTTTGCTTTTTTCTTTGGTCGTATAGAGATGAATTATTTGACACAAAAACACATTAGTATCCAGCATCAATTAAATTCCAAAATGAAAAAGTACAACAGCCTACTTCAGAGAAATTGACGGTGAAGGGGAAAGAGGACATGTCCACTTTACTGAAAATTGCTTGTTACTATCAGAATTATCTCTATCTTAATGGAGCTTTAATCGGCTAAAAGCAGACAGGACAGCATGGGAAAAAGCAAACCAAATTATCTAGTTTCTAAACTTGTAATTTCATTAAACAAAGACAGAAGGGCATTTGTTAAATATAGTGCAGACCAGCTGAGAGCCTCAAGTCCAATGGTTTTGGTGTCCTCTACTGTAAATTCTACAGCAGAGCTGTCCAGACAAATTTTAAGACACACAGTTCTAATTTTCAATGTCAGAACTACTACTGCTCTTGAAAATGCTTTATAGGGGAAAGGCCAATCTATGTTGCTTTGGACAAAGAGAAGCTGTGGGATAGTACAGCTCAACAACATAAAGGCAGAGATCAACACTAAATTGCCCCAATGAACCAAAGAACTAAAAAACCCCATTAGAATTAAACAAATAAATCAAAATCTTCTCTCAGAATTATCACAGGAGCCTGGCAGAAATCAGTGGTGTACTCCTTGCAAAACAGACAAAGACTCAGTAACAATTAGCATGTCAAACCTCAAATCTAAATACTATTCAAATCACGTCCTTTAGCCAGACTCTTAATTGAGAAAACAGTTTTCCACAGAATTATGCAGCCTCTTCACAACTGTTGTGTTCACCAATGGGAGCTATTACTTGATCAGAATAATCAGTGCGAACCATCCAGTGCACTTCCAGAAAGGCTGCGATTGATGATTTCAGAAGAAAACTCTCCTTGAAAGGACAGCTGCACAAATCAGCACTAAGATGCTCAACTGTGCTCCAGACGGTTCCTTTTATTTTACTGAGTGAAAGGCACAGAGCAGCTTCCAAGAACTGTAAAGGCTACCGATTTTTAAGTGGGAGAGGGATAGAATTCTCTTGGTGTAACACAGAGAAAAATCTGCCAGACATCAGGCTGCTCCCAAAGGAACCCCTCACACGCTTTCAGGCAGGAGACTGCATTAAGGGGTGAAACTGTGTGCCATGGATAAAGAAGAGGGTTTCGGATGAAATTCTGGGGAATGCTATAAGACTATACGGTATCCAAAAGAGGATATGACATTTATATAGGCTGAGGGAATATGAATTACTTGGGGGGTTCTGCAGTCCATGAAACAATGGAAAAATTGGAGGGCAAATTGGCATATTCAAGCCACCATCACCCTCTACCTTTCCTAAGCCGAGAGTTCCATCCTGACAACCAAAGACAAAATGCAAAAATCTTACTTCAGATCTCTTCTCCACTTCAAGTCAAAAATCATGCTAGCAAGGCTACCCTATAGAATTATAACTCTATTTTTTTTCTTCTTCAGCATTACTGTAATAAATCATTCAATGAATAACGGAATATAGGACTTTTTATGGTTCTTGCACTTACCTTGAGTCCACGAAAGCTGCCTGGGCTTGTTGGTGAAGAACTGGAGGATTTTGTAGATTTTGGGGTAGATAATTGACTGCTTGGGGTTCCATTAACTGGCCAAAACAATAAAAGCAAACAAATGAAAGAAAAGATGAATAAGAGTCAAAAACCCTAACTTGCTTTTAAACATAACATACCTCTCTGACACATTATCACTCAAGTCTGCATACAAAGACCAAAACAGACTCCTCAGCATTTAGGAATAAATTAGGAATAATATGCTTGCATGCTACACCACTGCACCCCCAAAATTCATGTGGCTGGATATGGGATCAAGAAGACACACGAATATTGCATTGCCATTCTAGAGATTAAAAAGGCCTATTCTTTACTTTGCCATCTTTGGGCAAATAATAGCCACAGCCTCTTTAAGTTATATCACTTATTGTGATAGTACACAGTAAAATATGGAGAAAGTGTTCATAAAGACATTTGACCCTCCATTCTTCTTTTTGGATCAACACCTTAACCTTACTTTCTAGGTAGAATGTTTCACAGAACACAAGATGTTTTTTTCCAAGAAAAACAAACAAACAAGAAGTATGAGCTGTTTAGATGATAAGGAACTTGAGGAGTAGTTCAGAAAAATACCGATTTAGAGGGAAAAAACCACCAACAAGGTAAAAGCTAGAAGGTTATTTCTGAACTTCCAAGAAGTTTAAGTGTCTGTGAAAACATACAATATCCTCCCTCTTGACTTCAAGAGTTCATTCATTTTAAGTCCAGTTTTCCAGAGAGCCCTGATCTGTTATATCTCTGGTGGCCTGAATATAACTTAGATTAATTTCATTATGCGGACAGAATAGCACACTGTTCATTACACCCAAATATGATACAACATTATATGATGCAACATTATTCCCTCTCTAGTTGAACCTCATTTTTCCTGGGAGAGGAAAACGCTAGGTAGAATTTTAAGAGATAAAAAGGTTTCATAGCTGATTCACGGTGAAGAATTATTTTTTCAAAAAGAAAAAAGCAACCCTGGCAAATAGAAACTTAGCCTCAAAGTAAGAAACAGTTACACCTGCACGTATCCTTTATGCATTCAGAGGTCTGTCATGGGTTATGCATCACTTCTTAACCAGCGCTACTGGATTTATTTTACAATTGTCTATTAACATGGTACCCTAACATTCTCCAAGCGTTGAAGATGCCTTCCATGTACTATTTTTACAACCTGGGCAGCCCATCTGCCAGTAGGCCAAGCTGACTGCACTGCAACTTCCACAAATCCCTGTTTTTCACAAAAATCTCCTTCTCTGATTTGTGATGTTAAGGTATAACTAATTACCATCTAGCTACAGAGTAAGCCTATCTTGAAGTCTGATAACTTGGATTTACATTCCCAGATCTATTACAGGACTAAGAACTTAGTCTTTTCTACTAAATGTATGCAGCATGTTTAGGTTATTTTTGTCTTGACTTTAACAAAGGTTGCCTGTAAGAACAATAGGCAAATTATTTAAGCGTCTTTTTAAGAGCCTGAAAGTATTTCAGGAGTATACATCCTTCCTGCAGACTTCTTTTCATCACTTTGTTTTAGGTAACCTTGAAACCTAGCATATCAATGCATCCTTACTTTACAAATAATTTGCAAGTATGATGATGGAAAGGGCTAGTGAATGCTATCTTACTGTTTTCTGCTTCTCGCATACACAATTTGCTCTAGCCATTAGAAAAAATACTGAGCTGTAAAGTTCATGACCAAAAATGAGATACTTTAGTAGAAGAATTTGCTTCCAAATGACTAACTATTACTATAGGAGGAATTTTTTTTTTTATTATTCACAAATTCTTTTTACACAGCTCACAGAAAGGTCACTATTTCCTGAACATGACCATTGAGGCCTCTACTATAAGACAACCTTATCTGTCTCTAAGTTACTACCATCCTTTTAAGCATCAACAGAACCACTAAACTGTACCTGTGAAATTGGCTGGTTAACATAATCTTCTTCCCTCTCATAACTATCTAATGAAAAACATCCCAGCCTACACTGACAGCACTCTAGCTCTTTTCTAATATCTTAGATATGCTTGTTGGACAAGGGAGGTGTTCCGAGCCAGGGGTGTGACTAGATGATGTCCAGAGGTCCCTTCCAACTTTTGTCCTTCTATGATTCTACAACACATGGTACATTCTGCTAAGGAGCCTATCTAAAAGATATAGCTTTGCCAATGTCTTCTGAGATCCACTGTATGTGAGTTGGTGCAAAACTGCAACAACAGTAAAAGCTGGAATTGGCCCTGTGTAGATGTAAAAATTGTGCATCTATAGGGAGTCAGCCAACCACTTGTGCTGGTTTGGGCTGGGACAGAGTTAATTTTCTTCATAGTAGCTTGTACGGGGCTATGTTTTAGATTTTTGTTGGAAACAGTGTTGATAATACAGGGATGTTTTTGTTATTGCTGAGCAGTGCTTACACAGAGTCAAGGCCTTTTCTGCTCCTCACACTGTCCCACCAGCAAGTAGGCTGAGGGTACACAAAAAGTTGGGAGGAGACACAGCTGGGACAGTTGACCTCAACTGACCAGAGGGATATTCCATACCACCTGACGTCATGCTCAGCAATAAAACTAGGGGGAAGGTTGGGGTCATCTAGTCCAACCCCCCTGCAGTAAGCAGGGACACCGCTACCTAGATCAGGTTGCTCAGAGCCTCATCCACCCAACCTGTCCTTGAATGTTTCCAGGGATGGGGCCTCCACTACCTCTCTGGGCAACCCATTCCAGTGTTTCACCACCCTCATGGTAAAGAATTTCTTCCTTATGTCTAGTCTAAACCTACCCTGGTTTAGTTTAAAACCATTACCCCTTGTCCTGTCACAGCTGGCCCTACTGAAAGGCTTTTCCCCATCTTTCCTATAGGCCCCTTTTAGGTACTAAAAGGCCGCAATCAGGTCTCCCCGCAGCCTTCTCTTCTCCAGGCTGAACAAGCCCAACTCTCTTAGCCTGTCCTCATAGGAGAGGTGCTCCAGCCCTTGGATCATTTTTGTAGCCCTCCTCTGGACCCGCTCCAACAATTCCATGTCCTTCTTGTGCTGAGGGCTCCAGAACTGGACGCAGTACTCCAGGTACTCTCTCTGTTATTTTCCTTTTCCTTACAAGTTATTATTATTATTATTTTATTTAAATTCTTAAACTGTTCTTATCTCAACCCATGAGTTTTCTCACTTTTACCCTTTCAATTCTCTTCCCCCATCCCACTGGGGAGTTAAGTGAGTGGGCAGCCATGTGGTGCTTAGTTGCCAGCTGGGGTTAAACCCCAACATTGCTGTTTCAGACAGCAGTATTTTTTATTTTTTTTTTCAACTCAAAAAGCACACAAGTGATCTGCATTCATTTTTGGCACAAACGTGTCCACTGCTATTGATTTCCTGATTATTTAATGTATATGCAAAACTTACATTTCTTATCTATTTTCTAAGTATAAGTTCTTTTGAGGTTTCTTTCAACATGTATAGCAGCCTGAATATACAGAAAAAAATTTTTCTTCTCTGTCATTCTTTAAGTAGTACCTATGAGGCTACAATTCTTTAGCATATTTGAATGTTGAAAACTGAAAAACCTACTAATACCTTTTAAATTGTTAACTTCTAGCATGGCTCAAAGTCTCAATATATTTGCTAGTCAAAATGTATGGTACTTGTTTTAGAGATACCTTCACTTTGAACTGAAGGTTCAAAGAGGTTTCTCGGTGTTCTAGAACTTAGCCTGAAATAGCACAAGAAAACAAAGAAAGGTAAGAAACTGCAAATAAAATGAAAAACTATGACACATGGGTTTGTACTGCTTTTTTCAGCAACTCTTACCCCTGTCTTTTTGTGCTGGCTAAAATTTTCTATTATAATATGCTTTAGAACACAAATACAAATGTATTGCTCCTCAGAATGCTCCTCTACTGGTAGTCAAATTATACTTTTACAAACTTAACTTCGACACCAACAGCAGATGTCCAACAACTATGCAGCATCTTTTATATTATTTCACTCAAACAATCCAGTTCAACAAAAAACCTACACCCATTATGTCTCTGGTTCACTGAATGCAAAACGTGCATTTCAAGCTTGAACATATTCACAAATACAGCAAAAAGAATACAGGTAAATGGAGAGGGAGGAGACACACTAGTGATATACAGCCATAATAGTAATGGCTCACCTGGGGATTTTGCTGAAGAATAAGCACTGGAGTAGTGGCCACCCCTCTTTACTGTACTCATATATTTGACACAAAGGAAAAAGACATTAAGGAAAGAAGTTATTAAACAGCTCTGAACATGCACGAAAGGAAGAAGGGTAAATAAAGATAAGTAAAGACTACATGAGAAAAAATAGCAAGTAAATAGAAGGATAAACGCCAGACACTTTGGACAAATTTTTCAAATTAACCTAACCAAACGGGTGTCCAAGTAGAAACAGCAGCACTGATTTCTAAATACTTTGCATAAAATTCACTGTTCATAGATATCCCATGCGATTTCACTGGAGTTAACAGGATTGCATGAAATGTAGATCAGTTGTGAAACTTGCCCTTCATGTTACATTTTTCTCTGTTGTTACTGCGATTCTTCTTTGAAGCTTTTCAGTTAAATATTCAACCTTTATAAACAGATGATAAATATTCCACTTTGAAAGAACCCAAAGACATAAAATTATTTAAACCAGCATCAATTAAGCAAAACAAATATTGATATGGAAATGAGAATACAGAACATGTTGCAGCTTGAATACACGCACAGGAGCTTACATGTATAGTTACATTCAAAGCAAAGCATCGTGTATTTACATATTCAGTGTTTAATTTCAGGGCTACTTCTCTAGGTATGAGGGGGAAAAATTAATTGAGTTTTATTGTATTTAGAAATTAAATGCAGAGGTAAAAACAAGAAAAAAAACGAAGTTTCTCCCTTCTATTTATTTGCATGAAAGACTCAATAGCTAGAACGTATGGTGTTCAGCCAAACTGCTGGCAAAACCACAATGAACACAATGTTTCTTTGAAATTACAAGAAGCACAATAAGAAGAAAAAAAACCTTCTCTGTTAATGGGCTATAATATTCCAGAACATCTCCTAAAATTACTTGAAACAGCAAAATCCAGTATTTCTGACAACATTGAGCTTATATAGGAGAAAGCTTTCAAATTCAAAACACTTAAGGAAGGGTATACTCTACTTCAATGAACATGAATTTAACCACGTAACAACCCTGTAGTTAAGTCTTCAAGAAAATCAAGTGCTATCCCAAGTGTACAATTAGCACAAATTATTCCAATGCTCATAAACTAAAACTTTTTGTGCCTGTTAATTAAAAAATAGAAACCACATTTCTTCTCAGGATTCAAAAATAAATGCAAATTTTATATTAAATTAGTATTAAATTTATGAGACAAACTGAAAAAACATTTTTTCCCCTCAGGAAAGAAGGCATGGCACTTCTATTTCAGACAGAGCCAACGGTTTTTTCACCCCATTAAACAAATTCTAAATTTCACATATTTTACATGGTTTTCTCTTTCCTAGAAGTAGTACCTGAGGCAGGTGATTTGCTTCGGCGCGAAGGTCCTGGACTTTTGGACCCAGTATGCCTTATGCCAGATGATCGTGAATAAGATGACTTCATGACACGGCATTCTACAAAGCAAGCAGATAGACTTTTGACAACAGTTCAATGTACAGGCTTCCTCCAAACACTACTGTTGCTATTTACTATCCAGAAAATGAATATCAGTATTTTCTAAACATGCTTGACCACCTGAATGAAACAGATTTATAAAAGCAGCTCAGAACTTCAACCTACACACCACACAAACATATTTGAGCTACTCAAATGCTTTATGTAACATTCTGTGTGTAATATTTCTTCATGTTTTGAAGCTGGATTATTACTATAATTCAAGTTTGCACCTGCACACAGCTGAAAGAGTAAAGAAGTCAGCTAGTGCCAAGGCTCTTCTGATAAGTTCTGATAAAAATTCTGCATGCTGTAACAGCAGCTTCATACGGACCAACTGCACAGCAAGCCCCGTTTACTTTCATTGGCAAGAAACTGATGTCCTGACCAATTTTTAAAGAGGAGAAAAGTGTCTCTTGTTTCCAAAAGACAATAGACTACTGCCATTTACCATCAGCTATATATCACTAAATAAAGGACAACCTAAGTGGGAAAGGAATCAATAGGCATACATACATTGACATTTTGGAAACATTTGGAAACGTTTAAATTCCTACAGTTAGCATCCACTGCAAATCATTCCCAATGGAATCATATACATTTCCCCCCTAATTTTGTCCCCATCACTATAATGTCAATGCCATCACTACGATGCCATGTTGCCATTAAAAATACTATGTAGAGCTGCATGCCCTGCCAGTCAAGTCATGTTCCACTCTCTACCTAACCTGGTTTTCTCCATTAAGACCTCCAGAGTTATTAGAGGACACAGGGACCACCAAAGCTGAAGAGATAAAGGGAGAAGAAACCCCCTCCATCACTGGGTTCTCAGAAAGGAAATGAGCCCAATTAGTCTGTGCATGGTGTAATGGGAAAAGCAAACTTACGGCCTTAAAATCTGCAAGGGAAATGATGATTTTGCCCAGACTAGGATTTGCAGTGTGAGTTAATACAACCATGCTCTTCCATTCCTGCATAATAAAATCATATCTTAGCTAGTCTAAAGCAATGTTAAAAAATACCCTTCTTGTCACCTTCACACTAGCTGAATCAACATAATCAGACAGTTCTGGAAAAGTAGCATGCTGGCAGTAACAACAGAATGGGAGCCAGCTGAATCCTCCATCCATCCAAATGTATGGACCAGTGGTTAGATATATACCTGTACTTGATGTAACTGAAGATTTTGTAATGAAATTAATGAGATTTGTAAAAATTAGAAAAACAGCAGGTGCTTTTGCTTTCAGTTACCTGAGAGCGAGGCAACCACAGACACACACTCACACCCCCTTTCATGACCTGAAGCTCTCACATAATCTGGTGATTATTGCCAGGGCAAATTTTCTTTACCACAGATTGATTTATATAGAGACAGAAAAAACACCTGTTAAGATAGGACAAAGGGTAGTGGTTTTAAACTAAAAAAGGGTAGATTCAGACTACATATAAGGACAAATTTTTTTATGATGAGGGTGGTGAAACACTGGAACAGGTTGCCCGGAGAGGTGGCAGATGCCCCCTCCTGGGAAATATTTAAGATCAGGCTGGACGGGGCTCTGAGCAACCTGATCTAGCTGAAGATGTCCCTGCCCATTGCAGGGGGTTGGACTAGATGACCTTTAACGGTCACTTCCAACCCAAACTATTGAATAATTCTATGAACACTGAAAAAAAACCCCACATACACATTATTCGATATTCTAAGCCATTTCTAAACCTCCCTGGTAGAGAAGAGAGCTTCTTCCTTGAACTTACATTATAAATGTTCTCTTTACAGA
This sequence comes from Egretta garzetta, assembly GCF_000687185.1. Taxonomy (NCBI): domain Eukaryota; kingdom Metazoa; phylum Chordata; class Aves; order Pelecaniformes; family Ardeidae; genus Egretta; species Egretta garzetta. The sequence continues at coordinate 3,506,708 of NW_009260413.1, read as the reverse complement.
AAAACAACTTTCGTAAACAAGTTAAATTTGTGATCTGTCAATGGCAGACAGCATGGGCACAAAGTCCCAGTTTGTCTCACCTCCTTCTCCACCCAACACCCCCTGTAACCTCATGATATAAACAGGCTCAACACTTGGTTTATAGCAGACAAGACTGGAATGTGTGAATTGCCTAGCAGGGCAATTCAAGACCTGAAATGAGCATGGTTACATATGAGATTTTTAAAAAATGTCATTAGATCCACAACTGAACCTTTTAAAATTCAGTGCTGTTTCCCATGTAACTTTAGGGACAGGGTCTGTTTTCCAAGAACACAGATCAGGTTTGTTAGTGCATTTTTAACAGACTTACAGAATCCAGATGATGGTTTGGAAAAACTTTTTAATCCATAGGAAAATAAATCCCCATGTATATTTTCCTAAATCACACGACCCTTGAGGATTGAATGGGGCAGGGAAGGGGAGAGGGGAAGAGTTCTCAATGAAGTTGACTATTTCAGTGGGTTTAGGAGGTACAGTCTTACCGCTGTGATCCAACACGAAGTCATCCTGAGCATATCGGTACTTCTCAGGCCCACATGCAATGAAGACATCATCATCTCCAAAGAAGTCCTGCAAGCATGTCACCTTGACAGCAAAATATACAAAGCAAAATAAAAAAAATGCAGTACTTTCAAATACTGAATCTTCAGTTAGTCAGCAACAGTTAATAAGTTTGTGCTTTCCTTTTCACAGTGATACCATAGTGTTCTTTTACAATGACAGAAACACTCCAGTTCTCAAGTACTTTGGCTCTGCCAGTAGTGCAAGAAGCCTCAGGGTCAAGAATGTAAAATATGACTGCCTCTCACCTCCAAAACAACCTTCTCTTACATTTAACACCTGTATTTTTGCCTGTAATTACACATGCATGCTGATGTCTTTGACAAGACCAGCTATAAACACTACTCAAATATCAAAGCTTCTTGTATGCTTACATTAATTACTCATGGGGAAATCTGTCAAGTTAAAATGACTGCATCTACAAATTCATTTTTTATGCTCAGAGACATTTAATTTCCATGTTTTAATGTCCTGTTAAAAAAAAACAACATAATTCCCCCTTTTATTAAAAGGTATTCCATATTCAAGAAAACAAGAAATAGTCCTCCCATGCCCTTTTCAGCTCTGTCTGTTCTTAACTGTCCCAGTAATGATGCTACAATGTATTTCAAGAAGGATGGGAATATCAGAAAGAAAAATGTTTTAGATGTTCTTTAAAAACACAAAACTAAAGACCTTGAAAAAATCTCATTCCTCAAGTCAATAGAAGTCAGCTTGTGAAGGAGCAAGCGACTGCTTTAAAAACCATTAAAATAAAAAATGCCACAAGAAATCCCACTGAACTCTTTCTAACTCCCTGGTAAGAAAAAAAAGCATTTGCAGGTAGCAAGCTATTTTTTAAATGTAAACAGATTAAAATTTTACTGTATAATTGTTTTCCTATTCTTTTTAACATTGCACACCTGTATGGGATCTGGGAATAAAAGCTATGTAGAAGCTAAGAAAGTCAGAATGATTGGGTAAAACCATGTAATTAAAGAGGTAAACCAAAAATCTGCTTTTAGGGAAACTAGCTTCTTTTCCTTCCCAGATACCCGTCAACAGCATTTGTGTCTTTTACCCACTGTGATAATAGTAAACGTTGGCAGAACCACAGGAAGGGGTCTCTACTGCCTGCAGTATCCTGAGAAACACTCAGAATATCAATGACCCTCAGCTCTCTGCAAGAACACCCACACAGGGCTTTCCCCAGCAGCGCAGTTGTCATGGCAGCTAACCCAGGGGGAACAGCCGATGCCCCTACAGCACGATCCTCACTCCAGTGCCACAGGCAGCATCCAGCATTTGTCACTGTGTTATGCAGCCAAAGGACCCCAGCCATCACCAAAATCCTTCTGTTGTTACCTTACCGCTGCAGTGACTATTGGCTCTCATTGACGAGAGATGTTTTCAGCTGTACTTGAAACCGCTGCTTCTAGTTAACCAAAGAGGCAGTAAATTCAAAAAGCTGTATAAATTTAAGAGAAGTTTTGCTAACGTGGGATTTATTCCTCTCGACTTAATAACTCTCTCTCCTAATTAGAGCATTCATCATTCCCACAGATTTCAGGAATCCAGCAACCAACCCAAGCCCTCCACTAGAGGAAAAGCTGTGAGAAAGCTTTCAGGACACTCGCCCCAGTAGCACTGCTGGACACAGGCAGAGATGCTCTGTGAGGCACAAGTTGACGCCCAAAGCCCCCAAACTGGGTGCCATTTCCATGAGCTCTGCCCACCCATCGCTGGGTCATCATGCCCCCCAGTGCCCTTGCAGTGCTGTTTCGAGCACGTTAGAGTCCAATGCTGTGGTTTAGCAGAGCCTAAAATTAATCTCCCTGTTCTGACTCAAAGCCTCCTTAACCCATCCAGTCTAACATCTGAGCTGAGAGTAAGAGAGGAGAGAAATGACAGGTCTTATGTCAGACTCTGGGAAATACACAGGGATGTAACTGCGTGCAGCAGCACCCTTTCTTGTCTGCAGAGCAATTCTACAAAGGAAGGGTCAGATCTGTGCACAAAAGAGGACAGCAGTACCCTTAGAAATGCATCTTAAAATCTTTTGTAAGATTGCTATTGGGAAGGGGAATAAAGAACTTTAACAAAGGTATTCATTTCCATAGGTGCTTTCCCACATGCTCATGTATGCACAGTTTCCCTAGGCAAGAATACACAGGAGTAATCATGAGTACCAGTGATCAGATAAACTGCTGGAGGTGGAGCAATGGCACCTCCATCCTGGAGCTCAGGCTGAGCTCACACACTGGGTACCCGATCTCTGTGACTTCGCCTTACTGTAAAAGATACTGAACTACACTTGTAACTGGGAGCCAGATAAATGCAAGTATGAGGAAGATTTACAGAGATGCTTGCTATATTCCAGCAGTGAACACCAAAGTCCTCCTCCCTACAATTGGTCCAGACTGGCTACACATAAAATATATAAGAAGAAAAAAAAAAAATATTGAAAAGTATGTATTCAAGAAGGAATAAAGATCTGCTAGAACTTACCAATCCCAAACAACCACACATTATGAGGTGAGGTAAGTATTTTTAAAACCAAGTTCATGGAAATCTTCTATTTTCCTAAAAGTACAATTTAATGGTTATTTTTCTAGGCCTTTATCACAATAAAGTCAAAGGAACAGCTCCCAAGGTGCAAACAGATGCTAAAATAAACAGTCCTACAGAATTAATGTATATGCGTATATTAATGATAAAAGTTTTTTACTTGCTTAGTGTGCAAAAACTATTAAGGGATGGCTGAAATGATTAATCATTTGCATGGGATTCTGCATGCTGCAGGTCCATTGTAGTCTAACTTGTAAATCACACAATTCTGCTCCAAAGAATATCTGTACTTAGATCATATAGCAATTTTTTAGAGCTTTGAGCAGGATTCAAACAGTTTAGAAATTTAAACAAAAAAAAATCTGTGAACACTTACTGATTTTTTTTCTTTTAGAGTTTCATTAGCAGTAGAACTTGGGCATATGGATAGCATGTCAGTCATTCCAGTAAGTTAGGGGTCAAAATTTGGTTTGCCAAACTAGTGCACGACAAACGCTGCTTCTCTACACTCTGGTCTTACCCATTCTTTGTTTTGCTGCACTTGATGCTAAAAGAACTGTTCTGTCCTTCAAAATATTTCCCAAAATGCCCTTCAAATGAAGATGGTATTAGCAAAACTGCATATAAGTGTACCATAGCAAACATAGTCAAATATATAGTCATTCATTCGACTAACAACTCTCTTGGTAGTCCTAATGCTGTGAGCTTCTACGTATGAAGTTGAAAACGTGAAAAGCTTTAAACACCTTGAAGAGGTTAAGCACCGAAATGAGATCTGATTTTCAGTAGTGTCGAGAGCTTTCTAAAAATTACAGCCATTAGGTCATCTCTGAGGTTCAGATCTCGCCAGTTCCTAGTTTACACCCACAAAAGCTCTATACGAGTACTTAGAATGCATGCTTTCCACCAGTGGCCTTGCAGTAAAGTTCAATCAGAACATCTCTCTCCAGTCTGTGGCTTTAATTACCACAGATAATGCTCTTTTAAAATAACAAGATGAATGTGATTTGCTTGTCCACAGGGAAAAAAAAAAAAAAAAATCTATTTTAAATCTGTTTTGTTTTTTTTTTTTTTTATGGAAGGCATATACAGAGCTCTACAAGCAAGTTTTGTAGGGTTTATCATTATAGCCAACACTACAAAGGCTTAGATCAAAGGAGTTTCACGCTTCCTTGAATTCTTTTTTTCCCCTACATAGAAAAGTTAAATATGTTTTGAAAAACTGCTTTAGGAACACTGTAGAAAAATGTTATCTTGTTAACTCTGGATGTTTCAATTAACATGTTTAAAATGAGCTAAACCCTGTTTATTTCTAAATACAACACCCTTTCCTAGCCAAACATTGCCTATGTTCTGCTGGTAACTCCACTGCCTTCCCTTTATTTAGAACAAAAAGTGACTGATTGGGGCTCCTCTGACAAATCAGACCGCTATCAGGTCCTCTTGTTGCACTCCTTTTGTTCAAAATATGTCACTATACACAGCAGAGTAGTGCATATTTGGATAGGACTGGATTGGACTTGTACTTAGTCCTTTAAAAATACTTCTAATGGCTTAGAATTACAAGCAGGAATACAAGGGAATAGGGAAAAACTGGAAGTCAACATTACATTTTCTTTTTTAGTAGGGTCACCACAGCATCATTGTGTGTTTGTTTCAACAGAATCCATTCACATGCATTCTCACCATAGCTTTCTGAGACTCTGGGCACCACTGCTTCCTGATGGGCTCAAAAAGGCTGTGCTCACCATGAGACTGAAGATCAAAGGACAACATAATTCAAGCGGCAGCACCAGGAGAATTAAATTGTAATTGGCTTCAATTGCAAGAAACCCAAACAAGTATGCAAGAGGCTCAATGATCCAATGTTTCAAAACTTGAATTGCTTTTTACAAAAAAAAGCAGTCTTTTCTCATAAAAATCCACCACCGCAATTGAAGAAATCTGGGGACACTGAACTGTCCTGGTTTTGGTTGGGATAGAGTTAATTTTCTTCATAGTAGCTAGCATAGTGCTGTGTTTTGGATTTAGTACTACAAGAATGTTGATAACGCATGTTTTAGTTGTTGCCAAGTAGTGCTCAGACTACTCAAGGACTTTTTGAGCTTCTCCTGGCTCAGCCAGGTGCATAACAAGCTGGGAGGGAACACAGCTTGGACAGCTAACCCAAACTGACCAACGAGCTATTCCATACCATATCACGTCATGCTCAGGAGGGTTAGTTGGTCGGTCGGTTGCGGGGAGAGTGATCGCGGCTTAGGGACTGATCGCGGCTCGGGACGGGCTGGGCATCGGTCAGCGGGTGGTGAGCAATTGCATTGTGCATCATTCATTTTGTATATTCTGTATATTCTCTTACCATTCTCATTATTACTATTATTATTATTTTCTCTTATTAAACTGTCTTTATCTCAGCCCACAGCTCTAACTTTTTTTTCCTTCCTGATTCTCTCCCCCATCCCACTGAGGGAGGGGGAAATGAGCGAGCAGCTGCATGGTGCTTAGTTGCCAGCCGGGTTAAACCACGACACACTGAATGGATGAAGTTTTTCGAAAAACACAAAGAGTTTTCTAACAGAGGTACCAATTATTAAATATGCCCTATGTCACGGAAGTGGCGTTACTAACAGACCATTGAAAGACCATTAATGGTAGAAGCACTTCAAAAGCACACAGCTGAAAGCACAAAAATGTTTACAAGCAGAAAATATGAAGCACGAACTCACAGGAATGGGCAAAAATACAAGTCAAAATGTGAAAACAGGGTGTTGAAAAGGAAGGGAGAGAAACACATCTATTTGAAAAATCCATTTCCTGATCCCTTGCTGTCTACTGTCCTCAGTGTTTTAATGTCACATACACCCATCATATTTACCTTTTAAAACAGGTTTATATTTCTGACAAACATTTATAACCACAGAAGTTTGGTCTTTCCAAAGAAATACTTCTTCAGTCAGATCAAGCTGCTGCACTAGAATATACAAATTGTGTTTGACACAGAAATCCCTTTCCCATTACCATCACACACGCCTAAAAATGTAATTTACACCAACTCCCACTTCCACTTCTGAATCTAACAAGCAGAAGATACATTCCCACCAGAATAAACATGAGTAATAACGAATCTTTTATAAACAGAATTCAACAGGTAGTTAATAATTGTCCTTTATGATGAAGTTACAGTTAAAAAAAGGAATGATATACATGAACCTTTATGCACAAGATATTTGTCCTCCAACCTCCAGAGGAAAAAAAGGTGCTAAAAAAATTGAGACTAACACCATGGAGGTTTTGTAAACACCTGAAAAATTACTAAAAGAATTCAGTTCCTCTCAAATCTTTAGTGCTAAAGAGAGTGCTGTAACCGTATATCAACACCCTCCAGCCAGGAGCTCACTGGATAAATTGTATTTATTCCAGCTCTACAAATATGCTTCATTCTAAATGTGGAAGGAAGAGCTGCAAAGGCAAATAGTTTGGCTCAAATTAGTATGGCTGATTCAACAGAAGCAAGCAGCAACGGGACTGTACAGTTTAAGTCTGAAGAGCCACACCCTGTGCATGGGGAAAGCTGCTCCGGATGACAAATTCTCTACATCAGCTGAAAATGGAACTAAAACATCAAAACTGTAAAAGATATGCAAGATTATTTGTATTTGTTTTAACAATGGAAGAAATATTTATATCTACTGACTTCAAGAAAACAGGATGTGGTGTAAATATTTTAAAAAGGAAGCACAAAACATACAAGGCTAAAGGAAAACTAGGAAAACTGGCATGCACAGCAACAGCTGGGTTTGTGTTTTCAGCTCAGCAGTAGGGACAGGCACGTAAGGCTGAAATTGTTAAAGAAAAGCAGCGGCTTTTTTCCATGAATTGCTGAAAAAAAATGCAAATAATTTGTTACACGTCAGCATGACAAATCTAGATACAACCTCCCTGCTACCGCCTTCGGTGTGACGGGTCTCCTCATTTCTGCCGGGAAACACTACTCGTCTCTGACTGGGACAGATCACAGCTATGCCGTCCTGACAGTTTTGCCCTTTGCCTCTTGCAGCAACCTTTGTTTCTGAGTAAGCAAAATGTTTGTCTATTTGCCAATCACATCATATTTGTAATCATCATTTTTGTTTCCCCTTTTCAAACAAAGTTAGCACTGCCACTTGCTTTTCACCCCCATGCGGTCTCATGAACATTCCTGCAGTGTTTTGGAAGCTGTCAGGCTTACAGTCCAAGGGTTTATGCATGACCTAAAGCACAAAAGGCAGGGAAAGCGCTCCTGCAGAAACAGGTCAGTTGTCTGTTTTCTATTTCAGTTCCAGTACCAACAGGGGCAAACTTAACTTTCAAAAGGAAGAGTTTCCTCTGGGCAGCCTCAGGAACTCAAAAAGGAAGGTGAAAAGGGCATTCCCACCCTTTCCTACTAAGAACTGTGATTTTAACACAGGTTTTCCTACCTTGGAACTCCCCCTTGGTCTCTGCACTTTCACAGAAAAACTTGACCAAGGGAAAGGGGGTGCATGTGTTTAACTGATATTCTTAACTAAGCCATCAATACCCTTCATGACTAAAACCCAGAGCAGCACAAAAGAGGTTCAATAGTAACTTAAGGCAGCTATTTGCCTCGTCATACTGAGTCACATTTCCTGACATGTCTTCCGTGACCAGCAAGAAGATAGCCAGATGGGTCGCTAGAGTATACCTGGGAAGTAGAAATACAGAGAAAAGTCAAACCAATGAGCCTCTGACATGTCCTTTAAAAAATACTGTAATTGCCAGGATTCTTTTTTTAATTAACAACCTATTCATTTTGTAGAAATGATAAAGTGTTGAAGGCAACTATGCTATCTGATTTGGAAGCAGGCAAAAAAGAAACTGTTCAAGAGCCAGGCAAGTATGGAAGCCCACAATGTACACAAGAACAGCAACAAAACCACTGCTATGTCAGA
>NW_009260413.1:3457195-3498566 GCF_000687185.1 Egretta garzetta | reverse complement strand
AGAGAAGCAGCAGCTGACACTTGCAAAAACTTCTGTTCCTCACCAGCTTGTGTTCTCTGTGATAGCTCTACTACAGAATCTCTCTGGGAATTCCCAAATTAAACAAAATTATACAACACCAGAAGAAGGGTAAGCAAGCTACTAACCCCTGATGCAATGCTTGAAAGAGCTCAAACACTACTAAGACTGGGCACATCTGTCCGAAACAGCTACAGGGTAGGCTGGGGAGTCCTAAAGCTTGAGGACATACAACCATGAGCTTGATAGACTCCATCCACCTTTCCTACTGGCTTGTAGCTCTAAGGACTATGAGATGCAACATAGTAACTTCCCCAACAGCCAACTTCCATAAGGTCGTTAGCAGACCAGAACAAAAACAAACAAACAAACAAAAAAAAAAATCTAGTTTGTTCTCTAAAAATAATTGGAATTAGGTCAAATACCTCTTAATTTCTGAGGCTCGAATGCACAATTATTTTGTCTGCAACTAAAACATGAAATACAGTAACAGAGATCAGATCACAGAAAGAATGCAAAAGTATCGACTGTGCTACAAAATTAAAAAATTCATTACCTGATTTTCTGTTACATGACTGTGTATCTTGACCACCAAATTTACTTCAGATTTTAAAGACTGATTTTCCTTTATCTATATCCTTTATCTCTCCTATATTTCTCGACATAATGGAGAAATTTTTTAAAGTGGGGTGGGGGAGGGGGGTGTTTGCAATTTACTCAGAGGCTCTAAGACATTTCTAACAGTCTCAGTTAATCTGTTTGTTGGTGGTCCTTTTGCTCTATAGCTAATTCAAGCAGTTCACCTGTTTTTTGGTCTCATTCTGCAAAGTCCCTTTTTAACCCATGCAGTTGGTTAGCTTCAGGCTTGAGAGCAGTTCTGCTGCAGTCAATGGAATTATTCACATTCATGAACGATAGCTTGCGAAAGGTCTGAGGGCCTCCTCAGTTCTGCTGGACACTACGATAAAACTATATAATAAATCTGATTTCTAGGTCAGAACTTCCACAAGACATTGTCTGATTTACCGTTTGAGGTTTGGCATCTGGCACCCTTTTGTGTTTTCCTTCACGTTTATTAAAGTCAGTGAACAGTGAGAGAAAACCCTAAGTTTTCTGTTTGTAAAAATTTGTAAATGCTGAATTTGCCTGCCTTGGATAAAGACAGCTTGTTAACCTATTTAGGAAAAAAGAAAAAAAAAAAAGAATATTGAAATAAAGACCATAATGAGAATAATTCTTCTAGGCCAGCTTCCTAAATGACTATTTAATCAATGGCTGAGTCACATTATTACAGTCATCATTAGAAAATGAACCTCCTTTCACTAATACTCCATGATGAGGAACCGCAGTGAAAAAGGAGGAGACAAACCCTTCTGTCCCACAGGGAAACTAAAGAGTAAGAAAGAAAACAGAAATGTTAAATCTTTGCCTGCTGCCTTGTAAACAGAAAAAGTCTGGCAGGAAACATACAGTGTGACAATGCAGAAAGACTGCATTAAAACAGACTGGTCAGGTCTCCACAATTCACACAGCCATACAGCTATTGGGAACAGATGACGGAACAGAGCACATATCACATGTTAGTTTTATTTCAATTTTAAACAGGTTTTTGCATATGTTTTTTAACATCCTGAAGTTTAATTCAGAAAACGAACACAGATGAAAATGGAAGATCGCATTTGGGTGCAATTCAGATAGATCTTCCTCACTGCAATGGAAATGACAGCACAAATTAAAGTGAATTCCTACATGTATCTATTTCTTAAAGCCTTCCAGTACTGTAAGACTTTCTGGCAAGGTCCGTTCACCAGTTTTTCCAAAGGGCAAAACTGATCCCTTTCAGCAAAATCATATTTCAAGTACTGCACTGATTATGTGCAGCTATTTAGACAGTGGATAATTACAGTTGAAAAGGACAAAAATTCTGGAAATTTTGAATTATTTTGAATCACACTGTAGAATTCATCTGCCCTATCTCTGTAAAACAAAAAAGTCCCGAACAACCCTCCCCACAGTATTAACCACTACTTCAACAGGAGTCAATCATTACAGTATATTAAACAGTGAAATTTAACATCATGCGTCTCAATTTCAAGAGTTACACAAAGAAACAATAGCTTTACTAAATATGAAATAAGTGGAAACTGGAAACAGAGAATTAAGAAATGCAGCTCATGATATGACCATAATCCAATTTGTCTGAAGAGAAAAAAACCAACAGTGTTTTCAGCTACAAGGATTATAACTTTGCCCATAGGTGCATTAATCACAGCAGCTCAAAAGTCAGCATAATAGATTCTTTCCTTAAGTTGCATAACTGGGAAGCCTAATCAGAACCAAAAATAGCACCTGACTTCACAGAGCTAACCTTCCATCTTACCACTAAGTAGCTAGCCTAAAAATAAAAGGTACTTGTACTAGGAAAGAACTTGAAAAAGTGTACACATAAGGACAGATAGCTGGCTCATCCAATTCACTAAAATCTTATGGATTTAATGACACCCTGTTCCACAACACATAAGCAGTTAAAATATCTTACACCTTTTTTTTTTTCCCCCATAAAATAACCCCTTTTGTACTACTATAGAAATCAGTGCCCTTAGCTAATCACCCTACCTGAAAAACATGGCATGCACATACTATGAAGAACTTAAAAAACTGAAATCATATGGCCAAATATTCAATGTACTTTCATTTCTCTGATTCTTTAGATCAGAAGAGTTGCTATGGCACACAGCGATAATCTACTGCAAGCCAAGGTTTCCACTGTTCGTGGGCAGACACTATTTCCTGGAGAGGTTACAGAAGCAGCAGTTCTTTAAATGAGAACTATTTTTCCATAGACAAATAAATTCAAACTCAGTGTTTGTGGCCAGTGCAGAAATATTAAAAGAAAAGGTAGAAACCTGGAAAAGTTCTTTGATGAAGGGTACAAATAAATTTTCATGAATCTTTAAGCTTTAAATGGAAGTTTTAGTTTTACACTGGAACAGGTTGCCCAGAGAGATTGTAGATGCCCCATCCCTGGAAACAATTCAAGGTCAGGTTGGATGGGGCTCTAAGCAACCTGATCTAGCTGAAGATGTCCCTGCCCATTGCAGGAGGGTTGGACTAGATGACCTTTAAAGGTCCCTTCCAACCCAAACCATTCTACGATTCTATGATTTTCCTATGGCTTGAATTGTTCATGTAGTAGCTGCTAAAGTCAAGTTTCTGTTCAAATTCTATTAAAAAAAATCAACTCTAAGATTCAAAATATTAGTTGAAAAGCATGACTCACTGCAACTTAATGTTGCTATGTAAGCACAAATTAAAGTGAATTCCTACATGTATCTATTTCTTAAAGCCTTCCAGTACTGTAAGACTTTCTGGCAAGGTCCATTCACCAGTTTTTCCAAAGGGCAAAACTGATCCCTTTCAGCAAAATCATATTTCAAGTACTGCACTGATTATGTGCAGCTATTTAGACAGTGGATAATTACAGTTGAAAAGGACAAAAATTCTGGAAATTTTGAATTATTTTGAATCACACTGTAGAATTCATCTGCCCTATCTCTGTAAAACAAAAAAGTCCCGAACAACCCTCCCCACAGTATTAACCACTACTTCAACAGGAGTCAATCATTACAGTATATTAAACAGTGAAATTTAACATCATGCTTCTCAATTTCAAGAGTTACACAAAGAAACAATAGCTTCACTAAATATGAAATAAGTGGAAACTGGAAACAGAGAATTAAGAAATGCAGCTCATGATATGACCATAATCCAATTTGTCTGAAGAGAAAAAAACCAACAGTGTTTTCAGCTACAAGGATTATAACTTTGCCCATAGGTGCATTAATCACAGCAGCTCAAAAGTCAGCATAATAGATTCTTTCCTTAAGTTGCATAACTGGGAAGCCTAATCAGAACCAAAAATAGCACCTGACTTCACAGAGCTAACCTTCCATCTTACAACTAAGTAGCTAGCCTAAAAATAAAAGGTACTTGTACTAGGAAAGAACTTGAAAAAGTGTACACATAAGGACAGATAGCTGGCTCATCCAATTCACTAAAATCTTATGGATTTAATGACACCCTGTTCCACAACACATAAGCAGTTAAAATATCTTACACCTTTTTTTTTTTTCCCCCCATAAAATAACCCCTTTTGTACTACTATAGAAATCAGTGCCCTTAGCTAATCACCCTACCTGAAAAACATGGCATGCACATACTATGAAGAACTTAAAAAACTGAAATCATATGGCCAAATATTCAATGTACTTTCATTTCTCTGATTCTTTAGATCAGAAGAGTTGCTATGGCACACAGCGATAATCTACTGCAAGCCAAGGTTTCCACTGTTCGTGGGCAGACACTATTTCCTGGAGAGGTTACAGAAGCAGCAGTTCTTTAAATGAGAACTATTTTTCCATAGACAAATAAATTCAAACTCAGTGTTTGTGGCCAGTGCAGAAATATTAAAAGAAAAGGTAGAAACCTGGAAAAGTTCTTTGATGAAGGGTACAAATAAATTTTCATGAATCTTTAAGCTTTAAATGGAAGTTTTAGTTTTACACTGGAACAGGTTGCCCAGAGAGATTGTAGATGCCCCATCCCTGGAAACAATTCAAGGTCAGGTTGGATGGGGCTCTAAGCAACCTGATCTAGCTGAAGATGTCCCTGCCCATTGCAGGAGGGTTGGACTAGATGACCTTTAAAGGTCCCTTCCAACCCAAACCATTCTACGATTCTATGATTTTCCTATGGCTTGAATTGTTCATGTAGTAGCTGCTAAAGTCAAGTTTCTGTTCAAATTCTATTTAAAAAAAATCAACTCTAAGATTCAAAATATTAGTTGAAAAGCATGACTCACTGCAACTTAATGTTGCTATGTAGAGATATAAAAATCTACTGTTTTCTGAGTTCCCATGTCAGGGTTTCAATCTTGTCCTCATTCAAAGCTGTTTTTCACAGCCCTGCAATAGGACGGGAAAAAGTTTAGGTACCCTATAAATCTGGGTCTATCTCTCAGTTCATATATACCACTTCACACAACAAGAAGTCTTGCTAAAATCCATCAAGCTCCTTACAGAGTAGAAGGATGCTTTTTCACACGTATTTTAAGTTTTGGTCATTCAAGTTACTTCATTTATCAGCATTCTGTCTGGTTCAGTACAACCACCACCACACTTCCAATTAACCTTGCAGTTCTATTTTTATAATATTAGCTTATAGGTTTTGCAATGCTAATTGCTTGCCATACACTCAAACAGCACACAGACCTTTCAAAGGCATTTAATTCTTGAAGTAACCTCCTCTCTTAATTGCAAGCTGGAAATACAGAAACAAAATTAAGCTTATGGATGCTCTCTATCCGCCATTTCAAGCAATGATATTTCACAGATGAAATAACAGAAATTCAGTATAAAAATGCTACCATATATTCTATGGAGGTATTTGGGGCTCAGCAAATTAGCTTCCATGCTTACTCTGCTTTGCCTGTCGTGAGCTATTGAGGTCTGTGGAACCTGCACGCAACATCTGGAACAGTTATGCTGGGCTAGGGGCAACAAGTAAAAACAAAGAGGATACAACTGATTAATCAAAAGATTACATGCTCAAAAATGCAAGAAAAATTACAGTAGTATAAACAGAAACTGTACTTTCTAACTGGCTTTCGGAGATCTAATTAAATTCCATTAGCTCCCAACTTCAATCAACATTATTTCTAAGTCTGCTGCTGCTGCTTCTGAATTACTTTACTAAGCAAACAGATGTAAAACACATTTCAAGATGTAGAAAAATCTTTGATTTCACATTCAGACAACAACTAGATTATGAAGACAGCGGAAAAGTAACATTTTTTAGGCACTGGCAGAAGAACAGATTTGTCAATACTGTTATACCAGAAGTCCTGCCAGAAAAAAAGGTGTCTCCATCAGTTTCTCCTTAAAAATAAAACCCAACAAAATCTCACACACATTTCTTCCTTCATGTCTGAAAATTTCAGTTCTTCCTTCAAACAAACATCCACAAGTTTCAGAAAAAAAGGCAAAATGGACACTGCCCCAGAAGCACAGAACAAAACCAACCCTGCCCTCCAAAACTCTCCAGACCCCCAAAACTCTCCAGACCATGTAACAGTACAGAAAAGAAGCCCCATTTGTCAGTCAAGTGACTTGTGTGGCATCTGCCGTAAGGCTTGGGTGAAGTGTTTCAGATACCGTATTTTAAAATCACACTGTATTACACTTTTATTGCTACACTGCTATTAGCAGCTTGGAACTTGACTTTGGTGAATCAGGCAGAGGATTTAGATGACTCAGTACTTTTTTTAATTAAAGGCTGACTCAGTCTGTTGGGATTTTTTTAGGTAAAGTGTGAGTAAATTGGAAGGTGAAAAAGACGCATACAGGGTCATAATTCAGCAATGAGCTTCTAAATACTGAAAAAACCTAAAGCTGTCTGGATGACTATTTCTGCTGAGCCAGAACATCAGAGATGCTGCTCAACACTGGAAGCATCTGGTAACATTATCTTGTTTTGTGGACCTCTGTATCAATTATATGATAGTGCTTTTGAAATGCATGAGAAAGATCATCCTGTTTTGAATTAATTAGTTCAGAATTCATTACTGGTATCTAGAAATAAATTTTAAGAGAGCAGGAACAATACATCATAGATTATAACTGATGATCCATTTCCAAACTACTCAATTTTTTTTTTAAGAAACTTTAAAAATACATTCCCCAGGCCTGAACTATGAAATGTAAAGTGGAGGAAACACAATCTTCAAACCATAACATCAACCACAGTGAAATTCAACACTGGAGGCCAGTCACTGAGGGCTCTGCTGCCCTCACAAAACAATGCTGGCACTTCGAAAGAATTTTTCACTTTCTTCCACTTACATTTGGCAATACTTCAATGAGTACTTCCTTCCAAACTCCTACCACTCACTGAAGAGCAAATAAAAACCATATTTATTCCTGTAATGCAAACCTCTTCTGCCTTTAGGATTACATAAATGTTACTCTAGATTTATGTAAAACTAATTTACATAATGGAAGGCCCAAAGCAAAATTTATAGATTTGTATAATCTATAATGTAGATTTGTATAATCTTGAGATTTTGGCTGACCAAATCTTTTCAGTGGTTTGGCTTAGTCTATTTTTCAAAAATTTTACTCAAGATAACTGCTGCTAAACTGACAGTCTCCCAAGTTTGTGTTTTTCCCCATAAGTCAGAGTTCATTATTTTATCCGAGGGCTGTTTTTTTCAAATAACCCTTTTTCCTCCTATGAAATCTACTTAGAAGCATTAATAGATTACTGAAAGCCATTTAAATACAATGAGAAATGTGAATTACAAAACATCTGTTAATTTCAAGTTGTTGGTGTTTTGGGTTTTTTTAAGATCACCAGTTCATCAAGCATTTCATCCTACTTTGTCTTCACAATGCTTAAGACCTCATCTATCAGACCTCATTATTTTCACTGCACTGATCACAATTTTTTTCACATACAGAAAACCAGTAAATGCAGCAGTAGAACCCCTTCACATTTCTAGCCATATTGTGTACAAAGCTAGCCAGTCTGGAAATCGCTAATCACCTATTTCTGGTTAAATGAGCAAACACACCACAACAAGCAAAACCCAGCCTGCTTCAAGCTAAAACTAAGACCAGGCTATGGAACGGGAAGCAGGAGTTATATATGGCGGTATCATAATTTTTTTCTCTTTAATCACATATCAGCAAGAGCACTTATAAGTTTTGTGCCTGCTAGTGCCTCTGTATAGTATAAATAATACTGCTTCACCATTTTGGGGGTGGGGTGGGTGGGTGGGGTCCAATTAATTAGGGTACTTTTTAGCATTTGTATAGATCTACCATACCTGCCCAACCTTGATTTTATGTAAAACTAATTTACATAATGGAAGGCCCAAAGCAAAATTTATAGATTTGTATAATCTATAATGTAGATTTGTATAATCTTGAGATTTTGGCTGACCAAATCTTTTCAGTGGTTTGGCTTAGTCTATTTTTCAAAAATTTTACTCAAGATAACTGCTGCTAAACTGACAGTCTCCCAAGTTTGTGTTTTTCCCCATAAGTCAGAGTTCATTATTTTATCCGAGGGCTGTTTTTTTCAAATAACCCTTTTTCCTCCTATGAAATCTACTTAGAAGCATTAATAGATTACTGAAAGCCATTTAAATACAATGAGAAATGTGAATTACAAAACATCTGTTAATTTCAAGTTGTTGGTGTTTTGGGTTTTTTTAAGATCACCAGTTCATCAAGCATTTCATCCTACTTTGTCTTCACAATGCTTAAGACCTCATCTATCAGACCTCATTATTTTCACTGCACTGATCACAATTTTTTTCACATACAGAAAACCAGTAAATGCAGCAGTAGAACCCCTTCACATTTCTAGCCATATTGTGTACAAAGCTAGCCAGTCTGGAAATCGCTAATCACCTATTTCTGGTTAAATGAGCAAACACACCACAACAAGCAAAACCCAGCCTGCTTCAAGCTAAAACTAAGACCAGGCTATGGAACGGGAAGCAGGAGTTATATATGGCGGTATCATAATTTTTTTCTCTTTAATCACATATCAGCAAGAGCACTTATAAGTTTTGTGCCTGCTAGTGCCTCTGTATAGTATAAATAATACTGCTTCACCATTTTGGGGGTGGGGTGGGTGGGTGGGGTCCAATTAATTAGGTTACTTTTTAGCATTTGTATAGATCTACCATACCTGCCTTCAACCTTGATGAAAGAGGATTTTTTAAAAATATTACTTAAACTGAAAATATAGATAAAAATGTAAACTATGTTACAGCTTACAACAAAACTGGGAACAGATGAGGGTGTGCAGCTGTAATACATCCACAGCCAGCGACATGGAGATCACCTCCAACAACAGAGAGGATGCTCCCTGTGTTCCTGATCCTAAACTAGCCTGGGCCAGCTAAGAATAGTGAGTGCAGTCCCAACAGGTGAATTGCCACATTATTCTGCACAGAACTGGAAGCTACTGTAGCCGCAGAACCTCTCTGGCATCTCATGATGCTCCCATCACAGCTCGCAACAAATGGAATTAATCAAGGTCCAGCTCAGTCTGGCTTAATCTAAACTGCAGTATTGATGCCTTTGCTCTGTGCTCCATACTCCAGTTTAAAGAATGGTATCAAGATGTTCACTCTGGCTCATAATTGCTGCTATTGTTGCAGCTGATGGAAATACCTATGTAAATAATTTGGGAATCCTTGGATTACAGGTTTTTTTCATTACCATAATCAGGATTACTTTGCAAATCAGAAAAAAACTTCCAAATTCCATCCTCCTCCTTTTCCTAAAAACCAAAGCAATGTCTTCGCCAAGCCTAGGCAGGCATAAGACCATGGCATAAAAAGATGAAAAGTGTATTTACAACAGGTTTTTTATTTATTCTGTAATAAGCTAAAAATAATGTTGAGATGGGAGATGCATCTGCATACAAGTACTACACTTGACTCTGCTAATACGGACTCCATCTCATGCAGACAAATGCAGGGTAGCTTTAATCTAGCCATATTCAATATTAAGAGTAGCAATGCTCCAGCATAAGACTTCGCAGAAGGCAGTCTGGCATCCTGAGTACCAATACCAGCAGCTGAGGCCTGGGCTGCTGCCAGCTCAATGCTGTTTGTATCAGAGCCAACTTAAAGCCATGCTGCACTTGCACCTATTCACTGTCAAGTGATCCTTCTGGAACTGAAATGTATTATAAACTCACCCCTGCTCCGTGCAGAAGGGAGGTTGGTAGTACAGGCAGCTCCATAGCCTGCACCTGGGTACGCAACTGCACGGAAAAGCACATTGTACACTAGGGGCTGCTTGCAATACAATAGAATAAAAGGAATATTGGCAGTCTCTTAATACCACAAACATACCTTGCAGCACCAGAGAGTGCTGTTTAGTAGTACATCAGGAGCAGATACTGGATCTTCTAAGAACTGCGTAGGCTTTGAAGCGAACGCTGCAGCAGGTTGTCACTGTCATACACTTCTGATCACACATACAACAACATGGCACCAACCCCATGATCCTCCAGTTTTCTGCAGTCAGGTCAAATTTTTTTTTGTTCCATGTCCAAAGAGTATACAATGTCTGGAGAAGCATCCTAATTTAAGAAGGACATAGTGCGATTCATCTTTTTTCTTCCTGCTAACTTCCCTTACACATATGGCTTAATACACAGAGAGTTGTCTGATCCTCAACAAGCAGATTTAAAAAAACAAATAATATGTATTTCTCATTTGACTAATATTTTGTAGGTACCTTGTGCCAGAAACACCTGAATTTTGTTGTTCTCTTCCTCCTTAGACCACGAGAACCTTACACTCTCCAAGAACAGAAAATGCTTCCTTGGGCATAAATTCTGACATTTTCTTCAAATGCTGAAATACCACCACAGTCTTGATAGAGACCATAAAAGGATAAAGCAGGCACTTAAACAAAAATGTGTCATCATTGAATCTCACACATCAGTTATACTAACAGATTCACTTTACACCTCCTGCTCTTGCAATTCCTCCCATTGAGAGGATTTCTGTGCCTCCTGGAGTCCTGGTTAGCATTTTGACAACTCCTACACTTGTTTACAGCAGCATTAGCCTTAATCCATTTAGTCACTATTGCTAAAGGAGGAGTACAATTCTGGTGACTACTCCTTCATTGTGAGGTTGCTGGTGTCCTTATTTCTACTCTCAAGGTCTAAGGCTTTTGCAGATATTCCCCAGTGCTTAAAGAGCTTCCTAAGCAGCTTCTGGGAACATATGTTGTTTTTACTAGCTCTGGGTAGAGTTTCACTATATGTGCCAAGCAGACCTCTGTGGGGCCCTGTCAGTGATCAACTGATTTAGCGTTCAAAATTAGAACCCAAACCCAGCTAGTTTTGGCAGATCCACTGCAAGAGTCTTATCTGCATTCATCATACCCAATCTTAGTTACTTGATTTCACTCAGCCTGACATTTTCTCTACTGGTACATTAAAATGGACTGGCAGTACAGTGCACTCTGTACAGTGCATTAAAATGGACTGGCAGATACCTGTCTGACTTGAAAAGCCTTCCCCAAACAAGAACATCTCTTAGAAGCTGCCTTAAAGAAAATGCTTATAGATATGATTTCTATTGATACAAATGGTCTATTCAGCATTAACAATAGTCTTTTTTAATTCAGTTGGAAGTGGAAAGTCTGAGGGATAATAGGCAACATGGCTCATTTATTCCCCAAATAAGGGCATAATGCTAAAAGGTTTTCTAGAGAGCGTATACGGGATCAGTGGAATTTTTTTTTTCTTCCTTTTTCTGAGCCTCCCCAGAAATATTTCTAGTGGAGATGCAGATCCCCAAAAAGGGAATTTAAAATTATCAGCTATTACTTTACTATTCCTAATTAGCTTTTAGAAACCATCTGTTTTCTATGAATACCATGTTGAAACTGCTGCTTAGAATACCATATGGAAAAGTTAACTGCAACTCCAGGAATCCATGGTTCACTCTGCATCTGTTAAGTATTCCATAGATGTTTCCCTGACAGGCTTTTCTTTTGTGGAAAGAGGACTGCAGCATATTTTTTGTTATAAAACTCTTTGCTTACTAGTCTAAAAAAAATCCTTTGAAATTGTTGAACAAATATTTACATTCGATACATGGCAGTTACATAAT
Organism: Egretta garzetta; assembly: GCF_000687185.1. NCBI lineage: Eukaryota > Metazoa > Chordata > Aves > Pelecaniformes > Ardeidae > Egretta > Egretta garzetta. The sequence continues at coordinate 3,486,835 of NW_009260413.1, read as the reverse complement.
AGTGCCTTTAAAGGAGTGAGAACTATTAATAAATGAGGAGGAACTCAGTCATCCTGAAATCTGTTTACATGCAAGGTTTGAATGCAGCTTTCTGCAGAGCTGTATTAAAGTCTAAAACTGATATTTAGGATTCCTTTATAGCATTTAAGACCCAGATCAAACAAAACACAACAGCTCAGAGCCTGCAAGTGAGCAATGGTCAGATTCTCTGGACTTGTGCTGATTTTTCTCAACTCAGTACCTATCAGCGTGGACAGTCCTGAAAGTCTATCTGGAGTGTGCTCTAAAAGATACAGTATGAAGTGCTTGCAGTACGAAAACCAAGTTCAGTGAAAGTTCTTAGTCCTCCCAGGAGGATTCTTTTCTCTCATTTAGCTGACTTCTTTGCAGTACTTAGGATAACTCTAAAAACAGTAAGCTTAAAAAAAAACCCACACCCCACTAAAAATTCACAGCAGAAGTGCAATCTCCCCCTACACACAGTTTCTCTTAATATGCTTCATGTTTAATTAAGTACTGTCAACCCAAATTTAAGTTTACACACAGCCCCCAGAACTGCTCAAGTACTGCCCTGTGCATCAGCAAGTTACTACTGCAAGAAGTATACGCAAGGAAGTAAGACACATACATGTTTCATCTCCCTCCAAAGCTTATATTACAGATGGGAAGAGCAAAAGTTTAAAACATTTTTATAGAGATGAGGTATTTTATGGCTTTTTAGCAAGTATAGAAGTTAGAAAAGTCAGTCATATTAATTTTAATGCCTCATAGGCTACATGCAAATGTGTCCACCCTCAGTCTTTAACTGTGCCACCCTCTTGGCCATGGACTTTAGAAGTTATTCCAGTAATTTGTCAACATTTCACAGTGAATATTGACTTTTTCTGTCAAAATTTGCAAATTTCACAGACATTTAAAATAAATCCTTTTAGAATAAAGATTTTCACTTCAGTCTACTTCAGTGAAGTAGAACTGTCAGCCAGATTTAAGCATCAAAGAATCTAGTCTATTAGAATATTAAAAGTGAACAACCTGTTTAAACTATACTTTTTAAAAGAAAAAAATAAAGATTAGATTTGCTGTTGTTGTGAGGATACAAAGCCAGAGAACAGTGAAGTAGACTTAGGTAAAATCCACGCTTATTGTGTGTCATTGCAAACTCCTTATATCCAAGGCAAATGAATGCAGAAATCCTTGACGTGGATTTATTGTCTGCCGATATGAAGTGGCTGCATCAGCTTTTTCTAAAACCATCAGGCGACATTCTTTTAAAGAAGCACCACAAAATTGCATTTAATTTACTTCATGATGTCCCCTCTAATCTCCACTTCACAATTCCTGGAAAACACAGTAACTCATTCTTTACTAAGATTCAGCTTGTGACAAATTCAGCCAAAGGAAAGTAAACTCTAACCCACTGAATGGAGTTCAATTAAAAAAAATAGTCTTCATCTGACAGAATTCCCTTCCTGTATAGTGAGATTATATTTACGTAATGTGAGTGTTTTGAAGCTTCAGTATTTCATCAATTAAAACCCAAGAAATATTTTTTCATCAAGTTGCAAGAGTACTTATTCTTTCAATACAGTGTTTCAAATAACTTTTATCACATCTGCATCTATTCATGGTGGTTTTCTGAAAGATTTGCCATTAAAAAATTTTATAATTACTCAATACTTTGTTACAGCAACAACAACAAAACAAAACAAAAACCTATTGATACCACTAGGTTACAATGTCCATTTTTTACTAAAATCCATTCCACACTGGAGGGAAGATTGCAAGAGAGGGAGGGGAAAAAAGCATGTGAAAATTCACAGTTAAGTCCTTTTGCTATTATTTACAAAAAGCCTATACTACCACTCAGAATAAGGCCATGACGCTCTATTATAACACAGAGTCGGCATTTATTCAGAATTACTGAAATGTTGCACCTGTCTTTTAGTAAACTATATATTATCACCAGGAACCAAACAAAGAACATTCTTTAAGTAAAGCATTACATCACATACACAAAAAAATATGAAAAGCTGAATAAAAATAATAAAATATGAAAATAAAATTAAAAATATGAAAGCGGACACTCCCAGTCCTTTTAAGTTAGAAAGATGGCAAAGAGAGTGAGCATGTAAGCAGGTACATTTAACCCTCAACTTGTACATTCACTTTGTACAACTAACACCTTGCCCAAAGATGCATTTGTTTACATTCCTTCCCCAGCACACGCTAACACTACTGATGGTGGGAAGAAGGAAAAAAAAAGGGGGGGGCAAAAAAAGTGTGCCATATTTAGACTGATACCACTTGAGGGATTTCCAAGGCTATCTTAATACAACACAGCAGTAAAAGCAAAACAAATGTAAATCAAATCCCATCAGAGAGGTGATGGAGAAAGGTCGCAGTGAATTAGAGGAAGGCAGGTATCAAGTCTCTGCTAAAGCAGCAATGCAGAAGAAGTAATTTGTAACCAGCAATTTTATAATCACAGTTACAAATGAATAGCTTGTCAAGTGCTATCAAGCATACCTATACACTAGTGAAAACATGCAGGTATTTTTGAAAATTAATTTCTCAGAACTCTCATTTTGCCCCAAGAATTTAATTTTTAAAATACTTGGAAATGAGTTTGGAGATTTTAACTGCAACCTAGTTTATCAAATTCTAAGAACTGTCAGCCAGATTTAAGCATCAAAGAATCTAGTCTATTAGAATATTAAAAGTGAACAACCTGTTTAAACTATACTTTCTATTTAAAAAAATATTAGATTTGCTGTTGTTTTGAGCATACAAAACCAGAAAACAATTTTATGTCCTTCACAAAACAGACAAGCATATATATGGTAAAGAACACTACTGATTAAAGTAACTTTTCTCACTGAAACCTGGTAATACACTATTAGAAAAAGAGTTTGATTGTTAATATTCCATTTCACAGAAAACCCACACTTTCTATTATAGCAAATGACAATTAAAAGAGAACTTGTACAGAGTAAGACAAATTTATAATTTGTACCCTGAAAACTGAGGATGGTTTACAGGTAAGGACCTCTCAGAAATATTCAGGTGCCATACACAGAATATCTAGCCCTTAGCTAAAAATACGTAGTATGCTAGTCAGACTAAAAATGACTCACAGTATGAAGGAGGATGAATCATCTAAAACATTTTGAGATTAATTATATATGGATATATAAAACGCTGAGAAGAAAATAAGGTCACAAAGAGCCTCTAACTTCAGTCTCATCCCTAAGAATTTACACAAGAGATATTAATATTTATTTCTCATGTCACATGTGGCTTTTTTAGTTCAGTCCCAAGTCAGTTTTGAACTTCACATAACCCTTTTTTTCCCCACCGTACAAAAGAGGAAGTGGTGTAATTCCTACTCAGTGTACCAGTCTACTAACAAGGATTAATAGTTGGGTCTGCATGTGAAAATATTGGATCCTAGCTTTCCTCCTCCATCCTTCCCCAATATTTGCAGCAACAAAACATTTTTGTTCAGAGCAATGAGAATGTCAGCAATATGTCCTGTTGCCAACATCTGTATCAATTCCCACTGGCTCTGGAATGAAAGAGGAAACACAGAGTTTACAATTTTGGAAAAATTTTGAGAAAAGAAAAAAAATTCCATTTAAAAGATAGATCCACTTTAACTATCAGGCAAACAAGTCAGAAGACAGGCATGTATTTCCTCTAATGCACACGTGATTTCAAGAGAATTTCATCAATAAACTCTGCTACAGATGAAGGGAAAAAAACCAAAACACAAACCACACAAAAAGATTTGGAAGTTGTTTCAGATACACACCACAAACTTGAGAGGAGTGAAACACTGGGGAGTCATATTTAGCAGAAATCCAAAGCCCTATTCTCACAGTTTTCCCATTGTCCAGAAAATATACCTCAATGTGTATTGAGCATTTGTGTCCAAACACTTGAGAACAGCCAGAGCAGGTATGCATCTAGTTTTCCTTAGTTTACCAGTTCACTTTTTTTTTATTATAATTTATCTTTCGTAACTAGAAGAGTAAGTAGAAAATGGTTTGTACATGACAGCAACACTCTCCCTAGAATAGTACCATGGACTATCCTGTTTCCTCTCTTAAGGGAGGCTTTTGATAAATGATGCCCTCCATTCCCAACCATCAAGTGAAGATCCTGGTGACAGGGCTATTGTGATGAAAGCTGCTTTTATTACTTGTTTAAGAATCCTTATTTAAGCAAGATGGATAAACCGAAGTTTTCCATTTCAGATAAGCATTTAGGCACTACCAGGCTTGCATCTACCTCCCAACAGCTGAAGAAAGAAGGTCTAGGATGTGACACAAGGATCTTCCCCACTACGTGAGCATGAAGTAGAAATCTTGGAGGTCTGTCTTGTAATAGGTTTAGAGTCTCTCTTCATCCTGGAAGCCTGCTGGGTTCCGAGTTGACAAAAACCCCTGCAGAGTTTTTTGCCAGTGGAGTAGTTTTGCATACCTTGATTTACCAATACTTACAAAAGCAATGCATTAGACTACAGAGGAGTAAGGAGAACTAGAGCAAAGAAAGAAGTGTAGCTGGATGGCACTGTGCTCTGGCTGTTCTCTCTCCAATCAGAGGTAGCTCAGTAAAAGTTCAAATAGCTGTGAGGCTATCCTTTATTTCTGTAATGAGTATAGGAGTAAAGAATGATAAACCCCTTACTGCAACAGTTCAGATGTCCAACACAATTTAAAAACGTTTTTTTCCCCTCACACAGAGATACAACTGAACACTGAGTTTATAAAGATCACGGTTCTACTTGTTCTCACTAGAAAACTACATTCATTAAATTAGGTCATCAGACTGAAGGTTTTAAGTGTTGTGATCTGGCCTTATAGACTCTATTTGGCTAATCATATTCTAACAGCTTTAAAACTGGAGGTGCTTTTCTGCTTCTTATAGAGCAATCAGGCTGAATTTTTAGACAGACGCTCCCCCCATACTCAATAACTTATGCTAGGGTTTACCTTCAAAAACTCCATATAAATCTGATTTCTTACTAAGACTGGGACAGAGACTTCTTGAAAATCTCACATAAGACTAAGAAAGGTACTAAACTCCTAATCATTTTTAGAGGTACATAATATCTTAGTGCTTCTGATAATTTTCTGTTCATGTATTTTGATTTGTATTGGCACCAAAAATTGTATTTGTTAAGTCTTTTTTATTTCCGTTAATATATGTGTAGTGTCAATCATACTTTGTTACATAGGTCTTAAATGAAGATGAAAAACTTCCTTTAGAAAAAGAGAAGACAAAAACATTCATCCAGTTAATCTGCACATCTCTACATGCAGTTTTTGCAAGAAAATTGTTACACAATATTATGACCAGTGAACACCTTAATATTAGCATTTGTTTTGTATCTCCCATATATTAAGATACATATACATCAAAGATGGAATTACTGTGGTGGTAAAGAGAGTTCCAAAACAGATGTTCAAGGAAAAGAAACTTTCACCTCACACTGGATATTGCCATGAGAGTTACTTTGGAAATTCCAGCCAAGTGTCTGCAATTCATATGTGGTAGTATCAAACACCTTAATTCACCCACTTACTATAATACTGTTCTAAATTTTGTATATTTAGTGACATATATATGGGAGGAAAAAGAAGTTGTTTAAATGTAAGCATCATAAATATATTTTTTAAAGTAAAATATTTGAAAAGTAGGAGATAGGAAAAAAATAAGTACAAAAGAGGAGGTGCACTGAAAGAAATAAAAATGTATTCATTTGTCAAAACCAAGCAAATCTGTATAATAATTACTGGTTCAAAGAGTATTTGAAGCCCTCTCAGATCCTAAAAACTTCTCGACAAACACCTCTGCTTCTTAGACTGCACCTTCTCTCATGGGCTTCTCGATAACGTGTGACAGAAGACAATGATGAGGTTCTCAAACATCCAATTAGGGACATCAGCCCAAAAGCAAGAACAAATCCCTTTCAGTAAAGAAGGATTAGCACTTGAACTAGAAATGTGTTCTTAAGCAGGCAACAGACCTCAATGACTGCAGGTAATAATAAAATCCATGGCCAATTTTGAGAATTATTTTGGAACAGCCCATCTAAAATTACTTGGCAATGTAGGGGCTGAGGATATAAAGAACATTTTTCATCTCTCCCACTCTTTCTCTGTAATACACAAATGTCCAAGTCCCAAAGTTTCACAGATTAGCAATCTTCAATTTGTTACAGGTCCTGGGGATGGATTTGTGACTAGCAGCGTATAGCAGAAGGACACAGTGGACACTCTTGTGAACTGTTCTGGACATAAAGCATATGAGATTGCCAATGTCAATACAGACAATTGGATATTCTCAGCCATGCTGTCCCTGCTACTCCTATATCTCAACAGGCTGTTTACTTCTGCTATTCCTAAACTGTTTATATGAATGATTCCATTTAATAGTTACCTTTAAATGTACCTTGGCTGGATTACTATTCCCAGTTGTTTCATGATTGCAGAAAAGAAGAATTTGGATCTAAATGCATCTGAAAACTGCGCCAGGTTCTAGGAAAATCTGGTAGCCAAATGTTCGGAATAATTTTGTTTATAGCACAGTATATGCTAGAAACAAAATATATAGATTGGAAATATACAGAAATAGAATATTAGAAATATATTAGTACAGCTAATCCAGAAAAGTCATACAGCCATGATGTCTCAGTGGCAATATGAGCAGTACCCCAACTGCTCAGTGAAATGCCCTTCATCAAAGTCACTCTTCACTTCTGCAGGAAAAGGAGAAACAAAAAAGTCTAAAGTTTGGTAACAAATATGTCAGAGGGAAAAATAGTAATTTTACGAGCTTTTTCTTACTATCTGACACATGGGGAGGAGGGCCTATAAGAAGAGAAAGAATGGGAAAATCAATTGCCTCTCTACTGCTAGTTGGTGTCAGATGTCTGCCTGTACAACCACGCAGGCGTATTCTAAGCATCTGTAGTATTGGGTCCCTTGCAAGATATAGGAAGAATAAGGCAAATACTCTTTAAATAGGACCCAATTCCATATTTATCTATGCTTGAATCTCTCTTGTTCAATTTTATTCAGATTCAAATGAACCAGAACCTTGATTTATTTAAAAGAGAAACTGCAAGTTTTTTACATGCAAGAAAATGGCACCTTCAGAAAGCACTTAAAGAGGATTCTGGCTGTCTGGTATTCAACCATCTTTATTTATCTTAACTAACTGACCTATTTGGCCATAATTTTATCCAGACTGGAAATCCTTAACTAAATAGTAGCTGAGTTGGAGGTTAGATGTAAGAAGGGCAGAGCCAAAAAATGTCAAATGTACTAGCCCAAAATTCTAACTTGCCTTTTTAGTTTACAGGTTATGCTCTATTCTTTTTGCTTTCTTCTGAAATATTTTAAATTTTTCAAAAAGCCTTACATGATTGCAGAGAGACCCTGTGCCATGTATCAATAAATAAAATACCAAATAAATATGAACAATATAAATATTTAAGAACATGGCATAGATTGCATATTTGCACAACAGAAGAAATGATTGTTGACTTTGTAAACAAGAAAAGTGCTACAAGAATGCTGCATTTCACTGCCTGCAGTAAAAACCCTGAGTATCCCTCTTTCCTATGCAAAGCCTGCGAACTTCAAGCCACAAACAGGGTCATTGTTCCATTTAAGTGCTGGGAAGCTATTTGCTTTTAAAAGTTGGCTTGTGTTGCTATTACTTCAACATTACTTTCCCCTTCAGAGTCTTCAGACCACTGTATTTAAAGGTTCATTGCAAATTAATCAGCCAGCGGTATTTCAAACATTGAAGATGAATATTCCCTTTCCTCTCTCTGACAAACTGTTTTGTGTTTCCTGCCATTAATTTATTATGGAAAAGAATGCCATTTTTCTTAATAACTGGTACAAATCTAGAAGAAAAGTTTGCATTTTAAGATTTCAATATTTTTGCTTCAAAGACAGTGACAATCTGATTACAGCCAACCAAGCAGAAGCTACTATAACAGATCCATCAACCTGACAACCTGAAAGACAAATCTTGAAACCCTATCATATGTGGTTGGTAAATAGCTTTACACTGTAAGGTGTAACAGGCTTCTTAAAGAAAAGTTTGTATGTTTACATGTGAGAACGCAAGAACTGTTTACTGAAGTAACATAGGGTAATTTGATTACAGGAAAAAAATTTCCAAGATCTCAAAGTAATGAGGAACCTGTGACACAAATCCTAATCTGGCATATGACAGCTGCAGAATGAATTAAAAAGATTTTTACCAGACTAATTATCTGTTAATGGCCAGGCTCAGCGGGACACAACAAATTCCCAAGGTTTAGTTTCCAAGTCATGTGATTCGATCTTTAGCATGGCAGATGGCAGACAATGACTGTGTACCGCTCTTTTATTCCAAGAGCTACACACACCATTTCTGTAACCCAGCACTAAAATTATTGTAATCATACATCAATAAAGATACAGCGTTACCACTGGTGACACCACTATTTTTGCAGTGATTGTTTCCCACACTGTGCAGCATGTCATTTTTATTAAGTGCTGTCAGCTCTTGGCGTGCACAGACAAAAATTGAAAACCCAGTAGGATTTATCCTCTCTATAGATCCACAAAGACTCCAGCAAGTCGGATGTCACTTTTAACATGACATGCATGCTTGCTTTTAGCTAAAATATCAGCAATTTTCTTCAGCTGCCATGCTCTAATTTAAAAACGCCAACTTTGAATCGGGGTCTGATTTTGCATTCATTTTGATAAATACTTATTATTTTAACATCCCACTTCACCTACCTGTTAGTTTGATGGCAGGGGGTATTACCAATTACATATATAAATCTTCCCTGACTGAAAAAGATTAAATTCACACCCAGTGGACCCCAGGCATTACATTCTCAGTAACGCTACACCACATCCCCAAAGCTAGAATTATGTATCCTTGTGGGGAGGAAAGCGATGTACGTTCTCTATTTTATCTGTACTGTATTTTGGGTTATTGATCTCCAGAAAGTAAGAATAATATACAGGGGGTCCTCTGTCCCCACCTCCCCCCACCCCCACCCCCAAATTCTGAAGACCTTTGTTCCAGAGAACCAAGTTTTCTGATGGTAGACTGTGGCCATTCCCCATGGCATAGCCTTTATTTTTTGCATATGCAACAAAGCTGAAGGGCTTCCATCCTCAGCGTTATTGTTCACTGCCAGTTTAAGACACCTTTCTGTGATGACTCATTAGATGTTCAAGGTTCTGTTTCTTTTTTGATACTTTTTCCGTAGCACCTTAATCATCATAATTTTGTTGCTTTTAAACAAAATCCTTACCATTTTGCATTTTCTTTTTTCCTTAAAATGGTAATTGGACTGGTAATATAATCCTCTGACAACTGTGATAAAAATTGTAAATACTTTCTAGGGTAAATTCTAAACTACACATTACCTGCCTGTGGCCTTTGTACCACCGCATGTAATGAAAATGCTTTAGAAAGTGTTCCATGACAAGATTTGTAGCTGGAAAAAGATCTCTGTCTTTTCATATTTAGGGTATTTTTCAGATCCCTGCACCTATGACAGGGCACAGTTAATTTCAGGTTAGTTTCAGATAACACTTCCTTCCATAAATAACTACAGATGGGAATATTCCCATGTCCATGGAGGGAGGCCAAAATTATCTCCTCTGCCCGAGTACACTATTTCCTCCTTTCTTCTAGCAATAAATAACCACAGCTTCCAGTTCTAAGCGTACCAATTGAAAGTCTGAACAAAAATACCACGTAGCAGTGTCCACGGATGAATTCATTTCCTGTCATACAGACTTCCTCAAGATTAGGGACACTTGAATTCTTTTATTTTCCTTAGGCTTGCAAGATTTGTATCCCACACTGACTAGACAGACATCTCTCCACAGTTGTTCTCTGAAACAATTCCAGCCTCTAGTATAAGCCCAGCTTCCCCTAAATCATGTTTCATATCAAATATTAGAAGAGGCTTGCTAGCACTGGGATAAAACTTACACTAACTGTAAACCCTGCTGTATGAATTCTCTGTGGGATGCAAGTGTGTATGCATGCATGTTTTAATGTTAACTGGCATTTGAGATTTTTGTTATTTTATCTCAAGCTCAACAGCTCTTCCAAAATTGTAGATAGCCTTTAGTTACGGAAAACACTCAAAAACAAACAAAAAAGTTTTCAGAAAACTCAGAGACTACTAGATCCCATTTATCTGCTCCAACAAAAATCACCTCTTCATTAATCATAATTTTACAGCGACTATTTACCACTGAGTTCTGATTAACCACTGGATCTGACTAACTTTAAGCGTATTATTTCTTTTCCTATACATGGGGAATGCACAGAAGTAATTTCCTTTTTCTTTGCTGGTAGGTTTTTTTTGTTCATCCCCCCTCAAAACTTGTTGAGTTCCTTTGATCTTTCTTCACAGAATATAGAATCACAGAATGTTTTGGGTTGGAAGGGACCTTTAGAGGTCATCTAGTCCAACCCCCCCTGCAGGGAGCAGGGACACCGCCAACTAAATCAGGTTGCTCAGAGCACCGTCCAACATGGCCTTGAATGCTTCCAGGGATGGGGCCTCCACCACCTCTCTGGGCAACCCCTTCCAGTGTTTCACCACCCTCATGGTAAAGAATTTCTTCCTTATATCTAGTTTAACCCTACCCTGGTTTAGTTTAAAGCCATTATCCCTTGTCCTGTCACAGCTGGCCCTACTAAAAAGATTTTCCCCATCTTTCCTATAGGCCCCCTTTAGGTATTGAAAGGCCGTAATCAGGTCTCCCCGCAGCCTTCTCTTCTCCAGGCTGAACAAGCCCAACTCTCTTAGCCTGTCCTCATAGGAGAGGTGCTCCAGCCCTTGGATCATTTTTGTAGCCCTCCTCTGGACCCGCTCCAACAATTCCATGTCCTTCTTGTGCTGAGGGCTCCAGAGCTCTCAAACCTTGGGTGAGGCCTCACCAGAGCAGAGTAGAGGAGCAGAATCACCTCCCTCGACCTGCTGGCCACGCTTCTCCTGATGCAGCCCAGGGTACAGTTGGCCTTCTGGGCTGCCAGCGCACATTGCCAGCTCATGTCCAGCTTTTCATCCATCAGTACCCCCAAGTTCCTCTTGGCAGGGCTGCTCTTAATTCTTTCTTCCCCCAGCCTGTATTGATACTGGGGGTTGCCCTGACCCAGGTGCAGAACCTTGCACTTGGCCTTGTTGAACCTCATGAGGTTTTATAATTAACATGTTTTATTAATTCTTCTTACTCTTCTCTGGGTTTTCAGTAATAAAGCTGTCTCTTGATGCTATCATTGCATTAAGTGAGACAGAGCAGAATAGCCACCCGACACATACATGAGAAACAAGATGACTGACCATACGTTCCGTATGCATGTCGGCTTTCCTCTCCTATGCCCAATCATTGACACCATTAATTCATCTTCAGCTGCGATCCTTTACCACTTCAACCAGAACTACTTGCCATTTCCTAGCTGCATCATTAATAACCAGTGAGTCTAAGATTATTCAACCTTCCTTATCCTAAGCTATTTCTGTAGTTTGTCAAGATTATTCTAATTTTCTCTTGTCCAGGTTTCCTGTAGCTCATCTGTTTGGTGTGTTCTTTGTATTTATTAAGCATATCCTCCATTCCAGCTTCCAAGTAATTTACAGTGACTAGCACAGATACACATTCACTGACCCCTACTCAATATAAAATTTCGGTTTAGCAGTGCACCATCAATAACCATTCAGAACAACAGTATTCCAACTGTGCATCCAGTAAGTAGTACATTTTTTCTAGACCATGCTTCCCTAGATGACTGATGTGAAAAGGCAGTGTCAAAAAGCTTACTTCAGATACAAGGAAGTAGCCGCTATTGTTTTCTTCCCCTTGTCTCTCTCCCCAGTCAAGTAATTGTTTCATGACTCTTCATTTTTTTAAAAAACCAACAACAAAAAACCAAACCCCACATCATACACTCTGTTGAAGCATTTGTGTCCCAAGTTCAACCCAAAACGAGCGGGCTCCTTGAGCAGACAGGTGCTATGTCAGACCCCTTCTGGCCTCTAACACACATAAAGGTGACTACCAAATAATGTGGAACTTCTCAACTTCCAGGTAATAGAGTTGTTCCATTGCTACATATTTACTTGTAATAGGGGAAAAGGATCCAGCCAGCCATTAACAAGCAATTCACAGTATTGCTTCCTCAATTTTTCCCCCATAACTCTCAGAGTAAAGTTTATTTAGCTCAGCCTTAGGGATGCTCATCTCATTCAATGAACACCAGCTGTCAGACAATTAGACTCTTCCAGGACTTCTCTATACTCTTTTTTTAGGGGTTCCCTATACCATGGAAAGTAATAATCTTTAGCACTTCCACATTGCTTTTGTCTCATGTCCATCCAGTGAATTAGAAACATTGCTCTTGATAACTTCTAGTATGATCTTTCCTTTTCCTCCTGTGTACTGTAAGTGTGTATGTTTTCTGATTAAATTTCCCAGGCACTTAGTTCTTACTCTCTTGGAAGGTGTCTCTCTCTCGGAAGTTCTATTCTGTCTCTTTCAAAGACAATCTAAATACTACTTCTGGTTGCATCTCCATCAATATGTTTTACGGTTTCTCACACAATGGTATTTTGTGGACTCATATCAGCTAAAAAAATACCAAGCCAAAATCCCAAACCAACAATACATATGCCTCTTTCAAGTTGACACTCTTAAATTGCAGTGCTGTCCACTGCTGCATCAAGAGGGCTCAAAGGTAGTGGTCCTGTTCCCATTCTCTCACACAATGTTGCACACATTTTGCTGATATTTAAGTCTTATAAACTGATATAAGACTGCAGTGATTTCCCGTCCACCAAGAGTAGACACAATATCATTTGTGTAACTTGCCACATAAGCAGATAAATGTGCTTTTTCTTGTGGATATCAACCATGAATTCTGAAAAGCCTTTCTATCCAACATATCTACTCTTTTAGTACTTATATTGTCAATCATATCCATAGTGTCAAATCACCAAATGGTCTGCTGCAGTTTGTTTGGCAAATTTTAAATTGCTTTCTAAAAGTTGACTCTACTTCTTCTGACCTTCAGCCGTTAAGATGAATGAAGGGACTATCATTACTGTTCAAGTCTGGAAGCTAGGTGAGGAAAGACTCTTTGCCCACAAATGCCAAACTTCTGTGGGATCTGCAATGCAGAGCCTCACTCCCTTTGCAGCTGCCACTGACGTTCCTCTAATAACAATATATAACCATTTTTAAGAGTTCTGAGGAATGCAAGGGCTTAAAGGTTTTCTACCCTCATACTTGCAGGTGAATGCAACATTTCAGCTTAAAGTGCTGTTTTAAATTTCATCAGAAATAGAACTGCTCAAAAGTTGGCGCTTTCTGTGTTCTTGCAAAATTGCCTGTAGCAGAAATTCAAATCTGTGCTATTTCCAATACATCTGTGAAAGTGCCTATACTAGGTTAGAGCCTGAGACCTGTTTCTCAGCCTGCAATGAGATATCAGACAGTGATATAACAATAAGTAAATGACACAAAAAAGAAAAGTACACCTAACTCATAGTGCCTGGTTCTTTTAAAAAAAAAAAAAAAAAAAAGTGTACTGCTGATTAGTAAGACACAGCTGAAAACCTAGTAGCCTTTCCACTGTCATTAGGTAGGAGAGAATTGAGCTAAAGGTAAATATTTATTAAAACCACTCTGTTAACTGCAGTAAAATTATTAAAAAAAAGAAATCTCATCCAAGTATGACTTCGCAAACAAAACTGGAAAACTGAGAAAACTAAAATTCATATGTTCCAAAACTTGTCTCGGCACCACACAGTCAGCTCTCACCAAGATTAAGTTTCTAGTAAAATCTCTATATTAATGGAGATTTTCAGATCTAAATGCCAGAAGCCCATGTGCCAAAAGAACTGAAACAAGAATATGGGGAATATCAGTTGTACTAGTAAATAAGATCTCTTCTGCTCATCCCTTGTTTTGGTTTCTGCCCTCTATGATGGGTATGCTAATAGCTTCAGTGGGTCTCCTTAGTATTTTCATTACAAAGCAAATACAAATTCAGTTTACAGAAGTTATCACCTCTACTAAAAATTTTCAAATCTGCCACTGGAAAAAAAAAAATTACTGAGAGGAGGGCATGATGAGTCTCATGAATACTTCCAAATGTAGTATCTGTTTTCTTCAGTTACCCATTTACTCTTAATGAGCACCTAATGAAAAACTTCATTAACAGAAAATTAGGGAGCTTTTGGTTTCAGAGATAGCCACCAACATACTTGTGGCAGATCAAAAAAGACCTTATTTGTAGTATGTTCTCACTATTCTGGGAATGGAGTATGGAAAAGGTGGCTCATCCACCTTTTCAATCCTGTTATGGATATTACTCCATACAATGCAAGCTTAAAAAGTTACTGTCTTCACAGAGTGAAGATTTAATTTTCTTTTGTGTGTCAAACTTTATAGTTCTGTATGTCTTTTTCTGAGTTTCTCACAGGAAGTCATCCTGTCCCCCCCCATTATATTCTTTTAAACAATTAGTGCAGGTAATTTACCATTAAGTTGCTACCCTACACTTCGCAATGACTGAAGCTTGAAGCTGGTTTAGCAAGATAGAAATCTTCCATTTTCTTCCAAGATAACAAAGGGTTAACTTCCCAACTGGAGAAGTTTCAGTCTGACTGTCCTTGCTTCACAGTGGGATAGTGACAGACTCCAGCAAAGAATAGAAAGGAAAAATGCAGCCAAGTAAGGAAAACACTTTGGTCAAGCAAATATATCAGGCAAACCTCAATGTCAGAAGCACAAAGACTGGAATAGCAGAAGCCTGCACTGCAGAGTTAAAGCCTAGTTACTTTTACAGGAATATTCTTTCTCACATAGAAACCATCACAAAAACAAAAGCCTTAGGAGGTAAAAAAAGTTGGTTGCTCAACAGCTTAAAAGTGAAAAGCCAGACTTGCATCAACATAGTTAAAAATAAAAAATCTTTACTTGAGGCTACAGAGCACTAATATTTTAAGTTACAGCATCCATATTGAACTGAAGATAAAGGAAACCTTGTAAATGTTATAAAACCTTACAATTAAAAGCTAGACAATTGTCTATCTTTATACACAATAATCAAGGAAAATATCAGACATGGATGTTATTCTGTTTAACTACTATCATCAAGATTTTGTTACAGTCAAGATTAATGAGGTCAGAAGAGTAAATAAAAACTATTTTGAGGACATCCTTTCTGTTGTCCTGCTCAAAATTAAAAAGATTTATTCATAGATCACCAGTTTTAAGATAATTTCTTACTACACATGTTAACTAGTTCTACTGGAAAACAAAATTGCCCCATAAATTAACAGAACAACACATTCCCTAATAAAAGGATACAAATTTTATACATGCATGTTTTAAACACCTGAATTTCAACATCAGTTCTGTATTAAACAAAGAATACAACCTAAACCTATTTGGTCACAACAAATGCAAAAAATATGTATTTCCTCAGAGATAAAAATATGAAGAAATAGGGAAAAGGGAAAAAAAAAAAACCTGAGAAACACAAGAGCTACATTTATAGGAACACAGCCATTTACAAAATGCCTTTTTTTTTAATGGTTGCCTTTCAAGCTGTGCCAACACTACAACGAACATAAAAGATCTGCCTCCCTAGCATATTTAGAAGAATAAGCAATTACTACATTAGAGAAAATAGGCTCAGAAATTTCCACCAATTGGTAATTGGCAGCAAAGCAACTCTTTATTTGCCAAACTCCACAAAGCCCTTGAGCACCAACAGCTACATATACCAGCAATGAACAAACAAAGAAAAAAACATCCCTATTGCCTAAAACTGGGGTCAGCTCTTCATTTTAGAGAAAAAGAAACAAACAAAAAAACCCCCAGAAGTCTCTATCCTCCTAGATAAGCAGGAGGGAGCTTTTATTTTAAGGGTGTTTAAAGCCATAGGTCTTCCATCTGAGGCACTATATCCCGTGACCACTTAAATCACAATTACACTATGGTTGTGCAAGGCTCCTTCCCAAAGTCTATGGAAAAGCAAAAGGCCTTTCTTCCAAACGAAAGGGAGGTCTCCACATTTTACTACTGCTGAAACACTTTACACAGAGAGGCAGTTGCAAAGAGCAGCTATTTGCAGGCTGTCAGCAGTGAAAACCAGGGATTTCCCAATCCTGCTTGAGAACACCTACGCCTACATCCACAATCCAAGTCCGATTATTGTCTTTACCATGGAAGGGCAGGAGGAGGTACTGCAGCGATCAGAAATCTAATACTTATTTTTGAGCATTACCAATGATTGGCCATCCTCACTGTGAACTGCAGACAGCCGTCATCCACCATGGGCAAGAGTAATGTGCAAGCAACATATGTGAGATTTAATGTTAATTAATTTTATTGATCTCTGATGCACTACTGTGTCTTCCACATGAGTGCAGACCCATGAGTTTCTACTGTATTAACAATGCAACAGAAAAGATGAATTTGAACAGAGAATCTTAGGTTTTGCACTTTCCTTTCCTGACTCTTTCCATCTACTTGCTTGAGAAGATTAAAACCATCTTATCCAAGACAGTAACAGAACACTTCATGGGCAGAAGAGACTAATTGCTGTATAATAAATATCCTCAAAGCTATTTTATTATGAATTAAATTAAACATGGCTAAATCACATTTCAGATGTTCTTAGAAAGGATTGTCTCTTAACAAATCTCGTTAACAAATCTCATTAAAAATCAAACCTATTAGAAGAACTAAAGAGCACATTACAGTGCCACCAAATACTGAAAATCAGGAGTCTCAGCGATGCATCTGCCTTGCTATATTTAACACCAAAGAACAGAAGAAATTATTTTCAAGTACTTAATTATAAAAAGCGTATCCACAGCACAAAGAACATAACCAGAGACAGACCTCATATCGAAACAATCTAAGTGTACTTGTTCTGCAATACATTTGTTAGCAACTTTCAACACAAAAAGGTGCTTTTTAAGTAGTCTATGGGATTACAACCTTTATGAAAAGCTTGACAATAAAAATTTCCACAACTGTTTGAACACAACTGAAACTTTTACAAGTAGCTCATGCAAATACATAGGTATGCAGGTGTGTAAAAATACCTCTTGAATGAGCAAGGATCCTAATATTTAGTCAACAATACAATAGTCCAGCTACCTGATACTGAACTACTTTGCAGCCTGTGTTGCCCCGTATTACTGAAGTCACAATGCTGTCAAAGTTCCACATCAGTGTCAAATACAAGTATCAAGTATCAAAGTCCTGTTCCATGAAGGGCTGAGGCATTAACCTGACCGACCAACAGCAAATGTATTCCTGACACTTTTACCTGGTGCAGCAGAACATTCTGTGGGCCACTCCTTCATACTTCTGAGTGAGAATAAAAGACCTACCACATCATTCATCCTTGCAGCATGTTTTGCAGTGGTGAAACTAAAAGATATGACCAACCCCCACAAAATAGTAATTTCAGATAAAATGCTTGATCTTAGATCATGTCAGTTACTACCTCCAGAAAGACATTTCAGTCCTTTTGCTACTTAAATAGCAATCTGTGGAAGTGAAACGGAGAGAGGCAGCAATATTTTTCTTACACCATTCAGCACTATGTAGTAGTCTAAAAACATGACCCTGCTTCTGAAAATGCCTACGTATTTTAACAAGTTTGCTTTCAAATGTTTCAAGTAAACTGCATTATTTAATCAACAGACACGTTTTTAGCAATGCAACAGTTAGTATAGGAAAATGATATTTTTAAAATTTTTTTTTTGCATAGAACATAAAGCGGTCAACTTCTTTTGCATTAGATACAATTTTAAATTTTTTTGTAGGTATTAATATTTTAATACAGATTTTAAAAGATTTTGCCATTGATTAAACTGTCCTTATTCAGAAGCAGGTTAAAGCACATACGGTAACAAGAATTCGAGTTATGAAAACAAAGTAGCTTAGATTAATTCATAATTATCAGATGGTCACAGCAATTTATTCTCCTACCTGCTTTCCATCCAGTGTACAAAGTCTCTTGACTACACCCGAATCTAACTTAATGGCTTCTGTGATGTCAGTCAAGACCTGTTCGAAGGAGTGAGCAGTCTTCTTATTCAGCAGAATTCTTACAGCTTTCCGTGGTTTTACTCCACTCCTAATAACAGTCACTAACTTGGGTTTAATGAAATCTTTACTCTCCTTCACTTCACTCTTTGTGGATGTCAAAGATGTCAAGGTTCGAGTGGACCCAGTCCGTATGTTCACACACCAGTTTGGGTTGACATTCTTGGTATAATCAACTTTGCGATATGGTTCATTGGATGCACATACATAACTTTCACCTGAAAAGAAGATGACATTTTCAAAATTTAAGGGGGTTTGCAGCTATTTTTTGTCAATTTAAAAAAATAAAGACTTTTTTTTTTTTCAGGCGTAATTTCCCTGTATTTCAACTGCAGGCCATTTTAAATGGAGGACTGTAAATCAGAGCTTTCCACCCAAACAATACTCTCGTAGAGTGGTTTCAACAGGTTTCAAACAACCTCTGGTTAAGAAATAAAAAAAAACCAAAACAAACAGTAAAGGTTAACAAGGGGGTTCAACATATTTCCCATTTCTTTTGGATCATAAGTTCTCATTGCAGAGATATTTTGCAAGAGCTTAAATGACTTGAGCTCACCATATATGACATTAAAAGCATTCTCCTACAGCAAATATCCTGGTCCTTCCCTATATGTTCCTCAAGTACATACTTCAAGATGTGTACACACATACCTATGTTTAATAATGAATTATTTTTGAAGGAGCAAGTTGTAACAATAAAATTCAAGCATCTCAAGATCCTTGCCCTGAAGGTCACATTAATTTACCAGGAGTTATTGCCTTTCTACCAAGGAAACACTGTTGAAACATATTCACTTCAACATTGTTTAGACCAACAAACACCTGTGGAGGCACAATTGAGACTTAGAGACTACAGGAATATGAAAGGACATCTACACTTCTCCATTTTAATTTCCTTCCTAAATCAAAGCCTGCACTGCTGATAATCTCCTGAAGTCATGAAAGGGAGTTCAGAGGACAAAAGATGTTATCATAGGCTAGTAATATACACCTTTACATCAAATTATTTGAAGTGGCACCAGCCATGATGCAGACCTAAGGAATTTGTTCCTTTTCACCATTCCTTGATATAATGCAAGACTGGAGACTGGGTTTTTTGGGGGGGGTTGGGGTTTTTGTCTTGGGTTTTTGTTTGCTTGTTTGTTTGTTTTTTCAGAAGAGGACAGTTTGCTCTTCAAACTGCTGTTAGTTGTTTACCACAACTCTTTTAATATCTGACAGCAACACTCAAGATGCAGACCATGACAAAGGACATCTTTAACTCTGGGTTATTTCTGTAACCCGTATCCTTGGGGTCTCCAAAAATGACATCCAAAGACTTTCTTGAAGAGGCAGAGTTTTGCCAGAAGGGTGAAACAGAAGCATTCCAAACCGACTGGACACACCATTCCTCCAGGCAGAAGAGCTACCTGTAAAAAGCTTAGCCTATTCCAAGATTAAAGCTACACACTCAAGGTCACTGGTAGAACAAACCAAACTCACCTCCTATATAGACAGCAAGAGGAGTAAAAAGTACACATACATGTACTGGACAGTACCGTAAAAGTTACAAAATGTATACTTATGTTTAGATACACACTAGAAAACTTTTAAACAATACTTTTACTTTCTGAACTCTAGTTTGGAGAGCTGATTTAGCTTAGAAGTCACATAGCTTATTCTAAAAGCAAGACAGTAAACTACTTTCAAACCCCTGAAGAATTACTGTGATCTGAAAGACTTTTTCTGTGTTTCTTTTCCCAAACCAATTACAGTGCTTTCTAATTTATCTTGTATTTAGACCTTCTTGAAAGTTTACTTGCTGTATTTGAAAGAAAACAGATTATAATTAAGTCAAGTTAACAATGATTTTGTTTGGGAAAGTTTGGCAGCCAGTTCTGCCTCCATAAACATCACTGGGCTTGTACTCCACTGAGGTACAAAGAAACAATTTGGTGTGAGGTTTTATGGATGCCACTGCCTTGCCTGTATTCTTCCTCTTCACTCATCCCCATCATTCCTTCTTATATTCATAGACCAAGTGGTGCACAAAACAGAAACCAATACAGACAAACCCAGACTCCTCTTTCCCCCAAAAAAGAGCAAAGAAAAATGAGCTGTTTTCAGCTCATCAACTCCTTGAATGGGATTTCCACACAGCTGCATGCACACTAGCACTAATCTACAGGTAGGGGAAAAAAACTCTACACACCTTAGGAAGAACTGTGGTGGCCTAGAAGCTTACACTGCCCCAGAACTACGTGCTAAGTTTCAACAAGTCTCCAAGCAATCTGATTTAAGCAGACCTGCTTTGAGCAAGACATTGGATGAGATGACCTCAGAAGGTCCCTTCCAAGCTAAATTATCCTATGATTCCTCTCACTCATCTATCCTGTTATTGTGAAACAGCACAAGATATTCAAGCTCAGCTGCAAGAGAAAGCAAAGGCTTCCCCCTCTAATGCTAGATTCAAAGGACTATTCTTATTTTCTGAACAATTTCTAATAAGCCATGAAGCTGTCTATCTCTGAACACAGTGCTGCCAAATAAGAAGTGTCTCAAAGAAGCTGGTAGTTCTAATTCATACCAATAGACTTACTAACATTACAACTGCTGATCATTTTGCTGTTCTGTGTGACATAGAACACTGGTTTAACCCCAGCTGGCAACTAAGCACCACACAGCTGGGATGGGGGAGAAAGAAAATCAGAAGGGTAAGTGAGAAAACTCGTGGGTTGAGATAAAGACAGTTTAAAAGGGAAAGCAAAAGCCGTGTGCACAAGCAAAGCAAAGCAAGGAATTAATTCACTGCTTCTCATGGGCAGGCAGGTGTTCAGCCATCTCCAGGAAAGCAGGGCTCCATCACACATAACGGTGACTTGGGAAGACAAACGCCATAACTCCAAACATCCCCCCCTTACTTCTTTATCCCCCAGCTTTGTATTGCTGAGCGTGATGTCCTATGGTCCAGAATATCCCTTTGGTCAGTTGAGGTCAGCCATCCCAGTCATTCCCCCTCTCAACTTCTTGTGCACCCCCAGCCTCCTCGCTAGTGGGGCGACATGAGAAGCAGGAAAGGCCTTGACTCTGTGTAAGCACTGCTCAGCAATAATAAACATATCCCTGTATTATCAACACTATTTTCAGCACAAATCCAAAACATAGCCTCATACTAATGATTATGAAGAAAATTAACCCAGCAAAAAACAGCACAAACCCGTAGGACAATTTTTTTCCACAATTACATGCTAAACTTTTTGTGGATGTACCTAGTAAGTCTATTTGTTTTGTGTGTGTGTGTGTGTGTGTGTGTGTGTGTTGTTTAAGAATGCTAATTATATTTGCTCCAACAAAAAATGAACAGAAGGTAATCTAGTCATTATTCTGGGTACATAATATTAAGCATTCAACTCTGGAAAGTCCCTAACCACTTTCTTTGAAGTTTATTGATCTGCATAAGACTTTGGTGATATTTAATCATCCCCGATAATAATTTATATACGAATAAACCTGACAGTATCCTATGCATGAAAATTTCTTTCTAAACACACTGAGTGCCCCTAGCATCTCAAAGATTTTATGTAAGCTTCAGTACATGAAGTCACCTACCACTTCAGAGTAGCCTCTTCAGTACAGCCTGTCCAGCTGTGTGCAAAAGAGTTAAATAAATTCTAGCAATCAGCACTACAAGGTACCTCAAAACTCACCATCGTTGAGCATGTTCGGAGTTATCCTTTCAAACACAAAAAGAATGCACTTCCTAGACCATTAAAAAAAAAAAACCAAACCAAAAAAACCCAACAAACCAAATGCATACAAGACAATTCGAAGTTAAACTTCGGGGCAGAAGCTTAAACAAACAAAGTTAAAAAAAAACCACTACAAAAACACGTCAAAATTAAGGCTATTCAGAAACGGGCTCTCCAACTTGAAATAAATTAATTACCTTATGTAAAGAAGTACAAGTAAAGAACAAAAGGTCCCTTTGCTAGAGGATTTACCATAGAGAGTTTTAATATGGCATGCTGGCTTTGTCTTTTATGGACACATATCATAACAGAATATCTTCTTTATACTATCATGCAATGTGATCTACTCTCTGTCAGAGCTGTACTACAACACCCTTTAGGACAGCAAAAATTGTCCTGTTTTAAAATTTTCAGTCAGTATTAATCCAAAAGGCTCTTTATTTCTCTAAAATAGCAATGTAAAACTCTGTCTTCTACTAGTTCCCTTCATTTTTGGGGAGGTTTAAATCAGTGAAATTATTTTCAAACACTGTTAACAAAGTAACAGATAACTTTACAGTTAAAATCACATATATAATAAATTTGGCTGTTTCACTAACTGCCTCAAATGAGATTTTTCATGTGTCTAACCTAAATACATATCAACTCCATTACTAAGAAAATCTTCTCTGAGACTTCAGTGGCATTTTGATCAGGCTGTAGCTTTTTTATTTTTTTGTCATTTGTACATCTACCAGCCCTAGAAAGTTGACACAACTCCATAAATAGGCATAAACAATACTTCAAATATTTACATTGCTGACTTCAATATGGTCAATTTTATGGTTTGAAGGCCTACTTTCCATTTATAGTCTGAAAGATTTTAAAGCTAATGCATACTAGCCTTAACTGGCATGTAGTCACAGCAGTTACATTACTGGAAATAAATACCATGTCTTTAGCTTACAACATTAGCATTAACATGAATCAGCTCCCTAGTTTTTAAACCAGATTGTGAAGTTAGTCACTAATATTACACTGAGATTTGCAGGTAAAGAAGTAAACTATAGACTAATGAAGTAGAAAGGCCTATTAAGCAATAATTCCTTTTTTTAATGCAGAAAAAAAATGCAAGAATTATAGACATCGGTTACAGCTGGGACTCTGAACCCAGCCAAACTATTCTACAGCAGAAAGCTCAACCAGGCTGCAGAGCAGTTTTGGCAGAAGTATGAAACTTCCTTATAAGCTGGCATTATAATTTCAACAGAGCATATGTGCCATCCATCCGACGCTTCATGACAGTACCCAGAGCAATCTAAAAGTGTCATTCTTCCACGAAAAAATCCTGCTATCACCAAAAATTCCTCAAATGGGGCATATGCTCACTTAAAAGGAGTAACATCTGCTGATATTTTGGGTCACAATATAATCAACAAATGGAGTAAGTTTACTTCTGATTCTCTGTCTTATTAACATTAGAAGAACAACTAGAAGATGAGAAACATTGCCTATTAACAAGGAAACATTACCTGCTTCTAAATAATTCACCAGTACTGCATTAATGATCAGATGCTATCCATGAAGCAAGGCCTGTGTGCGTGCAGTGCGTATACAGTATAAGCACGCTGTAGAAGGATTCCAGTTTCAGAGACCTAACAGTCTAAACACTGTACTTTCCATTCCCTCACAACAGTAAAATACAGATGATGAACACAGAGAATGGATAAAGGAAAAAAAGAGGACTACATGGGTCAATCTGCCTGATAAATACCCAGAGACCATCAGTTGCCTAAATACTGTTTTGCTTGCTTAAAAACTCAACTACAAAGGTTTTCTTCTGCCATCTGTTTTGTCAACACTGTTATTCACAGGAAATGTGCCTAGCTCACCTGTCAAGATATAAATGCAGGGATAAAGAGAGTAGGGTGTATGTGAACTTTCCAAAATTCAGCCATGCAATTTTAGGTACTGCTAGGAAAAGAAGGATGTATCTTGTCCTTTTGTATCACGAGTGAACATCCCTTGCAACTGTGTGCAGTTTTGAGGAAACACTGCTGCCTGACAGCTTGTGGTTCTTCACAGCACAAGTTTTGTGAGTTGAAGCCCACAGCTAGGCACTTAACAAACAGCCTAGAAACATTCAGACTTTTTGTCCTTAAAAGCAGAGACTACTAAAGACAGATTTGTAGATACTTTGTTTTCCTTAGCATTAGGTTAAATAACAAACTGTGGATACACCATGTAGTGGGTAATGTAAGGAAGAAATTAAGTGCATAACACTCAAAAATCCTGAGTTGGGATACTTGAAACCAAACTCTCTGAAACAGGATTTTCTGGCTTGCTTTTTTGCAAGGTGTTAACAAGCACAAACTCCTGTCTCCTGAGAGTCACATAAAGCATCGTGTTTTTAAATGACACACTGTATAACAGAGAATTATATATCTGAGAGATGTAAAAATCCCTACAGAAAGAAAAGTGTTAGTCTCCATATTTTTAAATGTGCGTTGCTCTGTGAAGCATATAGGATAGGGCAGGTTTCTATGTACATTTCACCTATCCATCTCACATCCCTCAGCTTCTTTTGGCAGAAGTCTTAAGTTCAAGGGTGCCAAAACCTGCTTATTCAGTATAGCACAGTGGTTATTAGGACTACTAACCTTCTACCTTTAGGAATCACACGAGAGTGATTTGTGTTCTGTAACACAAAGCCAAGCAGACTTCCAGAACAGTATATTTACAGCATGTAATAAAGGGACTGATCTAAAAATAAAACAACCCCCTTTTATGAAGGATTAGGTTATTTAGGTCTCTTTCCTTCCTTTCTTTCACAGAACTTCCTTCCTCATCAGTTTCTTATGATTCCTCCACTTTCACATCACCTCCAATAACCCTGTGTAAGTAATGCTCTTTCCTCACCTACAGAATTTAAGGTCTCCATGCACTTTTTAAAATCTGGAATGACAACCAGGATTTTAGCAGATGACTAATTGCTCCTAGTTTTGACTTTATTTAGGCAGGAGGTTCAGCTGACAGCTTCCCACAAGCCTTCACAGAATCACAGAACAGCCGAGGCTGGAAAGGACCCCTGGAGGTCATCTGGTCTGACCCCCTGCTCAGGCAGAGTACAAGCTTTCAGAAGAGAGTTCAGGCCACTTGGTATCAAACGCACCTAATATCATGTGCCTCTTCCACAGTAAGTAAATAACTCTTTTCAGGTAAACTACATTTCTCCCATCCCTGAAACTAGGTGATGCGCAGTGCTAGACCGGTTTTATTTTGCTTGGATGAGAAGTAAACTAACAATTACATCCATATTTCACATCCGCACCCCATTGTTCCAGGATTGTATAACTACAGTGATTTTAACATATATTTGGAAGCAGGTGTTGTTAATGTTTTTTAATCCTTCTTTTAGCCTTCCTTTTTACCCTTCTTTGTTAAGCCTCTTCTTAAAAGCGTTACAGCTTTTGGCTTTAGCACAGGAAGGTGCTAAAGAAGCAAACTTGGAAGAAGCAAAAATACAAACTGCCTATTAGGTGCTACCATCTGCTTGCCCTGACAAGAGAAAAGATTTTCTTGACCTAATATAACAGCATGCATCACCTAGAATCGCAGGTACTTAAGCAGGATTAAAATGTAATATGCAGTAACAATAAGAATGATCTAAGGCAGAAAATACTTGGATTGTTCGATACATTGTTTCAAAACCATTATTTTACTTTGTATTAGTGTCACAGAGCCCATTTCTTTAAAGCAGATATTGTCCTGTGCTACACGTCCCTAGCCATGCATAAGGACTGCCCTGCTTAGAACCTGCCCACCTCCTGCCCAAAGACTTCCCTACAGGTGCCTGTTGATTGTCTGCAAAACTGTGCAGGAAAAACTACTGATATTTTATAAAGGACTGTATTAATTAAGCATTGTAACTGAATGAACAAAGACTCTTAGCAATGCTTCCTACCTAGGGAACTAGAAAAATTCCCTATTACATGCCAAATCAACATAACTTTTCTTACCAGGAATAGAGTCTACACTTGGTTTCCTCTCTCAAAATCCAGTAACGTCTCCCAACTTTGCAGCAGACTTTAACAATCAGGATTCTCCATGTCTTTTACTACCAAGACAATGAATGCACAGGACAGAGAGACAGAGCATGATGGACATCACTGTAAAACACAAACCTCAGCACTAAAGAACCGCACAGTTCTTACTATTACCATTGTGTCATGCTTTAGGAAGCTTACATTTTTGAAGAAAACCGAAGGATTCAGACAAACACTTAATTAACTGTGGTGAATTAAAATGAAACTATTGTTCCATTATTGCTATTGAAGGAAAAATACAAAACTACACATGGAATCTCCTATTCAAAAGTAAAAAGTAGTGTGAAGTCTGATAGTAAAATAGAAAGAAATAAATGAAATATAAGAAAGTCATAATACTCCCAACCTCTCTGGATCTGTGCTCAAACAAGATCAGGAGCAGACAATTAAATTCTTCACTCCTCCCATTCTGAGAAAGCAATGAAAATCGTCAAACCCACGAGCCATAACATTCCCTAATCTACAGGGGCTGGGAATATAAATTATATTTGCCTAAGGCTGGTCCAGCAGAGCATGCTTTTTTTTTGACTGTCATATCCAGTTAAGAAAAGCAATATGCTTACAATGGAGCTTGTCAATTTTTGACTAATAAACCTGATCTCATCAAATTTTTAACTGACTCAACTTGTAACAGTTATTTGAAATCTATAGTACATCTGTGCATGACCTATTTTCCTTTAAAATGATAAACAGTAAAACAGATTGCCAAATACAGCCAAACCCCCAAAAGCACTCATCAGTGACTCAGTTCAGTTAGTTTGGACTATTATGATACAGAATTTGATACTGCCAGCTTTTATACTCCGACAGGTATTAACCTGATGAATGGCAAATAGGCCTTGAAGAGTTTGCCTGCACTGGGGCATGTCAGTATCCAAGAGCTACACACACAAGCTTGGGTTGAGGGAGGTTTTATGCAGATCTTGCTGGCTTGGCAAGGGTGGGTTACCTTCTGCTCACTTCATAGAGCTGCCACTACTGAACCTGAACTGCTGCGATTCCACGTGCCACTTCAACAACACTGATGATGTGCAAACAGACTAGTCAATTAGGTTTTGCATCAAGTAGCCGTGTTCAGTCTGGTGTTCAGCCTGTAGCTGGCATGCACAACAGCACTTTAATTTTATTTTCCTTTCTGAAAATCAAAAAGCAATACAACAAAACACCATTCGGGTGCTACTGCAGTTCAAGCTTTAGGATATCGCCAATGTTTGTGTTTATTCTAGAGCAGAAATTCAAGCTTGCTGTGCTGGAATTACAAGAAATATAGAAAATACAAACAAGTCAGACCTCTTCCAGCATCTCAAGAACAGAACAGCTGGCAAAGACCTCACATAATTTCAAGGAATGATAGATTCACTATTTGTTTGCTTTCTTCCCTCCCCTGTATATGCTTTCCTTCCTCTGTATGGTGGTAAGACTTGAAGTTTTTGGCATGCTAATTGGAGAACATATTAATCCAATTACAATGCTACAGGATTTTCTTAAGAGAGCTGTATCGGTCATGGACAGATGACTAAGTAATTATGACTTTTTTCCCCTTTTATTTTACTGAGAAAGCATGGAAGTGGCATTTTAATGGTGACATTTGTTTTGCTTTATTCTTCCAGTGAAGAGCAATGACAAAGGTCACTCTTTCAATGAGTA
Organism: Egretta garzetta; assembly: GCF_000687185.1. Taxonomy (NCBI): domain Eukaryota; kingdom Metazoa; phylum Chordata; class Aves; order Pelecaniformes; family Ardeidae; genus Egretta; species Egretta garzetta. The sequence goes on along the minus strand of NW_009260413.1, from coordinate 3,459,196 downwards.
TTTGAAGACATAGGAAGTAAATTTTTGCTTTCAGTTATTAACTTAAACAGAGTTGTGAGAGTATACACTGCATTTACACTGTTGTCCAGCAAGTCATTTTGTCTTTGTTTTAAGCCATAAAAGAGTAAGATCATTCCTTCCATAACATTTCAGAAGTCACCGCAAATTATCATTAGTTTACCGAATTTTTGCTTCATCTCCTTTCCCCACCATCCTCACTCCAGCATTTCTTGGTATTTTTTTTAGCCATCTCTGAATTAATCACCAAATCATGGAAAAGTTTTGGGTTGATTTCACATTTATTTTATTACCACAGATCCAGCATTTCATTCTGCAATTATTTCACATTTCCTTATAGTGGATTACATGATGGGGAAAGTCCTCAGGCACTATATTACTATTATAACTTTCACGCGTATCTTTTTTGAGTGAGACCCCCTTGATGCAGCAAGTGCTGTAGCCTCTCCCTTCTTATTGCATGTTCTGGAGTGCCTGGTTCCTAACTCCCAGTGCCTTTACTGGATGTAAAGGTCTTCAGGTTCCCTTTCTCATCAAACTCTCCAGGTGTGCTCCAGAATTGCTTTGAAAACAGAAGTTTCCAAATCAAAGCTTAAAGGACACACAGTTGAAAGCCTAAAAAGGAGGAGGCATTAGAAGACCTACAAATCATACTTCTTCATTAATGCAAATCAGCTACACTTGGCATATAGAGTCACTGGCTGGAAGACTGCAGTAGTTGATGTATTAGGTACCTAAGGAGAAGCATCAAGTGCAAATTGATTATGAACCTCAGGGTGCACAACATAACCAATACATTTGAAAGGCCGATTCATGTAATGCTGAGTTTAAACTGTATTTTAAGACATCATGAGAGAACACGGGGGAAGTCTGCTACTTCTTCTGGTAATTATCATTCCCTACAAACAAGAAGCATAAGTTTCATTCAGAAAAAAGTACTTCTGGCCCCATTTTGAGAAGTAGTCGAGGGCTGCTCTGCTTGTATTTGCACGGTATACATAACCTTAGAAGCTAAGTCCCATTATCAAAAGCTACTTAGGGACAGTTCTGAAAAGCATTTGATTCTACGAAATGCTTTTGGAAGTCAGACAATTCCCTCTATGAATATGGACTCTGATCACATTTGAAAATGGGACTTTATAGCAGTTTGTTTTAATAAGTAGTAGAGTATGAATATCCCTTTTCACAGCACAGGGACCTTCTCTCGGAAAGCTTCAGCCACCGTGAGGCATCAATGACAATGTCATAACTGTTAAAGAACTAAATTACAGCATTTCCCTCTCTTACAAATGATGATGACTGAAAGGTAGCCAAGAACTTTACCACGGTTCTTGCAGATGAAAAGAGTACCTGCTGCTTAACTACTACTGGAGTCAACTACCCCACACATGCAGGCAGCACTCGTCTGGGTGATGGGAGAAGCAGACGGTCCACACTGGGAAAATGAGGCCTATTGCACCTCGCATCAGCGGGCAACCCTGGCCCACTCGCCCTCAGGGGCTCCATGACTGCTGATTTTCAGCAAGGCGACCTCTCTCAGCTTTGATCAGGGTAGTGAGAGGAAAGCCCACTCCAGGGAGAGCCTGCAGCCCACCCCCAGGCCCCGTGCCACCTCCTACCAGACCTTGACATGCCAGGGCAGAACCGCCCCTGGCCCGTGCCCTGCTTGCCCCTGGCCCGTGCCCTGCTTGCCCCTGGCCCACTGGAGCCCCCTCACCTTCCACCAGCTCTACCAGGCTGGTAAGCTTCTTGCTGCCATCGATGGTGTAGATGGTGCGGACGCCCTGGGGCAGGTTCACGTTGTCCGACAGGGACCGGGTGAGCTCGACCAGGAGGGCGTCGAAGGAGCGGAAGCGGTCGGTGGAGATGGCGTACACCAAGCCCTTGAAGTACCTGTCCCCGTTGCGGTAGAAGCGGGCTTTCCGGGCCTTCTTCTCCGAGCTCAGCGCCTGCAGGGTCCGCGTCCGGTAGAGGCTGCAGTGG
>NW_009260413.1:3443947-3456062 GCF_000687185.1 Egretta garzetta | reverse complement strand
GAGGGGACCGGTCCCTCGAACCGCCGCCCCCTCAGGCGTACCTCAGGGGAGCTGCCTGCTGGCCCTCTCGGCCTTTGGCTCAGTTGCTGCGTTAAAACGCGGTAAATGCCCCTCGGGCTTCTTTCTATATGGCCTGCTCCCTAAGATCCATCCCCCAGGACAGAAAGTTATGCATCCCCGTCATTTCCCGTTTTCATCTGTGAACACCACCACTACCCCTGAGCTCCCCACCCTCTCTGAGGAACCAAATAAACCCAACTCCCGTTCCCACAGCCTTAACCTCCTAAATGTGCTTTAGCCCACGGTTCACAGCTTCCCCAGGTAGCTTCTCAGTGCTCCCTGGGTTGCTCGTCAAGTTCATTTTTGGTAGAAATGGTCAGCAGATGCATTGAAATGAATGCAATTTCAACTTCAGTCCAACTTATTTTCAACTACTACAGATTATATTTTCATTTCTTGACATAATGAGCACATAGAAAAAGCGTAAAAGGCATTTACAACTAGGTACAGGTTTTCACCTTTTTTCAGGTCTCTTGCTTTGGGAGATTCCAGTTGTGTTGCATCATTACAGGTGGTCACAGTTTCTGCCCTTTTGTCCTGAGCCCATAAAAACCTTTGTCCATCCTTTTCCACACCGGTTACTCAGTTGCTATCAGGAGGTAGCACTCAGGTTGATCCTCTGCATTGCAAGTGTAATTGCATCAACATGAAAGTTAAATGACACATACAGGAGAGGATAGGTTTATGAAAGTCTTTTTCACACTTAGGTCAGAACTCTGTTCAGTAAAGAACTGAATTCTACAAAGATAGGAGATATGTTTTCTGTCTATTTGTACATACTGGGAAAGGAAAGAGATTTGGCTAAGATTTCTCTATGTTTGGTTTTGTGTTTCAGCAGTTTTTGAAAATAGTTTGCCACACTTTCTGTAGATTTATTATTTTTTACTTTTTGTATTTGGAAATACCAAGAAAGTTAAGTACTACCTCACCATTATTGCTGGGTTTATTACAGAATAGATTAAACATATAGCTACAATATTCCTAAAGACAATGGAAAACATCAGTGAATTTCACTCTTTCTTGAAGTACCAACTTCTGTGATGCCTGGAAACCTCCACAAGCAATAGGAAGTGATAAACCATGGAGCTGGATTATCTGCTCTGTAAAATCAACAGAAAGAACTGAACAAGGGGGAGTTTTTTTTACAACTGGGGCATGAATACTCCTACAAAGATTAGACATGCAGGTCTTACTTAGGACCAGAACCCAGAAGCCACAAAACAGCAGGGCAGAACTTTTTAGACAGTTTTGATATGTAGTTTCTAGTCCTGTTTACAGGCAAAGTTACACAGGTGAAGCTCAAACTCACCTGTGTAACTTTGCTCCAAAGTGGTTTGGTCTCAGCTGTGAGGCTGTATCTTTCCAAATGTACCACATTGCATGGGCAGATCTCGTCTTTGCAGAACAAGTCAAATTACTTACTCCAAACCTCAGCTGAAGCTTGCTTGGACTAACCTTTTTCACTTGGCTCAGAAGCAGACCACAAAAGCTCAGGGAAGTTTAATCCCCCTGTCATACACACCTTCTGCATCCTCCTAGCTGTTGACTGTTGCCTATGATCCACAGTACAGTGCTCAACTATGTGTCGAGGACTTACACAGACGAACATGTAAAATATATATATAAATATATTAATTGTGTCTATGACTGAATTTAGGTTGGAGAATTCAGTGTCAGGGTAGACATTTAGTAGTTTCAAGTTGTTTTGCTGTGTGGTCGGACATGTCACATGCAGGACTTGCTCTGACTTCTGAACTCTAGCTAAAGATGGCATGGGGAAAAAGGAATTTTATACAGCCCCTATAGTAAAGTAAAACTAGAAGGGAATTCTCACACCTTTAACTAGGAAAATTCACTCTCCTCCTCAAAGAGAATCTCCATTACAGAGAGTTTTTGAAGTCTGTACAGCCACTGTTTTACAGAGCATATAAACATGAAATTGGCTTCTGGCCTGTAAAACTAAACTACTTCTATATTAAAGGCTACTTACAGAGAGATTGTGATTAGACCTGCAAGTGTAACTGCCAAGAAAATTCCTGGTGATACCTCAAACCTGTTCCTACAACTTGTGCTCTTCCGGTTTGGTTCTCTTCAGATGTTATTTGTATTTTTAATAAGCTCTGTAAGCCCCTATTGGGAATGGTTTACAGTGCTTCTATTTGTATGCTTTGCCTTTTCCTTCCCACCTTATTTCTCGTAGAGAGTTATCTGTAGTCAGAGATGTTTTAAAAGACTTTCAAAGATGATGAATAGAACCCCAAAACAACCCCATATGCAGCTGAAATACATTTGCTCTTACACATAAGAAAATTAGCATGCTTAATATGCAGTTCTGTATGGAACCGAGCTATGTGATCCCATTATCTTCTTCCTACTTTATCTCTACAAATAGGGTTGATAAATCAGCATTCACTTAACACCAAGCAATGTTACATGTATAAATGATACTTTGCTTATTAACCTAAATCTCCTGACACCATAAAAATGTGATGATCATTCATTCTTGGGATATTCTTAGTCTATAAATATACATTTCCTCTTTGAAAAGAAAAGAGCTTCCAGTTTTCATGTCCACATAATTAATCAGTTGTCCCTCCTGTCTTTGCTTCATTTTTTTCTTCTGCTTTATTGTGGTAGGCATAATGAATTCATAATGAACCTCCTATGTGGTTTGTCTTTTGGTTTTGTTTTGGTACATTGTTGGTTTTGGGGCTTTTTTGGGTGGGTTTTGGTTTTTTTTTTTTGGTAACAAGCAACGCCTCTAAGAAAATTCTGTAAGGAAACCAAGAAAACTTCACCATCAGACACAATGCCTGTTCTTCTGTTACCTGAACTGCTTACCTTCCTGATTAGAATCAGTGGAATTCATGTTATTTAGCATATTTAATGGGTTGATGGGCAAAATTCAGTTCAGGATCAGAGTTTGCAGTGTATAGTTTTAGAAAAAAATTATGTATCTGACCTTTTCATTTAACTCATTGATTTCACCTTGAAAATTATAATATGTAATGTTGCTAAAGAAGTAAAAAAACAAAATGTAAGCTTGGGGTCTGCTGGCTCAAGATTTATTATGTGAAAAACATTCTTCAAATAATTCAACAACAAAATGTTTACTTGTAGCACTGAAGATATCAAATTTGAGTATTTAAACAATGAAATGGTTATTTGTAATGATTTGTTTTCAACCAAGGATGTTAAAATGCTTTTAAAATATTCATACAACCCCCCCTTTCAGCATCTCTGTGAGATGCTGTGCCCTACGTCACAGATACATAAAATTGGAAACCAAAAGTTTAAGCAACTTGCCTGAGTAGCAGAGAAGTCAGACTGGAACCAATAACCTTCTCTTCAACCAAATTCTTTTCATCCACTCAACAGTTTCTCCATGGATCCCATGTAGAATATAGTATTGCTTTTAAAAAGGCAGATGTGAATATAGAAAACTATATAGAAACAAAACAGACAAAGAAATACATCAGCATAGGGGGCATAAGAAGGATGCTTCAGCCCTCAGTCAGGCATAATCTTCTTATGCTGCATGTTCTTGTTCCATTAACACCTGCTGATTAGTGGGAATGTGAATCTGAGGCTCGCTGAATACTGAATTATCTTAGTACATCTTAATGTATCATAATTAGAGAAATGTCTGAATTCTGTATGTCTGATAAGCCATTGTAAATGAGTATTCAAAAGACCTCAGAATCATTCACCTGTTTCAGTAGACTGGATGGAAATGTCATACAGGGTTCAGTTACTTGTTAAATGACTGTGTAGTCTTCCCAAAGGATTCCTTTGTCCTTAAATTTTTCTTTTAAGAGTATTATATCTGAACATACATTTAAGAATTCTGAAAGGAGTAAAAAACCATATGAATAAAAGCCTTATAAAACCAATGTTAAACCTGAAACACAAAAAAGTAGAGATGGAAAGATCCTCACAATGTGTTCTATTTCAATTTGCTGTACCAAGGAAGACTCAAACATACCAAAACCATTCCCAGAAAGGTCCTGGTTTTAAAGCCTCTTCATGGGTGAGATTTCACATCAGCCAGTAGTTTGCTCAAAGGCATGTTTTTCTTAATATCCAGTTATTTTTTCTTCCAGATTAGCATCTCCCTGCAGAACTTCTCTAGAACATTGCTGTTATTCATCAGAATCACTTTTGCCCCACGTTGCAGTCCCTGATGTAGGAATGGATGAGAGGAGTGGGATGCTGCCTCCATCTAGAGCAGCATGAATGAAATTGTAAAATATTCTCAAAAGAAGTAAATACTTTACATAAACCTAGGTTTTGTGATATAGCAAACATCTTGGAAGAGCTAGGATACCCTCTCAATAGGCTCCTATGGAAACCAACTGGGATCTCATTTTTTTTGCACTCCAGTGAATATCAGTTCCTACTTATCATTGATTGCTCAATGTCATTAGATCATGAGCCTCACCCATTTAAATCTGAGCAGAGATTGCCACTTTAAATAAATTGAGTATGTGTGTCTATGATATAAATAAATGCCTAACTGCCTTTAGTGATGGATTATATAAAGGTCTTCAGGTTCCCTTTCTCACCAAATTCTCCAGTTGTGAGCCAGCATTACTTTGAAAAGGGAATTTTCCAAATCAAAGTTTAAAGGATACACAGCTGAAAGCCTAAAAAGGAGGCATTAGAAAACCTTCAAATAGTACTTCTTCATTAATGAATCCACACTGCAAGATATTTGTCAATTTTGTTTTTGCCAACTGTTTAAGATGGCTATATTCATTTGCTTGACTCATTTAGGCTTTGCATATAGCAAAACAAGGTGTACCAGAAGAATTCCAACTATCCAATACCACTGTAACTAGATAAAAATAGAAATAAATTATTATTATTGCAGAAGAGTACAGTATTTGTCTGTTACCAGATTATATATTCTGTAACACCTGAGAAGTATAATTTCTACTGGTAAATTATTGTATTGCATTTACCAATCTAACAATTTCAACTGTCGTCTTTCTTAAAATTATGATTAGTCACACAGTCTTAAAAATAGGAAAAATGTAGTATCTTAAAAGGAGTCTGAAGAATTATATTATTTCAGAGGTTAAATAATTAATAAGAAGATACAAATAAGTCATTCAAAGATCACTGCCAAGAGTTACTTGTGATAGTGAATTACTGATATACTTAAAAATGAAAAACTAATTGTGCTTTCTGAGATAGCTACTTCAGCAAGGAGGTCTACAGTTCACTGATGACCCATACCTGATGAAATATGGAAACTAGAGATGAAAACAACAGTGAAACAAGATGTATTTTGAAACAAATGAACTGCTCAAGTAATTTTTAAAAAATGTAATTTTATAAAATGGTGGTTACTGAAACAAAGCCAACTACATAGAATTCTCTCATCTACACTCTTGTTCCTTGATGTTTTTTCCCACCCAGCTGGGGTTGCTGTCCATGTCTGTGCTGGTACAAATATCTGTGCAAATGCGATTAGGGGAATGATCTTGATAGAATATTAAACCTCACCAGGAGGTTTAAACAGGATAGGGCAGGAAGGTAGGATAGCATATTTAGCTAGCTGTGAGAACAAAGGCACAGTACGGTGTAGCTGTATGCTTAGAGCATCAACTTTTTAGGTCTATGAAGAAGCAGGCAATAGAACGACGGCAGAGAATGAAACAAGTAATAATTTTCCCAGTTGCTTTCTTCCAGTGTCACAGTTGATTTCACTAGCTTCAGGGGCATTTGCATCTGAGGAATAATTTTTTGTAAAAAAAGGGAGAGTGTACAACTGACATCTTTTGATAATGTCACCAAGCTGCAAGAAAAGGTGAGGCAACACCTTGCATCACGGCAGTTAATATAGCTATTATAAAAAGGACAAGCTTTTAAGCACACAAACCTCTTTTGCATCCAACAAGGAACCAATATATGTAGTACCATTTGGAAACAATTTTGCTCTAAGCAAAATTAATTAATTAATCACATTTGAGATCAGAGTGGCATATGAGCAAGAGAAAAGGTAGCAAGTTCACTAGCCTTGCGATACAGAGTAAAATAGGTGATTATTGCCTGTGGGAGATAGAGGCAGAACAAGGAACTACCTATAAGAAAAACATTATGTGTAAAAAACCCTCCCAATCTTTACTGAGTCTATAAATTTTAATGCCCAGTAGAAATAGGAATTTTACTTCTTAGGTTTACTTTCTGGAGGGATCTCGTAACTCTCCTGAGGATTTTGAAAGCACAATTAGCACAGCAGAGGATGATGCTTTACAGAAATACCTTGAAGACTGGAGAATTGGGATGAAATGTAGACATAAAAGTGTGAAGTCATGTATTTAGAGATTAATTTCTACTTGAAGGTGGAGACTCACCACTGAGAAACAACAGAAGAAAAGAAAGAGGGGAATGAACTCTTGATCAGAAGTTTTCTCTAAGCTGCAAGAAAGGCAATTATAGCCTTCCACCTGAAGACTATCGGGTGCACTATTTAATGAAAAAATGGTTCAGGGAGCCTCTTTCTGAATGAGCAATGGCTGAATGTAACCTATATGCTTATGAAGAGGAATTAAATTCTAATTCTCTGCAGAAAGGAAGCAGGCTATTATTGCTGGTATGTGTTGCATAGGGTGAAACATGGTCATGTCTGTGGGTGCCTATCTTGCTTTGGAAGCCTGTGTATGGGCCTTACCCTTGCTGCTATGGAGGCCTGGGTCATGGTGCTATTCCCAGTAACAGAATTTATAAAGTTTCAGAGCCTTTTCTTTTGTACTGTACCAATACAGCGATGGACATGATCAAGAAGGGTTGCAGAAATTGCTGATGATAATTTTATAGCATTATTTAAAGGTTTGTCACGTAGCCAGCTATGGAGGGAGACTGAGTTTTATCCCCTTAGAGTGATTTCACCCTTTTTGTGCTCTGTACGTGTCACTGGAGACTGGTTTCCACTTAGAGCTCTAGTAACTTTTGTTAGAGAATTTGTCCATCTAAAGAGAAGTGTTGCCTTGGAGCTGAGGGACCAAACCCGATCCTGGCATTCTAGGTTTGTGTGACTGCTCTAGTAATTGTGGTGTGAATACTTTTATGATTTACTGGAGAATGGCATGCTGCTGTTTTGTTCCTAACTACAAGTAATGGCTTTAGTTAATGTTAGCAAAATTATCTTGTCTGTTCATAGGCATAACACAAAATTAAGTTCAATCAATGGGGTCAGCTCCTGTACAGAAAAGAGAAAGCAGTCATTTGGCTTTCATTTGATAAGAATCTTGCTTTATTTTTTAAAAGGAAATCAGATACAGTTTGGGGAAATGTTCCTTTAATCTTACATGCTCTCTCTGTATCAGTCATACTTTAGCTTAGATGTTTCAGTACTCTTTGTATCTTTGACAAGAAATCTATACATTTGACTGCTTGCTGCCAGCAAAACCATTTACATTAGCAGCAGAATGATGTCTCTCAACTACAACAGCCAGCATGTTCGAAGCTTGTGCTGGAACTTTGCCAAATTGAACTTTTGGCTTTAATAAAATAATAAAGTGCTGCTTTGGGGCTTAATTATTGGCAGTAGCATTGTGAATATCACATTTCTTCTCTACAGATGACTTAGATTGTGACTATTGCTACCTCGTGACTTCTTATTTACTGTTTTCTTTAGGATGACTCATCCTGACAGGTCTGGGAGGAAGAATCGAATCTGATTTATCAATAAATAAAGAAATCATAAGAGGTAAGTGGAAGAAATCTGGTGACTTTCTCAGGTCCTGGTAGTGTGTCTGGGTTAGAAAGTGAACAATTTGCTGCAAAACCAGTCATGTTTCTTCTAGAAGGGGTAGTGGTCTGTGCTGCTTTGCAAAGAACTGGAATTAGTATAGAATTAAAGTACTTGCATGGAGATCATCAAGTGCAGCATCTCATCTTGAGAAGGCAAATCCTTAAGCAAAATAATTTCAAGGTCAGTTGTGAATCAATTAGGAATAACTCTGTCATACTTCTAGCTGAGGAGTGCAGGAGATCATGAGAAGCTAGCTGCTGACAAAAGAACAAGCATGGCTATAGGCACAAAATAACCTTGGGCTGTTGCAGAGCTTTCAATATATTTGCTGAGGCCTGAGTTTGGAATGGAAGTAAAAATTTTGATTCTTTTTTTCTTGTAGAAAAGTCAGATGCTAGGGGTTAATTCTAAATCAAGCCTTCTCGGAGAACTCAAGGAGTCTTAATCCTATTTCCATTATGAACTTCCGTGAAATCTTAGAGATGGGACATTTTAAATGTAATATAAACCTTTGGATTCTGTAGAAGTAAGGAGAAGGAAACTGTGCCGAAGTGATCAGTTTTATCTCTTCTTTATTTTTTCTATCCATAATGACAAGAGGCTAAGTGCCACATGTACACTGAAACAAGTTAGTCCTAAATTTATAGCGGTTAGAGTCCAAAGTTCTTATCTTGAAAGGGGGTGCATGCAAATGCTAATTCATTGACCTCAAAAACTGTCTTATGTAGTTGCAGAACAGGAACCAAAATGCAACTGACAAACACAAGAGTTGCAATAAAGTGTCCTGGAGAGGGTTTTCTTCTTACCATTAGATGTTTGATTTTTTTTTTTTTTTTTCCCAAAATTAGAGAATTCTATAGTCATTCCCAGGTTCCTCTCCTGTCATATCCAGAAAATATCAAATGACTGGAGTACAGGGAAAACAAAAAACATTCATTGCTATGCGGATGATCTATGTCTCTTCTTTCCCTCACTAGTCTAGAAGTCACATGTCTAAGGATATTTTGTACAAGTTAGTGACGAATTTTAAAGGTGAGCAAAATCTATGGAAAAAACTTTTCTAGGAACTTCTACTGTCTTCTAGCACAGAGCTCATAGGCAATATGATAGCTCTTACAGATTTTTGTAAAAAAATGAAAGTGTGTTTATATGTGTATATATTTAGTTTCAGCGTGTGTACTACTTTATAGAACAGAGAACTGTAACACCTGGAAACTAGTAGATAGCCAGAGCAGATAGCAAGGAATTAGGCTATTAATCTGCTTAACAAGGACATATGCCTAAGTAGTTTAAATTGTGCTAGTTTGTAATTCTATTCTTATATAAGAGGAATTCAAATTTAGTAAGATATGCAGGGGTAAAAAAGTATAAACATACTAGTTCATTCAAAGTCCAAATCCAGGTGCAGTAACTGTCCTATTTCAGTGTTTCAGCCATTAATATACAGGCTTTTGGTCCAATGCGAGCTGGGTTTATACCAGCTGGGATGATATATACTTGATTGGCGTGCAAACCTACATATTTCAACAGACATTCCATCTGTTTTTCTATTCTGTTGTCTGATCCTTTACTGACACGTTAGTCATGAGAGTCTGCTGTTACCGTACTTGAAAATACTTGGTAACCTCTGAAATTGTAGGTGAATGTTGTTTGGTCTTGGAACATCTATTGCAAGAATATGCTGTGGATTAAACCAGGGGATTAATATTTAGTTTGTAAAGTATTTCTTGTGTGAAAAATTTTGCAGAAAAAAGGTCAAGATCTTGTTCTTACTTGATTGATATTTGATTACTCCCCCCCCCCCCCCCCCGAAGATTTTTTAATTGGGGGGAAAAATGGTGGCCCCAACTTCGCATTAGACTGAAGATATGTAGATAGATAATGAAAGAGAAGCAGAGTGGTGGTAGTTTCACAATAGCAGAAATACTCTCTATGTTTTGTTCCTTTGTCTAAAACAGTGATAGTTCCGTGTTTTTCAGATAAAACATGATTTATTCTGGACAGCGAAAATCTGTGCAGCTAAATGACAAAATGACTGTAGGCCATGCAGGTGTTCTGTTTAAGTTTAATATTGTTAGTGTGAGCAGCAACAGCAAGGTGAATAAAAACTAAGGGTGTGTGAGGAGTTTGTACTATAGTTGACAGCATATGCTGTTCTGCGTCCACTGCAATAGCTATATCAAACCAGTACTCATATTGTAACACCTCCACAATCATGCCTTTATTTTGCTGCATACACAGGATGGTATTTGATCATTATGATTAGGCCAGTACCTTCACAGAAGAGTGAACCCCAAACGACCTTCTCCAACCTGGCTGTTTCAGTCCTTCATTATTACAGCATGTTAATTACTGCTCAGCTAGTTGCTGAATAGTGAGAGTTTTGTCTGGATATGAGTAAAATACCATCTTCTGACAGCTGTAGTCAGGGAAAGTCAGGTTGTACTGATAATCAGTTTGGTCAGATTATTCTGTATGATGGAAGCACTGCCATCTTGTGGATAATTGGAGGATGTGGAGAATTTTTGCTTATTTTAGAAATACAAGTTTTATATTTGTGTAGGTTAATATTTGCAGGAAGAAAATTTTTGTATTGTTATAAGCAAGGAATAAATGTGAAAAGAACATAGTTTAAAATGAAGGTTTGTTCATTAGCTAATCATGTGTTTGTATCCTATTACACAGCTTAGTTGTTTTTTCCTTTTTTGTTGCTTTTCTTAGGTTAAGAAATGTATTTGCTACCTATGGCATTGAACAGCAACAAAAATGGAAAGTTAAATCTCGTTTTCTGGAGTACAATTCTTTGCCTATTAGGAAAAAACTAACAAACAAAACCCCCAGAAAAACAGAACAAACAAAACCCTCCTGTTGTCTGAAAGATTCCTTTTAGAACAGATTGCTTGACTGTTGAATCTTTGTATCTCTGTCACTGAGGAATACTGTGCGACCTATTGCTGTCATGCTTGTCTTCAGTCCTGTTGTGGATTATGCTGGGTCACAACAAATTATTGGACATTTCTTAACTGAGAACTAGGAAGGGTTGCGAGAAGAGATTATGCATAACTAGAAATCTCTAGCTCACAAATTGTATCTAGCTAGCCTTATCTCAGGCTGTGTGCTGTTATGTACTGAAAATAAATAGGTATTTTGCATGTTGTGTACGTCTCTGATGGTCAAAAAAAAAAGCATGGGGAAAGGCTATTTGGGGTAGTAGACATCAACATAACTCACTAAACTTGATTCATCTAGACCTATTTCCTTGTGCAACTCAGAAAAACAACATGTGAAAGATGTCAGGCCACTTGTGCCTTATTGCAATTGCACAAGTATGCTGGCTCTAGCTGAGAGTAATGATCTGTAAGAGGTGCTCTCCAAACATATCATAGAATCATAGAATGGTTTGTGTTGGAAGGGACCTTTAAAAGTCACCTAGTCCAACCTGCCCTTGCAATAAGCAGGGACATCTTCAACTATATCAGGTGTGTATATACATATATAAAACGATATATAGTACCCAAAAGGGTTACCTTTAGAGCAGGCTAGACAGAAGAAGGGAGGAAGAAAGGGCCTCTTCCCTTTAGAAAAGGGAATTAGTACAGTAGTATTGTGTGGTGGGACTCCTAGAGCTAGAACTTGTATCTCCTTTTTCCTTAGGACCCTTTCATCTTCAGTTTTACATGTTGTGAACTGTTTACGATGGCAGCAGACCAACAGGAAAATAAAACGAGTTAGTCCTTATTTAGACATCATATCACATACAGCAAGTTAAGTAAACAACTGAATGGAAATGGTAGTTAAGCATTGCTAGGAACAAAAAAAAGTTAGTGATTTGCACCATTGAGGAGAGGGCTATGTGTCGAGGTGAAGCTCTCCATGAGAGGACTGCAAAGTGGTATGAAGTCATTAGAGTACCACTATTTTATGGGTTGAAGCTGAAGAATGTGTTGCTGTTTGTATGGTATCTTGCAAATACTGTATGCCCAAATATAACAACAAAAAATGTTTTGAGACTGGATGGTACAATGTAAAGAATGGGGACAATAAACTTTGCATGTCTTAAGTACTAATACTTTACTGTGGGTGTCAAGTACCTCAGGGTGTTTCTGTTGAACGTATTGGAATGCTTAGTTGGAACCTAGACAGGAAAACAGAACAAAATGCTTGGGGTGAACTAAAGGATGGTCCTGAAAAGCAGAAAAGAATAAAGTAGAAATGGGGGCAGAATACATTCTAGCCCCCAGAATTTGAAATACCTAGAGGAAATAAGGCTGTAAGCATAAAACATGAGTGTAA